>NC_135177.1:15212642-15562225 GCF_041146795.1 Maylandia zebra | reverse complement strand
TGAAGACCAAGGACTGGCCTAATATCGCTGAGGAACAAACGTCAATCAAGCCTACTCAAATGATTACAAGCAAACCAGTTCTCACAATGCTTCCTGATTTTGATGCCAAAGAAGACAAAATGAAAATGGTGGTTGTGGATCCAGTTAAAGTTGCAAATGTGAGTGCTACAGCGGCCAATGATCAAGTAAAGCCCCAACAAGTAATGCCGGTCACTTCAACAGGCTCTGTCAAAGAAACGAAGCTTAAAGTAAATAAGGAATTGATTAAACCCACTGAGGTGAAGGCCCCTCCAGCTTCAGCTGAGTCTAAAATTATAAATGATAAAGCAGAAAAAGTAACAGATGCAGCTGCCACTCAGGAGACTGCCAAAGCCAAACCTCACAGCGCCACAAGCAAACCAAAGGGCTCCACTAATGAGGTCAAAGATTCTAAAACTGATGAAGTGTCCCTAGAAGTTACTACAGTACAGAAATCCTCAACACTTGAAGTCAAATCCACCATTACCACAGCAACTCTCGCAGCACCTTTGACCAATGCTGAAGATGCACAGCCTGTCACAGCAAAAGCTGCAGAGATGACTGCAGAAGAGAAGAAAACTAATTCAAAAGGGATTCCCCCAGTCAGAAAAGAAGCCCCTAAAGGTTCCGCGCAGGAGCGCACAGTAAAAGTACAAGATGAATCAGATACATCTCAGCCTCCTCAAAATGCTGTCACCACAGAGGTGCTTAAAGAAACCAAACAAGCGGTCGAGGGAGGCTCAAAATCAAAAAGAAAGAAAAAGAAATCTCAAGCTGAGGCCTTGAAGAGTGTGGAGAGTGCTGAGGGATCACCTGGAAATAAGACTGAACTCCGACCAGTGGCTTCATCAGAGCCTTTAATTGTGTCTACCTGCTCAAAGGGAACAAAGACAAACGAGGTTAAATTACATACTGACAGAGAGAAAACAGAAGATGTCCCCAAACAAATAACAGCTTATTCAGAAGAAGCCTCACTGCCACTAGGACAGATTCCTGCAGCGCCCCTAGTGGAGGGACAAATAAAAGAGAAGTCTGAGGAAAGCAATGCCGGAAAGATTGCACAGGGACCATTATCCCCTAAGGGCGAGTCAAATGTTACGTCGCCCCATATGGAGCCAGTGAAATCTGAGGAAATAACTGTGACCAAAGTGGAAACAGTGACAGTGCAGAAAATAAGTGGAGTGGAGCTCGTGCAAGCAAGCCCTAAATCTGAGCAGGGAAACCCTGCCCCACTGTCAGAACCTCAGAAACCCACAATTGAGGCTAAATCCGCCATAAATACAGAGAAAGCTACACAGGAACCTTTAAAGGGAAAGAAGAAGGGAAAAGGTAGAAAGCAGCCTAAAGAACCAGAGTTAGAGGATATAAACACAAATCCTGTCCCTTTGCCTGAAGCAGAAACATTGCCATCAACTGACACTACACCCCTGCATGAAGCTGCAGTTAAAGACAGCCCTGACATGGCCTCCGGACTGACAGAAACTAATGTTTCTTTAAAGATGACTCTTGAAAGAATGTGCAGTGAGGAAGTCAGGCAGGCAGCAGCTGTGCTCTCTGAGGCCCCAGCAGACAAAAGGGAGGTGGAGCCAGCCCTGCTCTTTGCAGAAAAAATCAAGCGGGAGGCTCCAAAACCAGAAACATCCTCCAGTGTGAGGGAAGCACCCACAGCCGGAGAATTAGCGTCAGCAGCAAGAGCGCTAACAGCAGAGCCAGCTGCAGCTCAGGCACAGGCCAGCCCACTCTTCGAGCAAGAGGAGCCTCCCATAGTTGCACAACATTCGGCCGCTCGGGCAGCAGAGTGCAGCACAGAGGAAAGGCTCTCTGTTTCTGAGGCCCTAACGCAGGAGGGAGAGAAGAAGAGGGACTTGATAGAGGACACACCCTCTGCCACCGCCACGCCCGTGACCCGTCCTGACCAGCCTCACCAGCGGGACACCTGCAAGTTTGAAACATCTGACATAGACGAGGCCACCATGAAGAGGAAAATAGTAGTAGTGGAGGAGATTGTTGAAGTAAAGCAGCTCCTTAGTCCGGAGGCAGCTGGACAGCAGTCACCACCTCCACCTGTGGAGTCTGAGGAGGAAGGCGAGGAGCTGGACCTGGATGTTCTGCAAGAAATTGCTATAGAGCGGGCAGTCTTTGCACAGGTGGCAATGGGCAAGGGGCGAGGAGCCTCACCAGAGGTAGACTGGGACCACTCACTGGGGGAGCCAGAGGAGAAGACATGGCCTAACTTCATGGAAGGTTTGTTTGAATGCGTGCCAGCTTACCTACTTCTAATGTCTCTGTGATGCAATCACTCTTGAGTCTAGATTCCCACCTTTCTTCAAAGCATTTGAGGTTTTAGGGTGCACTGTTGGTGCTCTGCACTTATGTACCTTGAATAGCATTACCATTCTGTAATTGTCTTTGACTTCCCATTCAAAGTATTATTTGGGGTGTTGTGATTACAGTTTATGGCTTAAAGTTACATGTTACCAAGCCCAGAGTCTATTTTGTGATGTGGTGCAGAGGGAGCCTCTTTTAGGAACAGTTTCAGTGAGAGGGTGAGGAGACCTTTGAGATGTGGCTGTGATTGAATTAGCTTTGTGTTAGAAGAGATAAAGTGTCTGACACAGTGCTTGCCCCTTGTTGTCCTCCTGCTGTCAGATTTCACAGGTTCCTGTGTTTTTTGCTGTGGTAAACACTCAAAAAATAATTTACTGCTATTCTTTCAAGTTTCCACATGCATCAGCAGCAGTTTTTATTTTTAACAAACAATTCAAATGACAAGAAAAATTCCCACATTTCCAGGGTGGGGAATTGTGATTGAATTGTGTAATCAATTATACTCACTGTTGTGAGTGGTAACAGTTATCTCTGGAGCTATCTGAGTGTTTGCCAGCAGGATTAGTGAGATCTGCAGCCATTCCAACTAGGTGGGGCTGTTTTAGTGAGATCCAGCCTCGCCTGTTCCCTGCAGAGACGGCTAACCGTGAGTTAAAGCCAGAAAAAGAGAGGTGTGGTCCTTTTGGGAGTATTAGTCTTTAGTAGTCTCTTTGCTCTAGTCAGGCTGTGTTCTTGGCTCTGGTTTGTGTTCTAGGGTTGTTTTTTCTTTGGAGAGATATGCATGCCCTTTGCATTCCATTATGCAAAGGGCATTAACACGGGAGTTATGTGGGTAAAGTCAACACAGTACTGTGCGCCATCCTCCTTTGCTGGTTTAGAGAAATAAAAGTGGCACATGATGCTGCGGTTAGCTTTTGTTGAAGTGAAACTCATATGGCTCATGTTAAATCCTGATGATGCTGAGGCACATTCATGTGACTCCAGAGTTTTGGATATGATATGTAACGTCTCATAACTTCCACGAGCGAAGCAAGTTGTTGCTGAAACCACCATGTAAAATGTTATATCTCCGGGTGTGCAAGACAGACTTTTTTCGGGCGTTGTCTGTTGAGGGTGTGAACAGCATGCAGATAGTCAGAAAGTTGGAATAAGTTGCTCACAGATCCATGGGTGTGTTTGTTTGGATCCACACGTGACTGACGTTCTGGATTCAATTAGAAGCCTGGCTCCTTGAGCCAGTCTGTGTTACTCATCAGGAAAATAACTTCGATTAAAAACTTCATGACAGCTGTACACAAACACAGTCATTTATAGAGCTCATTATAAGCAGAACTCTGCTTCTCTGCAGTGCATTTTGGTATCTAGAAGAAACCTGAATTGTAGATGAAGAGCTGATCATTGCCATGGTGAACTATCGCAAAGATTTTAATTTGACTTTTACTACGGAGGTCTTTCTGATCTGTGACGTTTTCACACATCAGACACAGCAGCACACTGCTGACATCTGCTGTCCATTAACAACCATATTCATCTGTCACATAGACCTAATGCTGCAACTCCACTGCAGAAGTCTTTGAAAGGAGCTCAGATTTGTTATCATGTAATAAAAAAGCCACTTTTTTTTCTTTTTTGCTTTTAATTTGACCTCATATGGATTGTTAGAGCAGTGGTTTCCAGAAATACTGATTCTACTACCTTTATTCCTAGAGTTTAGTATTCTTGGTATGTTGCTTTATTAAGTGGCAGTCGGTAGACAAAGCTCATCACTGGATATTTTTGCAGTTAAGTATGCATACTTTTGTGCTCCTCCAGTTTCTGTTACAAGCTTACTTTGCATCAGTAATGCGGAAACTAGGAAGGAGGAACGTACTGAATGAAATGTGACTTATGCCACAAAAATGTTGCTTTCAAAGCAGCGACTATAAGCTGGTTTGAATTTCAGAGTAACAGTTTTCATCAAATGTGGCCTTCCGGATGCACTTAAACTAAATCTGAGTAGTAAGCACTTTTGTGTGGACTGTACACACTGTTTAAACTCGGCGCGGACATGGCACCAGGCACAATTTGAGTAAATCACATCACAGACGTGCCGCTGAGGGTCTTCCATGTTTTCATCTTTGAAATGGTGCCCGGTGCATACTTGTGTGATTGGATAAATGAACAGCTACAGTGAACTTCAGCTCTGTGTCTCTCATTATGGTGCCACTTCATTTTAATGTCGTGACTCACCCCGGGCGATTTGCAAATTTTGGAGTTGATTCATGTGCGTGACCTCTCTGTTGAAAGAAAAAAAAAAAAATTAGGGAAAAAGTGAGAGACAAACTCTTGGCGTCTGTCAGCAGACTGTGTTGCAAACTGGCAACTTAATCTCCTGCTGCCGCTTTTGCCGCTTGGCCCACGGTGCTGTTTTGCTCAAAACAAAGTAAATGACCTTAGCTGTTGCATGTCTCTAACTGCTGACTCTGCCTGTGAAACCCCTTCTGATATTTAGTTCGGAGTCTCAGAAGATATTGGAGTACACTTCAAAATTTATGACACCTGCAGACCAAACAGACATTTTGATCATTAAGGGATGTTGAAATGAAACCTGAGATGATTTCTTCTTGGCTTAAGTGCAAATTTTTGGAAAAATGATGGCACAAATATAGAACAGGAGTCACAAAAGGTGAATATTTATGAGGCCTATTTGAAAAGTGAAACAGAATCCCATTCCAGCAGCTGTTTGTGCGTTCAAATTGCTACTTTGAATTGCCGCATTTACGTGCGCAGAGTGCTTGATATCAGATTAAATGGTATGCTATAGCAGGAGCTGGAGAGTGATGCAGGATCGAGGATCTCTTGTGGCAGTGTAATGGTTAACTCACAATAGGCCAAACTTTGGAAACAGGATTGATAACATGTGGAATATATTGAGGGTTTGGCCAAACTGGTTATGACGTTAGTCATTTCCCAGGGTGCATGTTAGACCTTATTAGAAGACCAAACTAATGTGACTACAGTTGAGTGAGAGGGATGCGAGTTTGGCCTTCATTTTAAAGTTCATAAAACCCTAATTTTATCCAGTATTTTCTCACCAGCTTAGTGAGTAGAGGAGGAGCATTCTTGTTTACAAGAATGAATATCTGCACTACACAGTGTGGTTGAAGAGTAAGGCTACTGGTATTTTCCCCAGGGACATAAGCTTAGAATACCTTTCAGCCATGTGTCCTGACATGATTCATGTGTGTGTAGAAAGCCTGTTGAGTTCAGGAGTTTGGGATTGCTGCGCATAAAGTTGTTGATGAAGGATTTCCTGCAATCCTGTCTAATTCTGCTCAATGGTTTCTCAGTACAGCTGCTTTCATTTCACTATAGAACATCCATACATAATGTCAGCATTTCACAACAGAATGCAGTCCTCACTCTGCTCTCCAGACAGGTTTGCTTTTAGCAGTGTAGAGAAGTGGAGCCAGTCGTCAGCACTACAATTGCCCAAGCCAAATGCATATATTAGAACTTACTATATTTAGAGAATATCGTGCATTGATATGATCCCGCAGCAATAAGGGGATGAACACTGAGGTCACCAGCCTTGCTCTCTAGAGCATCCATCACTAAACTGTGTTTTACTGAATAAGATCCAGTTTAATCCATCTCATCTACTGCCAGACTTTCCAGCCGCAGTATTTCTGTGTGTTTAAATTCAGCTTGTATTCGGTTGTATCAGTGTGTCACACTTTCCTGTGGTTTAATTGGGATGAGTACTTTACTTACTACTCAAATGATTTGATTATGTTAAGCCTAAGAGAGCTCTGACATGTGATGTGTTTTCTGGGTGAGAGGTGTGACCTAAACAGTTCCCACCATCATCCTCGAAGAGAGAGAGAAAGAGAGAGAAAGAGAGGGAGGGGAGGGGGGATGGAAGGGCTTGCTTGTGGAGGGTGTCTCTAAAGGACGAGAACAGCCAAGTGTCCCGCCAGAGCGCTTCCATCAGTTTCTAAGTGTGAGCACTGTGTGATCATCTGGCTCTAGTGGATATTTATAACCCCCAGTCAGCTCCAGCCCTCTTTCTCCCCCCTGGCAGCCCTCAGAACCCCTCACCCCTGCCCCCTTCCCCAGGCTTGGTGTGTCATCCCTCCTCCCCTGGCCAAAGGAGAGCAGGCTGACGGATTCAAGCAGCAGGCACAGCCTGTCAAAATTCAAGACCAGGGAGAAACAAGGCAGTCGGGGCAAACAAGCACGCGGCTCTCTTGTCCTCCTCATTCTCCCTCTGTCCAGCTTGTTGTTTTTTTCTTCACCCTTGTCCTCCTCTTCTTTCCACATACCTTCTTTTAGATGAAGATCATACCTGGTAGGTCACACAATTGAAGTTTCTGTGTTGTGTCTTTGTGTCTAACTGTGCTTGTCTTCCTGGCTGATGACTGTTGTTGGGATTTTGGCAAAGGCAGTGGGTAATGTCTTGTTGTTGTGCGTACACACTCACTCTAACAGGACATAGGCACACACATTCCCATCACAAACAGCTACTGCGGCATGGATTGCCTTTCATAGTTGTTCACAGTGTGACTGAGCTGTTGTGAGGAAATTCTTGGCTGCCTTCTGTATTTTCATTTATTTGATGGTATGTAAGTGAAGGAGGGTGAGGGTGAGAATTTGGGAGGAGGGGGGTTGCAGTACCCCCACCCCTGCTATTACCTCTTGTGACATCTGATGGAAGTCAACAATCAGCAGCGGCTCATACAGCGTGTTTAAATGTGCCCTTGTGTGTGTCAGATAGTTGTGGGTCTCTCCTGGCTATTTCACATTGCTGTAAAACTAGCTCTGTGTAATTCATTTAATTTACATTTTTTTCATCCACCCATTTAGCATTGCGCCATGTTTTGTTTTGCAATAATTCTCTAAATCCTCTTCAGTTAAATTAGAATTACATTTTGAAAGAAATCCACAAAATTAAAAAGATAACTTCTGCCTTTTTTGAGTGTTTAAACAAGTCCACCTGTTCCAAAGTCTCCATATTCATGGACACCTGTTGGCATCCAGCACAATACCAACGCATTTTGTTAAGAAATGTCAGCAGGTGGCAGCTAAAGTCCTGGATTTGTACTACTGTTTATATCACCATGTCACCTGTTGAGTTGTTTTTTTTAGGTCCTGCCATACAACAAATTGAATTGTCATCATGTGCTGTTTCAGTCTTTTTTAAGTCATAAAACTTTTGAAGGATGCTGTAATCATAACAAAATCCTTTTTCCTAATAAACAAAAAAAATCCTGATGATATAATGATTATAATCACTGAGGTGATTTTAAGTTCTGAAAACATCTTTTTTGGGGGGTGGGGGGCAGAGAGACCCTGCAGTTTCAAATGTCCCTGCCACGCCTCTGCCATCCCTCCCCCTCCTAATGAAGGCCCACCTGTCACGAGGCTTGTTTCTTCACACCCTTTACGTTATCTCTGTCCAGACTAATGCTGGAAAGCCACCCATGACCCACTCTTCCCAGGCTGCTCATTTTGGGGCATTTAGTAACCATAACTGTGGCAGGATGTAAGGTATTGAAGCTCTTTCAAAGTTTACACAAAAAAGCAGTGAGATACTAAAGTTTCAGGGTAAAGCAGCTAGATATCAGAAAATATATTTGCCTCATCTCTTCCTCTCTGTGTCTGACAAGAGATTACTAGAGATATTTTCTGTTGCATTGGTGATACTGATCTGAAGAGGTCACATTACTAACCCTAAAACTCTCTTCTGCGCAGCTTCACATTTAGCATGTTTACTGTCTGTATAGGTCATGTGGAACCTTGAAAATTTGTCAGTTGTGACAGGTCAAAGGTGCCACTAGGCCATAATGTGCCAGTTTTACACCGCCATATTTCCCAGACAGCATGAGAAGCCTGTTGCAGGTTCTTGAGACACGTAGGTCTGACCGGTCACACAACATAGATGCGTACTGGCCCTTTCTCCACCTAGCTGAACTTCCACAGAAGCTCTTTTGCTGCACGGTATTGTAGCTGAGCAGTGTTTTGGTAATTCAGTTGCTGGTAAGGCCCCTCCCAAACCTGTTGGGCCATGTTTGCTTTCAGATCAATATGTCTCTGTCTGTTTTTGAGTGTGGATGTGTGTTCTTGCCGAAGGTTGTTCCTGTATTTCTTTAAAAAAAGTCCGGTAGTGGTTCAGTACACCTGCTTGGTTTGAGGCACTGCCAATTTCCAAACCAGCCGGTAGCTTTTGAAACCCTAGCAGTGTTACAAAAGAGATGCTGCATCCATGAGTCAACACTTTGATGACTTTTTCTTTGGTTTATCCTGGATAAATGTAGCTTTTGTGTGCACAGAACAGCTAACACATAATACAGTCCTACACTAAATAATATCTTGTTTGATCCAATGCCTTTACACGAGTCGTTGTTGACACGATACCCCAAAAGTACTCAATTGCTTAAATTTTAAGACATGCTTGTGCAAGTCTGGTTATTGATCAGTCCAAACCCTGTTCGAAACCCAGGTTTCTAAGATGTCTAAGGTGTCACTAGTAGTCCTGAGTGATTTCCAAAGTGTCTGTAGTTTAGCTGCCATGGCTCATCGTTGTTATCATGATAAAGTTTAAAGTTAGAGAGCGTGGTATCTTGCTCTTGCTCATGGGAAGTGTTAATGTTATCAGTCTAAGATAAGAGTAAAAGGAAAGCGCTTGTTGTGAGACAACTCGAAAAAGAAAGCTGGCCGAGATGCTTTCATGCAGGGCGTAAAGCAAACGTTAACTTCATTTCCCATGGCTAAAATGGCATTAGGCAACACTAAAGAATGCATTGACCTACACAACACTACGCAAAATGTAATATTCTTCAAAGTTGACTCACTACTCTAAGGACACGAAGACGAATATTTGATGCCCAGTTGCTTTGGCTGTAGTTTCGTGTTATGTGCCCTGACATTTACTCTATGATGTCCTTTTGGATAATGTTTTATTGTCTTTGATACTGAAGCATTAATGCAGCTGCTCTTCCTGCTGATCTGTCCCCTTCGGTCTAGACCCATCGGGGGGCTTTTTTTTTTTCTTAGCTGTCCTATTTTTCACTGGCACCCATTCTTCATGATGACAGCTCTGTCCTCTATCCACTCACTAGCTCAATGGCTCGAGCTATCACTTATACAGGAGTGAGAGCAGACACCACACGGTCTGACCACTTGTGATTTAGCTTCTGGTCTTATGCTATTGACCGTGATAGGCTGCATGTGCAGATATGGAAACGCTGATGCTGGCATTTTACTCCATCGATGACCAGTATGGAGAAAGATCGTGAGAAGGGTGGGGGCGGGGGGAAAAATGCTGTGAGTCACACACAAGGTGCCTCACTCTGCATTCTCCTCCTGAGCTTTGACCTTTCATCTCTGTTTGTCTGCCCTCACACAGACAATCAAAATCAGGATGAATATATTTTATGGTGCAACAGAACCCAGATCTGTCGCACTATTTACATTGGCTGATGGCTGTTTTGGAACCAGACTGTTAATTTGCTTAAACTGCTTTGCATAAATGATCGGTTGAGAATTTTCAGGCGTAACATGTAGCTGCTGTAGCTATGGAAAGCTCTTGCTCCAGCACTCTTCTGCAGTCGCCCAGAAGGTGTCAGAGTTTTTACAGAACGCTGTGAAGTGTAACATCCGGTTTGACACGCTAAGCGCATGGATGACATTCAATCGCCAAGCAAATGCTCGTTTAGAGCTACATGTGGGGCCCTCTCATAGCTGTGTGGGCTGTGATGGTTGACTTCTGGTTATGGCTTTGGCTTGGTTCATGGAAAAGCCAGCATTCTTCCTGGAAACAGGCAGGAGTTTTATTCTGGAGCAATCCAATTACTACTTACAATACAGTACAGCAGTGTGTGTGGGTCTGTATGTGTCTGTTTTTTCCAGGGCTCGTGAGTATATAAAAAAAAAAGTCTAAATGGCCTCCACCATTGTGGTTGGTGCTGGTAAACCAGTGGGCATGAGTCATAAATTAAACAGTACACTTTTTCCTTAGGGGCTTATCGAAGCCGGTTTGGATACAGCTCTCATGTTCTCTGGGAATAATGAACAAGCTGTGATGAGACACACAGTCAGATGGAGCTCGTATAGAGCTGATTTATTTATGAGCAGCACAGGGATCATAGAAACAAATACGATTTCTATGATCTGACCCCCTCCTTAAGGCAGATTAATTATGCTTTTTTTGTCATATAGCACAGAAGCGTCACCAACATGCTATACAAATCTTTTTTTTTTCAAAGAAAAGTGGATAAAGGGACAGTGAAGGGAGCTAAAACAGCTTGTTTGAGATGATATATTAATTCATAGGCCCAGAATTAAGTCAACAAGTGTTATTTTGTACAGTGAGTCATATAATGCTAATTTAGTAGAGTCCAAGAATCCAGTGTGGCACTGCAAATGCTAGCTGTCAGTGTGAAGGTCTTAATGTCCCTGTCAACATTATCGTTATCTTTTTATTTGATGTCAAAACATTAAAGTTTCCTGTAAAATAAAATCAAGGAGGTCAAGTGAAAGTATCCGTATCAGCGTCCAGTGTGATAAGATCCTGGCACACAGGTAGTCCTGGGTCAGAGATCAGTGATCTGCACTTTCCCTTCAACATTTTACTGCGCTTTGTCCCGTCCTAAATATCCAGATCCTAAAGTAAACCGGTAATGGGTAGGGGCATATTCACTGTATTTACTTTCAGGATTATGTGCCTTAGGATTTGTTAAGCTTGAAGATTTTCAGACAGCACTGGGGACTAATCTGAATAAATACATTGTATTCTGGCAAGATGCAGGCTATTGAAACTCAGCTTTTGCAAGGTGAAAAAAGCAGTGAGAGACGAAAGTTTCAGGTTAAAGCAGTTGGACTAAATACTAATCATAACACAACAGAAGTCTAGTCTGCTATCTTGGATTAGCATTAAAGATGCAGTGAAGCCTCATAATAGTCTCACAAACCGACGTGCCTGCAGGTGCACAAACACCTCTTTTTTAAATGCTTGTACAAACTGTAAACTGACTCTAGACGAGTGACAGTCTGATAAATGGATGGCTGTAGGGCAACAAAGCGCTTTTGCTTCCAGTTTTACATTTGTCATGGTTCTCATGGAGCAGATATGCTCAACCAAATGACTAATAAGTCAAAGGACGTCATAATTAAACTATGAAAATTATGTTGAGCTTCCAGTCTGCTGTCTATTGTGTTTGTCCTTAAAAGAGCCCAGCACTGGGCTGGGCCCTGCCCCCCTCAAAGAAACGACTTTCTGTTTGAAAGTCATTCCTGTTTCCACTATTTACACCAGCTGGCACAGTTTACCTGAAACACAAAAGGCTACCTGTGTACACTTCCATTCGCATCAGCATGGCTGGGATGTGGAACTTTGAGCGAGGGAATTATCTGCATGAGATGAGCTCGCATGGAGAACGAACCAGATACCTGTACAGCAAGATGTGTTGTGCAGGTGAGTGGTGAGACTCGATTTATAGGACACGGTAGGGAGGAGTTTGGTGTGTTGTGTTTTTCATTGTGTTGAATGTTCCATGGGTGGTACAAGACAGTCCTGCTCAGAGAGACTGACGGAAGGTTGGGGGTAAACTACATTTATAGTTTATGGAATTACTTTCACATAAAAATTTCAAGTCCAGATGCAATTAGAAGATATTTCAAAAATGGCAATTATGAACATAGTTGTATGACTTGAAACAGATCTAATTACAGACTCTTTGCAATGACATATATATATATATATATATATGTGTGTGTGTGTGTGTGTGTGTGTGTGTGTGTGTGTGTGTGTGTGTGTGTGTGTGTGTGTGTGTGTGTGTGTGTGTGTGTGTGTGTGTATTTATTTTTTTCATATGCATCTGCCATAAAACAATACAATTAATACTTCCCACCATCACTTCTGTTATAACACTTGGAAATGCTTGTGCAACTCGTGCAACCTGTGCTCTTATCTTCTAAAAGTGTTTTGTTGTTGCTGTGTAATGTGATGTTGACCTTATCTCATTCCTCTGGCGTAACGTCTTTATCTTACTTGATTGGATTTTAGCTTTTCAAAAGTTTGAAGCCTCATTTCATTATGTGTCAAATGTTTTGATGGGTAACATGTCAGGACAGTGCTCAGGCCATTGGAGCATGAGGACTGTTGTGCTACAAACACATGCTGTCGTAGTGTAGCTTTGCATTATCTTGCTGAAATGAAAGATTTTGTCTGGATGGCAGCTCGAATTGCTCCATAACCTATATTGTTAAGCATTAATGGTTCTTTTGCAGATGTCGCAAATGTGCACTGTTGAATCCTGACACCATGATTGATGCTGGGTTCCTATCTATACATTAATAATAACCTGGATAACCCTGGGAAGTCTATGGTTTCCCCCATTTTACCTTATTGCAGCCCAGAGAAGACATGTATGAATCTTGTTCATACATGTATTTTCTTTGTGAGACAGACTTCTAAGTTTAATTTGTGGATTCAGTTATGAACTTTATTCAGTGATGATAGTTTTCTGAAGTGTTCCTGAATCCATGGAGTAATTTGTTTGCACGAATTTAAAGTGTCTGTTTTGAATAGGGCTGCAATATTGTTTTCTGGACTTCAGAGATTTCTCTGGCACCTCTGATTTATTTCATTCTTTTCTCTGGATTGCACTCACTGGAAACTTTCTCAGGTACATGTGGCTCATCATATGCCAGAAACTGAAATGTAGAAATGGTCAAAACAACCCTCTGAAGTTCTGAGTATGTCAATGTGGAATAAAGGTGATTTAAGTGATTTCAATGTGGCATGCTTCTGAGTTGTAATGTATCTGAGTATTTTAGAAACTGCTGATCTAGTGGCATTTACAGAGAGAAGGCTGAAAAAAAGAAAATATCCAGTGAGCAGTGGTTCTCTGACCAAAAATGCCATGTTGATGCCAGAGTAAAATGGCCAGACTGCGTCAAGCTAATAGGGACGGAGCAGTGACTCAAATAACCTCTCATTACCAAGGTTATGATATGCAGTAAGATTTCTGAACACAGAATATGTCGAACCCTGAAGATGGGCCACAGCAGCAGAAGACCACACCAGCTGCCTCTCCTTCAGCTAACGGAGCCTCAATTTCTAATGTCACATTTGGATGTTAGGGTAAGAATTTGGCAGAAACAATGCAAAAGCCTGGATCCATCCTGCCTTGTTTCAGCAGCTCAGGATCATACTGGTGGTGTACTGGTGTATTTCCTTGGCACAGTTAGAGCAAATTTTAGCATCATTTAAACACCACAGCCTAGCTGAGTATTGTTGCTGACCATGTCCATCCCTCTATGGGCGATCGTGGCTCAAGAGTTGGCAGTTCGTCTTGTAATCGGTTGCCGGTTCGAGCCCCGGCTCCGACAGTCTCGGTCATTGTGTCCTTGGGCAAGACACTTCACCCGTTGCCTACTGGTGTTGGTCAGAGGGCCCGGTGGCGCCAGTGTCCGGCAGCCTCACCTCCGTCAGTGTGCCCCAGGGCAGCTGTGGCTACAATGTAGCTTGCCATCACCAGTGTGTGAATGGGTGGATGACTGAATGTAGTGTAAAGCAGGTGGGTGTGGTTGTACTCTGGTGCCATCTAGTGGTCAGAATATTTCACTACCTTCAGCCAGTGGAGGACCAAAGTGTCATGTGAGGCGAGGGTGGCGTTTTCCTTTCGTCAAATAGTCAGTTATGGGAAACCCCTCTGTCTCTGCCTAAAAACACACCCATGAGTAAGACTCAGTAATAGTTACCACTGAGAAACACAGTGCTGTATATTTGTGGATGTTGTCATAGAAGCGTCTCTCAAGTTCCCTTTTTTTTTCTCTCCACATTTTCAAAAAAGTGTTGAGGGTGATTTAGCAGATGGAAATACCACATGTGATACTGACTGTTTTTCTTTTTTAATTCCTAAAAATAATTTCAGCCGATTAGTACTTAAAAAAAATCTTTTATTTTCTTGACAATCATCAAATGTTTTTTTGATTTACACTCAGTTACATTTTTTATATGATTGCCAAGAATTTAAATAGTTCCATTTACACTATCTTGTGTTATTTAACTTTTATTTATCTGATTTATCTGAAACATTTTCAGGTACTTTTGTTAATGTGTACATTGTCAGCCAAATGACTGCATTGTGACCTGCAGGGGGAGACACATGCTGCTTTTAAACGTTAGCCGCCGCGTGCCAGTCAGTCAACTAAGTTACATCTCAGTCACCAGAATTGCACATTAACAAGTAACATGACCCCAGATGCGGTGCTTTCCACAGACTCCTGCAAAGCTCAGGACCGAGCTATTTTAAACTTCAGCTGCCGTGGCTAATCTGAAGGCCTGTTGAGTCTGAGTTAAATTGGGTTTGGAGTTTCATCACTAGAGCTGGTTCTGACAACATCATCCAAAGTCTGCTGTCAGGCTGATGATGGCTGGCAGTGATAACTGTACGGTGTGTCACAGCACAGCTATGACTAACTGTGATTAGAATGGGTCTTACTTGTGTAATGTAGCTTTTTAAAATTACATTGCCAATCATTAACTTCTGCATAACATCTGTTTATATCTGAATAAAGATGTAAAGTGTAAAAATGTAAAAACATATACAGATATCTCTGGTCATAGTTTTCAGTTTTCACTTAATAGAACAGGATTAGAAATACAGCATTTATCACACTTAGGGGCCAATTTAACCACTGGATTTGATAGCATAAAGTTAGTGCTCTCATAAGTTTTCCATGACTTTAAAATTGCCAGATAGTTTGTGTTATGTCTTTTTTTTCTTTTTATTTCCACTGAATGTTTACAGGAGTTCATCCAGGTAACATTAAACAGGTTTAAGGTGTGTTTGCTTTGGTGTGCTGCTTGCCTAAATGTTTGAGTCATGTACTCAGTATGCAGCTTGGATAATACAGCTTGTGATCTGTGTGAATCAGAACCTTCTGAAGGATGGTCATGCCACTGATGACTTTTGTATGTATCCGAACCGTATCAGAAATATGAGATAGCGTTTGCTGTGATTCAGCCATGGGGTTAAAAACAACGATGAGAAACATGGGAGAGAGAGATAGAGAGGCATGTAACCTGAACTGTTGGAGCAAACCTTGTTTCGCAGCTTTTTCATCCTCTGCAAAGAAAGGTGTTGTGCGTCCTCCCTCTGTCTAAACCCTTATTTTTCCCTGCGCTTCAGCACTTAGAAAAGACCATAATGACACATTCCTAGAATTCCTTTGTCCTCTAATTTGTTTTGCTTTGTTGCTCCATAGTGCTTAAATGAAGGTTGTTGTAGTTTTAAGTGGTGGAAGGCTTAGCGGTGTCACAGGGATCAGCTAAAAGCACATAAATCCAGTGTGATGGTCCTGTTTCAGTTTTCACAGCAAGAAGGTCCTGGGTTTGAATTCACCATCTGGCGAGGCTACATCTATATATGTGAAAATACAGATTTCTTTTTATTAATTTCAGTTCACTTTCATATATCAAGGCACTTATATTGTAAAACAAGGAGCCTTCAACATTATAAATCAAAACTCCAGCTATGTAACAACCTGGTACCATTGGGGAGGAAAAACAGGCATAGAGAGAGGATAGCAAACAGGGCAAAACTAAAATGACACAACCATTAATTAAAAGACACAAAGTTAGCGTTTCAGGACCACTAGCACACAGAACTGCCTAACCCCATTATATTGGTTGTCACATGTGTTTATGATAATTATACCAAACCATTTCCACGATGATACAGTATATTAGTGGTAAAAGGAGTAAGGGTCAAAAGCCATGCTAGTGGTGCTTTCTGCTATATCAGCATGCACAATAATAAATAATGCTAAATTTAATTCGTAAAGCACTTTTTAACACATGGTTAGAAAGACCATAGCAGAAAAATATAAAACAATGCACAAAATTCTAATTAAAATTAATAACAAAAATACATTTTAATCAAAATTTAACATTTGCAGGTCGTGGACAGACCATGCAGGCATGATATGTACCATGTTCCCAAATTTAGTTTAGCTTATTTGTGTCTGATTTTTGTATATACAAAAGACAGCCTAAGCCTCATCTTAATGGCAGAGAATAGCAGATACTGTACTATATTGCTAGTAGTCATGCTAACAGCAACACTGCATCCGGGACTACTATGACCACTGCCCTTATCAAGTCCATCATCAAACTTGTCATCAAAAAAAAGCAACTCTCTATATTTTCACCACACTTTCTCCGTTCTTATAAAAAGCCCAAGTGTTCCATCTGGTTTTTGATGAAGCCAGATGAAGGAGCAGTGTAATAAGCATGTTGAGACGTTAATGATATGCCTCCTTTTTAGAGGAAAGATCTAAGGACTAAGATGTTCCACATTTTCGCCCATTTTCCTTTGGGTCTCCTTTGCTATAGTGTTTCCAGTGAGAGTAAATGGTAAAATGGCCTGTATTTATATAGCGCTTTACTAGTCCCTAAGGACCCCAAAGTGCTTTACATATCCAGTCATCCACCCATTCACTCACACATTCACACACTGGTGATGGCAAGCTACATTGTAGCCACAGCCACCCTGGGGCGCACTGACAGAAATGCAGGTCAAGTAGGTGCTTGTATGCTTTTGCCCGCCAGATCGTCACTGATATCTGTTACCATCTACCGTTTCCTCTGCATCTCAGATCAACTGTAAATCAATTTCTTTTCTAACTTGTGTTAGGAGATGAAAAACACCTTTTTCCATCCATTTCAAAATCATATCCTTTGAGTATTTTCACAGCACGTTCTGCCTTTGATAGGATTCCTTTCCTGTTTCAGATTTAATTACCTGCCCACATACCGCACCTTAGTTCTGCAGCTTGCCTAGACAATGTAGAAACTAGAAAGGTGTGTCTCCAAATTTGCTAGCAGGGCTCAAATGAGTCAGGCATCGCTTGCACACACACACCTCCAAACAAGCACACTCACACTGACACATTAAGTGCCTGCATGTCCACACAGGCCATGCTGACTACACTGAAGAAAAAATATGTACTTTCAGATGCCTGATAAAGTGATGTCAGCCATGGTGGGGCAAATGGGATATATAACCAACCTTAGGCTGAAGGGGGGCAGGATTTAGACACACCCTGGCCTCTAGCTTAGCTGTCAGCACATAGTACAGCAACTCTATAGGGGACTGTTATGAAAACTGGGTCTAAAGTTTTCTGATCAACTGATAATTGTGGAACTTTAGACACAGAGCTGGAACTCTGTGAAACTACATACTGATAGTATGTTACTTTTAAAGTAATCAATAATGAAACCATCCTCTTAATAAGTAAGACATGATCAAGTAAAAATGACATTGCTTATGTTAATAGGCCCACTCATTTTGCTGCTTCAGTCTTACCTCATAGTTTCTAACGCTACAGTATTACTGTGTTGTTTTGCTAACTGTACTGCGTCTTCTGTGGCGCTATCATTAGGGTGTATTCTAATAACTGCTTTCCACTTATTGCCACAGGGCGATAAAGCAGAGTGACATTAGTGGAACTTGGAGTAAAAAAATGTCAAAGAGAATTCATTTTTACCTGTGACTTCTTTTTCTATTTTTTTCTTAAAAAAAGAGGGATGTTTTCGCTCGCTTTATGAAATTTGCTGTTCAAAAAAACCTCTTGTTGCCTGGCAAAATCATTTAGTTTATACAGCAGGAATTAATGCATCTTTTGTTCCCTTAAATACAGCAGGAAATGTGTAGTGAAGCTGAGAAAAGGAGGTTACTTTGGCTAAGTACCCCCCCCCCCCCCCCCCCAACACACACACACACACACACACACACACACACACACACACACACACACACACACACACACACACACACACAAAAAAAAAACCTTTTTGATTCCTGAAATAGAATTGAAAAGACAGACGTGTTGTTTGATTAGAAGTGTGAAATACAACACTTGACAGCACTTCATGCTCTACATGGAGACTTAAATAAACAAAAGCATGTATTTTTCCGTTACCAGTAGTGAAAAAGAAAATAATTACACGCACAGGCACATTCAAACATGGAGTCATAATCTCTCAGTAAATCTGAGATGTTTAGGGCGTGGTTTATGAGAGCATTTCTCAAAACTATTTCATCCCTCATCTCTACTGTTTTTACATCACAGTGACTGACAGCATGAATCATAAATAATGATTAACCGGAGATGTGTGTACAATACTCAGAAAATTCTCTTTTACTTTTTAGGCTCTTGTTGGACATTTTAGTCATTTAAATGACATTTAATTCACTCTTAAGCATAAAAGGTCATGAGCATCAGTTTTTATGGCTCTTTATTGCGTCCTCTTACTCAGCTGGTGTGTGTGCATGTGCGTGTGTCTTTTCTTGCGCAAGTTGGGTGAATAAGTAATAGTACATGCAGGTTGCCACACCTCGCCTCTCCTACTTCTTCTTCTTTTTCTGCCTCACATTGCAAGAGGTAGGCGTGTGTTTAGAGCCCCACCCACAAACCTTACTAGTGTGTAGAGTGTCCTCTACACACTAGGGCCACCGCTAATGCACAGTTGCACATCACACATAAGGACAGGCCCAGACGTCATAGCCCACAGGCACCATTCGCGGGAACAGAGTGAGCAGCAGAAAAAGAGGAAAAAAGGGAGTGAAAAAAAAACCACATAGGGAGGAAAGAGAAGGGCAGAGCCGAACCCAGTGAGGGAGCGAGGAGGTTAAGAGAGGAAAAGAAGAAGAAGAGAAAAAAAGAAGAGATTGTGGCCACAGGACTGCCTACTCTGGGACCAACTGTAGCGCTGGAGGGATAGATACAAGTAAAAAGCAAAAGATCCTGTCAAAGGGGAAGATCACCACGGATATTTTATCATTTAGGAATATTATTTTGTGCCCTGACAAACGGCGACAATGACCTCTCAGCAGCAGAGGTACAGGAATTTCTCCTCTGACAGCTTTGGCAGGGAGAGGGTGCCTTCAGATGACGGCTACTACCAAGGGATGCTGAAGGCCACGGACGGCAGGAAAGGTACCAGTATGGTGGCACTTAGTGTAAAATAGCTGAATTGCAAGTCTTGATCTGTTTGTTCCCACATGTGTGAGGAGCCTCTGGGCACAAATTAAGTGTTTTTTTTCCAGGAAGGGGTGAGATGTGTAGTTAATTTCCCAAACTGGGCAGAGTTCCCGTTGCAGACGTTTTGTCTGCGAGAGCTTGAAAAGCTTTGTGTGAAACTTTTTTTTTTTTTTTAAACGTTGCGTGCATGCCAGATGATAATCTTTTTATTTTGCTGCTTATTGTTTGCTTTTATTGTAGTGGCAGGCGTGCATCATGTGCTGCATATTATTCCACATCCAGTGGCAGTTAGTCAGGCTGGGCTGTGCTGTCCACTCTTTCCTTCCATCAGCAGCTTCCTCATTTCACATTGGTCAGCAGAGCCCATTCACAACTTTTGCTGTGTGGCGTGCTTGATGTGTTTTTTTTGTTGTTTTTTGTTGGGGGGGGTGAGTCACTCCAGCTACAGACTGTTTCTCCTCGGTTGCAGCCAAAATGAACGATGTGTCACTCCATGCATCACATTTCTTTTTCCTGTTTCTCCTTCAAATTGTTCTTTATTCCTGTGAAGATGGATATTTTTGAAAGTTTCCACAAAGTCATTTCTCAGTAAAAGCCTTGCTTCATCCTGCGCATGTCCTCATGTAAACCTACCAATTTTTACTCAAGTAAAAATATCAATTCAGTCACGTACTAATACCAAATCTTACTACATTTTATATTTATTTTCAATGACATATCAAAATAAAAGCGTTTCTTACACTATTGTTTTACCGTTTACAGTTTTACTGAGCCTTTGCAGAGTATACGCTAGTATACACTGACTATGTGTTAAAATGTATCTTAAAGTGCTATTACCTGCAAATATAAAAAGAAGATAAAATATTTTCTTCTGAAATGTAGTTAAAGCATCTTCAAGTACCGTTAATTATAGTTCAGTAAATGTAGTTTTTCCAAAGAGTGTTTTCTATTATAGTCATATGCTCTTCTGGACCATAAACTCCACCCCTCAATCAAGCATGTTTATGTGTGGTGACATGTGAAAATTTCACCTTCACCTTTACTTTCTAAAAGCACATGAAAAGAGTTGTAATTTAATTATAAAAGGTAAAACAGGGCACAGCCAATCACAGGTCAAGGTGCAACTCGTAACACTTCCTATTTATGTGGAATTTTGCATCTTTGACAGGAAGTATGAGCGTGGAGATAGTTTATGGAACTATCTCCAATGCTGGTACAGATGAAAAATACGCAGGCTTAAAGGTCTGGTGGTCTCAGTATGATGTTTCCATGGCAACTCAGTTCCATAACAGAGTTGTCCAGAAGTTGCTGGCAACTTCCTCTAAAGAGGAAAAAAAGGTAGCCTCTGGGCATCTATTTTATGTTAGCACTGAATCACTACCCTTTGCTTTTCATTGCTGGGCGTGTCAACATATATGGGTGGATGGGTCACTCCCATTAAAACTGATAAGATTTTGTGGTATGTCTGTGGGACATTCTAGCATAATCTGAAGGAATTGCTGAGTGGGTCAGTGAAGTTGGGTGGTGCACTTCCTGAACCTGTCTGAACAGTTGAGTAAACCACAACTTTTAGATCACGTGGGGTAACGTGAAAGCAAACAGACTCATCTATCTACTGCGTCCATAATAAATGATTGTAGTGGCACACCTTTTTGTGTTTGTGTAGGTGTGTATGTTTTTTTTATTTTTTATTTTTATTTAAACCTGAACTGAACAGGAATAAGAGGGAGTATGAAGGTTTGTTTTGTTAGAGGGTGAATTCCATGCCTAGGCCTTGTTCTTTCTTGTCGGATAATTGCAGACTAATAGTTATGCTATTATGTCGCACGGTTATCACGCCCAAGTATCTTCACACTTTAATAATATTTCACTTCTGCAGCCTCGATCCTTTCCTTTTTGTTTACGTCTTAAGAGCACAGCTGCCAGTGGTGTCATAGAGTGAGACATGACCTTACAAACCTGTGTTCTAGACAACAGAAGTGCATCTACAGACAGTGAATGGTCTCAAATGTTCCCTGACTCAGATGCAGGCTTGAACAGGAGCACAAGAGCCGTTTTCCACCCAGAGATGAGTTGTGTTTATTCTACAGGAGGAAAAAATAGTCTTGTCAGTCAGTCTTGGGGATTTCCTCCTTAGCATGCAGCTGGAAATACACTCAAGAAACACATTAATCGCACACCTGATGCTACTCATTTTGAAATTAGTTTTAGCTTTTCCTCGTCTTACGAGTCCGATGTTTAACTGTGCTCTTTCTGTGTTGCAGATGAACGAGACCGAGTCCAGAAAAAGACCTTCACAAAGTGGGTGAACAAGCACTTGATAAAGGTGAGGACCTATTCTGGGTTTTCTCTGTGTTGTAACTAAGGCAACATTGACGGTCAAGTTTTTGTACGCACACTCGCTCAATCCATAGCATGACTTAAGGTACAAAGACGGAGAAACATAAGTGTGGACGTCACAGAAGAGTGTCAACAAATTTCCCTTTTGTTCAAACACGTGTACGGGTGTTTTCTGTCGCAACAAGCATAGCTTTTGTCAGTGTCAAACTGCAGATGTTTGCATAGTGAGTGATTGCCCTGACTCTCATTTAACAACAGGAGGCTGTTGAATAAAGCTGTATAAATGTTGCAACTCATGTATTCTGGGATTATGTCCACGTATGATCATTACATACGTCACTCCATGCATTCTTCCATTCATCCATTTATATAACTGCTTTTACAATTCAGGGTTGCTGGAGTCTATTGCAGCTGTTATAAGGCTAGCACAGAGAAGAACATTCAGACTTATGCACCAAGCCAAGCCAACATGTGTGTTTTTGTACTGCGGTTGGAAGAATGAGTACCTGTAGAGAGCTCAGTCAGGCACAGGGGGAACCTGTCGAATCCACACAGAGCTCCAGCAGTCTGTAAGATTTGTGCCAATTTAAAGATCACAAACTCAGGTGAACAAAGAACCACATAACAGCAAAATCTTACAGCAGCTGAACGAGTGTCAGCGTGTGTTCATTGTTAACATCTCTGCAGAAACCATTACCAACACCGCCACCGCGACCCTCACCCCCTCCCTTCTTGCATAAACATACATTAGCTAGACAGTTTTTTGTTTCGTGCTAACACGGCACCGCGATCGGAAGGCTTACCAGAAGTCTCATCTGTCATCAGCTGAGAGAGTGTGTAAGCCGTCCATCAGCACTCTTCAAATCTCACCTGTCTCACTCTCTATTCGCAAAATATGGCCCGAAGGCTCACGTGAACAGGTCAGGAGGCGAGTCAAGTCAAAAGGACTATAGTCCTCATTTCAGACCTCCATATTAAGGTTGACAAATTAGCCCCGTGTAACACAATACCGCTCTCCCAGAGTGCTAAAAATATTCCTGCTTGTGACACTTTTCTTCCAGAAAACTCCAATTGGCAGCACTACATTTACAACCATTAAGTGCTCCACTCCACAGACATAAGGCCCATTCTTTCTTTTTTTTTAATGGAACAAGAAAGAGGAAACAAATGAGCACAAAGAAAGTGTTATCCTTTCCATAAATGTGCAGAGCTCGGTTTCTTTTACCACTGCATGAGAACCTAGTTCAGTTCCTCCCTCTTGTTTCTCTTAAGTGTCCACTGTGAATATTCGAGGGTGAGTCACAGACATCTGGACTCACTTAGCTCCCTCTGAAGAGGCAAATTCTGGTCTGGGCTCAGAGCCCATGGTGGGTTAGGCCAACGGTAGCACATGTGCTGCACAGACTGCTCGGTAGGGGTGGCTGTACTGGCATCAGTGCACGCCTTAAACTGAAAGGCATGCATTGATGCATGGGGAGTTTCATAAGTACTCCCATCCAGTTATTGTTACAGTTACCCGCATACTGCAACACTACATGAATTTAAGAATTTGTTTGTGCCCTTTCCAGGTACAGTTTCAGTCTGTTGCTTTTTCTGCAGACTACTTTCTGCCATGACTTGAAAGCGAGTGTAGTTAAAGGAGAGGTGCTCATTAGATAACACTTATTTTCTCAGGATGACAACATGAATCCGTATATATTCGAATTATATCAGTATTCTAATAGAAAAGTTTGAGTCTGTGTTTATTAGCAGCAAAAAAAAGAAGCGTTATCACCACGTACAGCCCATAGTAAAGAACCTCACTGAAGCAAATGCACACGTTTGGGAGGGAAAGCGTTAAAGTATGTGTGCGAATGTGCTGATCTGCTCTAGTGAGGTTAAACCGCTGTTAAACTGATTTAATGGCTTAATGGTTGAGTGGGATAGGCTGGAGGTTGGGTGCAACCATGAAGAGCTGTAAAGGGCCATTGAGTGTTATGCCCTCCACCCCACCTAGCTCAATAAATCTCTTCATCTTGCGTAAGACAAGAGTGAAACATCAAACCAGCTATGGGATGAACATCTGTTTTCTAGTAGATGCCTACAAATTGCTTGTGATGAGGTCTAGAACCTTGAACTGTTGCACATCAAGGCTACTCTGTAAGGATGGTTATCAGGAAAAAGGATAAAGAAAATGAGAGGAACTCCACAAGATGATATAAAACCTGAGGCATGTTAAGCATGTTGCTTCCAGACAGTGGCTCACAGACCACTGGAGGGACCGGTGTAAGGCATGTGCACTAATGACTTTGTCCTTGAAAGCAGCTCCTTTTTACTGCCGAGGCTGCAGTTTGCCTAGTAAACTTTCAGCAGCAGGACAAAGTAACCGAGGAGTGGCGATAGATGGCTGTGCTAGATTCAGCAAGGTAGAGGACAAATCACAGCATTACTTGACAAAGAAAGACCGGATCATCATCGTTTAATTGTGTAAACAGGTACTGATCTGATTGGAGAGAGCCCTGACAGACAGTTTCAGAGGGTGCAGACTTTAACAATATGGCCCATCCTAAAAAGTAGAAGAGCTTTTATTGTGCAAACAGTGAACTCTAGTGGCAGCAGTGTTGGTTCCCTTCCCTAAATTTAGCTCTGTGGTGCACTTCGCTTAATCATCTCTCTCTGCAGGCAGGGAGGAGCATATCATAAGATGGATAGATGGATGGTAGGAAGGTGCGGAAATTCTTGCCAAGATAAATCAGTCACTGTTGCAACTTGCAAGGGAAAATATGCCTTCATTCCATTTTAGGGCTGAGGCCCATTTCCCACATGGAAAACACACCCAGTAGACCAATATATCTGCAGACTACGAAAAAAGAGAGTACTTTAATTATTCTGTTTTTCATCAGTTTATCATCATGTCCACCATCAAATCCTCCAAAGTCCAACTATCACTTAATTTCTGTTCATACGCTTTTCTCGTTCTCTTGTTTCTATCCTTTCCTTTTTCCCCATTACTCATATCATCTCTTCTCTTCTCTACCACCAGCATTCGAGGGTAGAGGTAGGTGCTGGCAGTAAATATGTAGCTGGTCAGTATCTCACTGCATGGAGGCTGTCTCCCCTCCCTCATGTTTGTGCACCATCACATCTTTCCCTTGTCTTTTTTGCTTTCCCTCACTTGTTTTGTTGTCTGGTTGCAAAAGCACAGCGCATCTGTTGCATAAACAATGAATTCAGTTAACTGAAATCCAAAAGGTTAAATCATTTTTTCTAACCCTTGATGGTCTCTTATTTTATTTAGAGTCCTATTCATCATGTGTCAGGCTGCCAGCTGCCAGCAGTCGGGCTTGGCTGCTCGTGGCTATGCATTCTTGACATGTGTAGAATTGTGCTCAAAGCACTGTAGAGAACTTACAGTACGTGACTCTGCAGGTGTTTTAAGCCGTCAGCTTTCAGCAAACTGCACCACAATTTGAGTTTGCAAATCTCACGTGGAACAGGTTATTCCAAGTTGTATCATCATGAATCCTTTTGACATATTCTCTGCTGTGTTTTCCTTTTTTTTTCCCCCACCGTGACAGTCACAGCGTCATGTGACAGACCTGTATGAAGACCTTCGAGATGGACATAACCTGATCTCGCTGTTGGAGGTCCTCTCTGGAGAAACACTGGTGAGTACAGTCTCTTGATTTTTGTCAGTTATTCTTTCGCAGTCCTCCAGCATCCAAACCCAAACCTAATCCCGACTAACTACACAAGGATTACTTTAATGAGGTCGACCTGGAATGCCACCCCTGTGGCAACAAAATGTAAAATATTAGCAGCCAAGTTGTCAGTCAAGAGCTTAACCTGAGCTGAACTACGCTAAGCAAACACCTCTTAACTTCCTTTTCAGTGTACCGTCCTCTTCTTCCTATTTCACTCGATATATTTTAATTACTTTCTTCTACTTCTCTCTTTGTTTTGCGTAACGCTTATGTATTTCATATCCTGGGGTTCAAAATTGTACACAAAGCTTTTCTGCTGCTGCTGCCCTCCACCGGCTTCAGCTCTGCTCATTTTCACAATGCATCCATAGCTATAACACATTGCTACCACTTTAGACTGTGTGCGTGTTTGTGAACTGTGCTCCTATCTGATCGACGGTTCTTCTTTTCTGCTCCTCCTTCTCCCGTTTGCCTTCCTTTAACCCTCCTCTGTGTGTGCTGATCATTGCCGTCTGGCCTTCGCCTCCTCTCCTTTGCACTGCTCTTGCTGGGGCTAGCCGAGGGAGAGAGACATGGCCAGGAGCGTTCGGTTGGTGAGTGGGTTTGGAACTTACAGTAGGCATTATGTTTTTGTTTTAATGATTTATCGGCACTTTTCCGGTTCTTTGGCTGCGCATGGTATCCACGAACTTCAAGCCATGATGAGTTCTGTTGCTGGGACTTTTTTGTTTCTTGTGCTGACAGGCTTGCTTTCATCATGTAGCTGCTGTGAACGTATACAAGAAAATATTTAGTTTGATTTCTGTTTGTTTGAGAATTTCTCCTTGATTTCTGTTTGAGAAGCCCAGAAACAAGCCACGCAACATGATTATATATTTGCTTCCTGACAGATGGCTTAAATTTGGCTTAGCTAATGCAAATTTCCCATAAGTTTATTTTTTTGTTTCTCTGGTAAACTAAAGGACTAAGACGGAGAAAGGAGAACAATTTCACCTCTCTATTAAATGTTTTTCATTTTCATTTTGATTTTTACATCATACATTTTTTGTTTTTTATTTGTTGCTATTGGTCCTTTCTAATGGCAGTAGCACTGAGTACCGAGTGTCTGCAATGTAACTAAACACTTCTTTATCTGTTCTTTCACCTCTTCAGCCTAGAGAGAAAGGCCGCATGCGATTCCACAAACTTCAGAATGTACAGATAGCACTGGACTTCCTCAGACATCGGCAGGTATGATATGTATAACGATACATCAAACCCTTAAAAACCAGACTGCGAATATCAATCGTTAGAAGATGACTGATAGTTTCAGCTGTAATCCTGCAAGTAACGTGAGTGTTTTGCTTTCTTAGGTCAAACTGGTTAACATCAGAAACGATGACATAGCTGATGGGAACCCTAAGTTGACCCTGGGGTTAATATGGACCATCATCCTCCACTTCCAGGTCTCCTCTTCTGTCAGTGTTATGTTTCATTATATTATTGCTGTCTACCTCTGTCTCTGGGATTTGAACCTCTCGGCTGCTGCTTCCCATCTCCTTGGAGCCAATCAGAGGGGACTCTGCTCTTCAAAACCTCTCATAAAGGACTTTTTTTTAATCAATTGCTCTCATTAAATCATATTCCTCATAGAAGTATTATTTTAACATAAAAACTTTAGTCAGGTATTTAGAGTTTAGTAGCTAATACGAACCGTTTAAACAAATATAACACTGTCAGGGTGTGTTAGTGTGAGTCAATCTCTCCCTGACTCCCAGGGGGAGGGCGTGTCAGGTTGGAGTGCACAGCTTGATGGCATCCTCCACGCCCTACCACATACTCTCCAGGCCTTTCTTTCTGCCTTTCCTGTGTACGCCAAAAGCTGCCAGGCAGAAATCCCTGGGTGATAGCCTAATAGTCACGGCCTCACCCTCAGTCATATAAAAATGGTTGAGGTTTTGATTGCAGAAAGCTGAAGCTAAGCAGAGAGGGAAAAAAAGGTGAGAGTGGCGTGGTTTGATTATGGCATTCTGGTAAAGATAGTATTGTGCCCTCTAGATACACACTGCGTTCCCAGAGTCTTTATACTTTTATACAATAGAGGCAAAATAAGAGAGCTGGGCTGTGGCTGCTGATGAGTCATAAAGGCTCCAGACTAAAAGGGAAGAGAAAAACTACTCCCCACAAATCTGATCCGATTATCCTAAATTAACTTGATCACAAAGGAAAGAAGATGGTTTGATCCAAGAAATCTTTGGAGGATGATTTTAATTGCAGATTTAATTGCCAGTCTCGAGATACAGTAATGGGGTGAGTATTAGTAATGAAGTAATGATGGCTTTATACTTTTTATTTTCTTATTTTTGTTTTTTACTGAATTGAATATTTAAAGTGTTATCGCATCTGTAGAACAGAGCTATTAGAAGAGAAGAATCTGAGTTTAGCTCGCCCATTTACACTTCATTTACCCTCAGTTAAATTGGAAAAAAAGAGAAAAACCAAGACTGCTATGACTCATCTTTCCTACCATCAAAATCCCCAAATGAAACGTTATCCAGATGCCACAGACACAGTGGTGTTTTCCAGCAATCCGTCAGGCAAAACTCGACTACCTCCTGTGAAACACAGACACTCTGTTCTCAGCCATGAAATATATTAAAGGTGAAATGACTAAGGTGTCAATTAAGGTGGTGTTGAGCAATTCTGTTTAAACTGGACCTATTGTGACTATTTTCAGTTCCATTTTTTAACTTGAATTCCACTAAAGTTTCTTTCAAACCAGCTTTCTTCTGATTGGCTGCCTCTCGAAAACAGCTATATTTAAGAAAAGCATAATAGGTCCACTTTAAACTGCATCTTTTGGGTTTCCACTAATGATGGATTGCTTCCACATTCCTTGCGTTAGCCACAAATCCTCTCTGTCTTCCACAAGTGTTAACGCTCTTTTGCATGAAACTGTTACAGATCTCAGATATTCAGGTCAACGGCCAGTCAGAAGACATGACGGCCAAGGAGAAGCTGCTGCTCTGGTCTCAGAGGATGACAGATGGCTACCAGGGCATCCGCTGTGACAACTTCACCACCAGCTGGAGGGATGGCAAACTCTTCAATGCTGTCATACACAAGCACTAGTGAGTGTGCACAGTTTTTTTTTAATGGAAAATAAGCCCAACGCCAATGGCAACAAATATGCTAGTATTACATAGAACAAACTGAAAAGCCCGCTGCAGGTCCCTGTACCGACCCTGTTCCAAGCCTGCACTGCCAACATAACAAGACTTAACATATTTAAGACTGACATAGTCTCCAGAATGGAGCACTTTCTCATAGCTTTTTTGCACGGTCTTGTCATGACACACAACCATCCATCCATAAGTTTTATTCAGTATAGAGTGCACTGGAGCAGGAGTGTGATGTTGGAACGCTTTCAGATGTCAAATTACACTTTATAGTGCCAGTTTAAGCCTGCACTGTAATTAAACTCGGCCTCAGCATTGACAGAAAGAATTTTTTTAGACATGATAAGCACAAGTGGCTGTTAAAAGCTACTATGGCTGATTTATTTTAACTAAGAGACAATAAGTCACAGCATATAGCTCCTTCCATACAGAGCCTCAACATACTGTGCATAGCTGCAAACGTATTTACTTTGTTTGAACTCAGTGATACAGTTGGACTATTTTTGCCACGATCTCCCTTTAAAAATGCCTCTTATAGATACTTTTCCGCACCTGACTGTGCACATGCTCATGCTGCTTCAATAAAGAGCCTTCATGCAGATTCCAAGCCTTAAGGCTTAGAATACCACTGGTAGGTGTTGGCCCCGAGTAACTCTGTGCCTCCTTTGGCTGCGTTATAAGATGGTAATTCCTGCGTTAAATGCAGCTGGCTTGTTAAATTGTTGGGAACCTAAGTTTGAAAAGCTAAATCCAAAGCTCTTTTTGTTGAAGCCTAAATATGCTACATCCCACAAATCTGTTGTGGGTCTTCTTAGTAGAATTAGTGGGTGCTTTGTGTGTTATTATCCTGGGAATTGAACATGCGTGCATTTCTCAGGATATCCGCAAATGAAGTGAAGTATTTTGTTGGTCCTAAAATGACGGTATTCATACATAATTCCAGAGTACAAATGGGACAAAAGCTACATTTCATAAGACAGAGGTGTATTTCTTTAGATCCATTATTAGAAAAGAAAAGAGAAAAGACTCTTGCAGGGGCAAGTTTTCTTGAACTTCAGCTCGTACCTGCACTGTTTGTTTTTTTTCTTTTTGTAGGAGGCTGCTGAGGCTGGCTCATTGCTGCCTTTCATGCAGGTCAGGGGTGTGGTGTGTGGGCGTAACTGTAGCACTCTGTGTCTGCTACATGAAAAGTGTAACGTTACTTGGTGCTGAGGCATAACTCAGGGTAATCTACTGTCGAACTGTCATTCATCCGGCGAATTCAAGATTTTCCAGGTTTTCTGCACATATGTGATGGTTTCCAGCGTGGATTTGCAGAGACGCAGCTGAAGTTAGGTTTCAGGGCAAAGAATTCGAGCAGGGATCACAGCTAAAGGATTAAGCAGATCCTCTGAAGATGATGGACACCTGAGACAATGCCAGGATGCATTTACATGCAATGGGCAAGCCTTAAAAAAGATTTGCTCAAATTAACGCACCTGTTAACTACAGTCGATACAGCTTTTGGACCTTCTTGTTGGTGTTAAAATGCTCAGTGTGAGGAAGAAGTCTAAAAAGAAGAAGGGAAGCCTGGGCTTCATCAGGAACTTGTCAGAAAGTGTCAGCGATGTGGACAACAGGGTGGTCATGTTGTGTGAGGATATCCCATCAGAGGGATCTTCCTGGGACTCAGGACGGGGCTCTAATAGCTCAGGGGCCCGCTCAAGCAGCGAAGAATTGGGGCATGGATGGAGGTCCCGAAGCTTTCACGGAAGAGGGGGTCAGAGCATGAGCAGTCCACCAACGCCAATAAAACAATACTCTGTTCGAGAAATCCGTCATGCTGTGTCTTCTCCTGTGTACAGATACAATGGGGACCATTCCACTCTAACGATGAGAGATTTGTATGTATCTGCATATACTCTCTTTTGCTTGCACGTTCGAATTTGTAGATTTGGAAATGTCTTTAAAACTGCTGATTGAAAATTTTGTAATGGGGATTGCGTGCATGATAGATAAGGAGATAAGGCGAGGCATTCAATCATCCTGCTCTGTACTCTGGAAATTTGAACTTTTGCCTCTGTGGGAGTGAAGCTGCGGCTGGTTGCCAGCCTAACTTGTGTCAGCTTTGATTATGTTAGCTGCTCTGTAAATTACATTCCACCTATAGATGCTCTGACATCTGCCAGAAAGCGTCAAACACCCTGAGGACAAAAAGGCAGGTGCTCATGCAGCTCTGTCAGAAACTGAACAGGCGGGCTCTCCTACAGCATTCAGCCACAGGCAGAGGGTCTAAGACAGGGGCGCTAAACTCATTTTACACCGTGGACCACACATAGCCCACATTGGTCCAAAGTGGGCCGGACCAGTGAAACTACATGATAAATGTGTAAAACTACAGAAAATATTCTGGTAGTTCATTGCTCTGACTGTGCTTTTATTATCAAATATAAAGTTTTCATTCATTCACATTAATATGTTTACTGTGGAATCCATGCCCCACTTAACATTTTCTAAAGCTGTCCAGTGGGCCAGACTGGAGTCTTTGCTAGGCCGATTCTGGCCCCCGGGCTTTATGTTTGACACCCCTGGTCTAAGAGGTTCTACTGCTAATATGCTGTATTGGGGTCATGTTTATGAAACGTGCTGGCAGAGACTGCATTAATTCTGCAAATGCATTCAGGTGTGATATTTATCTTCCTATCATTTTCCTCTGAGTTGAGGCATTGGTGGTGTCATTTTATATGTGCGCCAAGCTGGAAGCGTTTCTAGTCCTTTCAAATGCAGCTTTTTTTGAAGACAACATCCTACTTACCCACTGGGGACTTCTCAAAACCAGTGCTTTTGAGAAGTCTGATGTTATTACACGTTAGGATATAGAATCAAATGTTATTGGGAGTTATTCTGAACATTGGACTCGCGGGCCTTGTGGCCTTGTGGGTAATCAGTTGCATTTTTGTGTTCCGTAGTCCCAGACTCATCAACATGGGCAAAGTGTATCAACAGACCAACCTGGAGAATCTAGAACAAGCCTTCAGTGTGGCTGAGAAAGATTTGGGTGTGACCCGCCTGCTGGACCCTGAAGGTAAAAGTGTTCAAAAATGTGTTCAAACAGACACAGACAACCTTTTTTTTTTTTTTTTTTAAGACCGATTTCAGCTGAAGTAATTCTGTTACTCACAAACTCCTGGTGACTATGTCACATCACATAAATTTACCATATCCTTTCAGATGTTGCTGTCCCACACCCAGATGAGAAATCCATCATCACTTACGTGTCCTCCCTGTATGATGCCATGCCTCGCACTGATGTACACGACGGCATGAGAACCAACGTAAGGAAAACATGGAGACAGTGAAATAAAAAAATAAAGCGTCGCAACATGAACGCGCACTTTAATTTGGTCTGATGGAATGCTCTATCAGATTTAACCAGGACTGAAGAAGCTTGTGACTGTGCCTAAACTTAGCTTTTGTAGTCAGTTTTATTCTTATCCTGTTAAAGCTTCAAAGACAAATTGAAGTCTTGTGAAAGTAAGTATCACAGGAAATGAACAACCTGTGGTGTTTACAGCTACCAAGACAGTGAGGATTTGAACATTTATTGTCACCCATTGTCTGTTTATAGAAAAACATGTAGCTTCCGCACACGCACAAACTCGTTTACTTGATTCAGTGTCCAGAGTTTAAAGTTGAGCTGTGTTATAGTGAATATTGAATACATCTGAGGACTTTTTCTTTTCACATTACTGTCCTCACAGGCGTGGCTATGACCCCACGTACATGAAATCCAAAAAAACGCTAAAAAAACCATGCTCCTTTCTGTCTGGCCCCACTTATTATTTCTCCCACTTTCCTCCTTCAGCAGTTCACACTTTAACAACCTCTCCTCTAGCCTCTGCTTCTTTGTCTACTCGCATAAGACCTGGATTGTTGCCACCTAATTGAGTTTAGGGTTGTGTGTGAGTGAACTAAAATGGAGATGCAGGAGAAGAGCCCTGTTTCTTGTTGTTAAACTCGCAGCTATCTTTTCTGCTGTGCTGGCTGCAGGAGCTGGAGCTGCGCTGGCAGGAGTACTACGAGCTGGTGACTGTTCTGCTCCAGTGGATCCGTCACCATGTCATGATCTTCGAAGAGAGGAAGTTTCCTGCCAGCTACGAGGAGATAGAGGTGAGACGATATGCTAAGGATATGCGCTTATTTTGTCTCTAGGCCAGGGATTTTGTTACAGGCATGTTTGCAGTTGAGCAATATCGAAAGACACACCGATAAGTTCTCATTATGTTCTTAAGAAACAATTAAAACATAGCACCTGTCTCAAAAATGGGAATACGTTTGCAGCCATCCATTATTGGATCAAAGGACATGCTTACATAATGTCTGGCTGTAGGCAGATAGAGACAACTATACTCACAAGCATTGTTGTACTGAAGGTGGGGCAGTGCTGGAGCTGAGAAAAGACAGCCATAAGGCAGATAATGCTTAAGTTAATCCTCGGGAGAATCACCACTCCCTGTCAGCACTCCCTTTACAAAAGCATAGCGTGACTTTAGTATTTTTCTACATTTCTTTGAACGTCTGTATTAGTAGAATATTTGTATTAAAAGTAGCAGGCTAGGGTGTTCTTTTTAATATACTCAATCAAATTCATTTAGACACTTTGGGGCAGAAAGATTTCCGAGGCTAAATGAGTTTATTGTGGTCACAGGAATGTGTGAATACTGTTTCACCCCACTGCTGGTCACAGAGCTGTCACAGGATGTGTTACTTTATTGTATTCATACTCATATAATTAGGGTTTTACCATCTGACAATTCTGATTTTAAAAAAAATACCAGGAACTTTTATAGATAATTTGAGGTCTATAAAATTATTAGAATGAATAAAGGGAAATCTAATTTAAAAATAAACAATTTCTTTGTGTTTCTTTTTTTCCCTTTAAGCTTCTTTGGCGCCAGTTCCTGAAGTTCAAAGAGACAGAGCTGCCAGTGAAAGAGACTGATAAGAGCCACTCCAAACACATCTACCAGTCCTTTGAGGCAAGTTAACCAACAATCATTTAATTTAATAAGTTGAATTCTGTTCCGTTCCTTCAGCACTGTTATACCAACGCTTCACAACTAAATGCTTTCTACTTCCATATACAGAGTGCAGTGCATGCTGGTCAGGTCAAAGTCCCTCCAGGCTACCATCCCATTGATGTGGAGAAGGAGTGGGGTCGACTCCACGTGGCCATTCTTGAGAGAGAACGACTCCTCAGGATCGAGTTTGAGAGGTTGGGACAGATTTATAAGACATATGATGATTGTGATCAAGATTGAATTGCATCAGTTTTTCTTTAGCAAGGACTGCTGTGCCAACAACAAACTGCAAAAGAAAAATCCCTTGAGAGCCATATTTAATAAGAAGGTGGTGATATAATTGTCAACCTTACTGGGAATAATGCACAAATATACCAAGTTATAAATAAAACACATGTGACGCATTTGTTTTTCTAAAAATAATAAAGAGTTTAACTCTTCATAGTTAACTTTGGGAAAAGAGCTAAGCTAACATTAAATCCTGGTAAGGGACATATTTTCAACTGGAATAAGCAGATGATCATAGGCTAGTAAACTAAATCCATTTAAAACACAAAGACACAGTTTTATCAAAGGCATTTCATGATAATTGACAAAAGGCAGTGAGCCTGTTGCCTGTCTTTAGCTTTATTAAATTAGCCAGTTATGTTCATTGGGGAATGGCAAAATAATATCCAGTTGCATTTTATTCATTATATATTAATATTTGAATGGTTAAATAAATAATTGCCTTCATTTTCCCCCTCTCGAGTAGCCAAATTGTTTAGCACATTTGTTCTTTTCTGGTAGCTAAAACATTCTAAGAGTATTTTTCTGCATTTGTGGGTTGCTCTATAATGAGATAAAAGGGTTGTGTTCCCCATAACTGGACGCACATAAAGACATAATTAGGTATGAGAAAATTGTACATTTTTGTGTACTTAGAACAGCGTTGTGTCACGCTTGGGACAAAATGGGATGGCTTCTTGTCACAAGACAGCCCCGTCATGTTGCAGTCTCGCAGCCTTGTTTATGGAGTTCTCTGGGATGTGGAATGACTGAATGGACTGACCGGACTTCTTTGTAAGAAAGGCATTTTTGTCCCCCTCTGGGCACGTACGTGGCAGAGTAATGGGCGTGTGAGAGCCAAGAAGAGCCAACTTTTTCATAGCTTGAATTGAAATCTGTTGAGAAGAAATGCGATATGGCTTTTGTGACTGACCCTCACAAACTGGAGTATCTGCTGCAACGCAGGGTCCCGTAAGTGTTGTGAAGGTTTTGTTGTGAGCTCTGGCGTGTGTTACACGATGGGCGTTTAGCTATTAAATAATGGGGAGGACAGTTTATCCATTTTCCTCTTGATTTAATTTGATTGCTCTGATCATATCTAGACTCGAGAGACTTCAGAGGATTTGTGGTAAAGTCCAGAAGGAGTCAGGAATGTGTGATGAGCAGCTTACCCACCTGGAGACCCTGCTGCAGACGGTGAGTTAAACTGCTATGTGTTACTGCAGTATGAGTTGACAAACTGACATGAAATCCAGAAACCGAGTGATTAGTGTACAAAGGGAAAGAAAAAATCACAGGAATGCATTTTCCAGTCACTGTCATTAGCATTTTTTTGTATCCTGATGTGCGTGACCAACTAAGAACAAGGCTAAGATTAATACTTTAATTGGCTTCCTTTCCTCCAGGACATCCGTCTGCTGAACGCAGGGAAACCAGCTCAGCACGCAGCAGAGGTGGAGAGGGAGCTGGACAAGGCAGACAATGTCATTCGCCTGCTCTTCAATGACGTGCAGGTACTCAAGGATGGGCGCCACCCTCAGGCTGAACAGATGTACCGCAGGTGAGTGCTGTGTGTGTGCTGAATTTAAGTGAACTTTCAAAATAGAAAGCTGAAAAAGCAAGGGCATTGTCAACTAACTGCTGTCTGTCTGTACTTGTGTGTGTCTGTGTTTTTATTTTTCATTGACAGAGTTTACCGCCTCCATGAGCGCTTGGTGAATTTGCGCACTGACTACAATCTTCGTCTGAAGTCTGCCGTGACTACTGCCCAGGTCCCAATTACCCAGAGCGTCCAGCAGACCTCCGTGAAGGGACGGCCCGAGTTGGATGACGTAACCTTGCGTTATGTTCAAGATCTCTTGGCCTGGGTGGAGGAGAACCAGCGCCGCATCGATAACGCAGAGTGGGGATCTGATCTGCCTTCGATGGAGTCCCAGCTGGGCAGCCACAGAGGCTTGCATCAGACCGTGGAGGACTTCAAATCCAAAATCGAACGGGCTAAGGCTGATGAGGTAGTGTTTCTATCGGACCACTAAAAAGTCTACATACAGATTTTAAGTATGTATAAAAGTGGTTCCCTATTTCCTAATAATGTCATTTTGTGGTTTTCATATACAATAGACCCAATTATCTCCTGTCAGCAAGGCCACATACAGAGAATACCTGGGAAAACTGGACCTTCAGTATGGCAAACTACTGGTAAATATTCATAAATAATCTGATTTCAGATTTTAATCACTCAGCACAAAAGGTTGAAGCTATAAATATAAGCTATGGATCTTTAATCAGCTGTAAATATTCCTTCTTCTTTTTTTCAGAACTCTTCCAAGTTCCGCCTAAGAAATCTGGAATCACTGCATGCCTTTGTCAGCGCTGCTACTAAAGAGCTGATGTGGTTGAATGACAAAGAAGAGGAAGAGGTCAACTTTGACTGGAGTGACAGGAACACTAACATGACAGCAAAGAAAGACAATTACTCGGTGCGTTTAAGAAGTAGAACCAAATCTAAAATTTCACAGTTGCTCATTTTTATCCCCTAATCCTGCCCTGTAGATTCACTGACAGATGTTCAACAAATAAGCAGATTTTCAACTACATCTGTTCAATTCTTCAGGGTCTCATGCGAGAACTGGAGCTGAGGGAGAAGAAGGTCAATGACATCCAGACTTTGGGAGACAGACTTGTCAGGGATGGACATCCAGGCAAGAAGACCGTTGAGGTAATTGCAGTAGTTAATCCAGCTGAGCAGAAGACATCTGCATGCAGAATATAGACCTAAATGTGTCCAAACTAATGCACTGTCATTGTCATATCTTCTTGATCTCTACCAGTCCTTCACAGCTGCCCTGCAGACTCAGTGGAGCTGGATCCTCCAGCTGTGCTGCTGTATAGAGGCTCATCTCAAAGAAAACACAGCCTACTACCAGGTATGGAACACAGACATTTAGGAATATAAATCTCCAGGATAATCATCCCTCATATTTATAGAGTCAGGAATATTGTCCGCCTCATGTGATCTCCTTCTTTACAGTTCTTTGCCGACGTTAAAGAGGCTCAGGACAAGATGAAGAAAATGCAAGAGAACATGAAAAAGAAATACAGCTGTGATCGCTCTACAACAGCCACACGCCTAGAGGATCTGCTGCAGGATGCTGCGGTATGTACATGTTCAAATGCATCGTACCGCACACACACTTTAATAAAAGCATCAAGATAGGGGTCTGCTTTCTCTTACTGTAATCTAGTTTAATCTTCTTTTCAACAGGAAGAGAAAGAACAGCTGAATGAATTCAAGACTGTGGTGGCCGGCCTGAACAAGAGATCCAGGTCAATCATCCAGCTGAAACCACGAAACCCCACCACTTCCATCAAAGGCAAACTGCCCATTCAGGCTGTCTGTGACTTCAAACAGCAGGAGGTTGGATTATTTCCACTGTGGAAATGCTTAATCATTCACCATTGCAATCATGATTGCCACAGATCCTGAGACTACATCTACTTTAATATATCCTGGCTTCTTTTCAGATCACTGTCCACAAAGGAGATGAGTGTGCACTCCTCAACAACTCTCAGCCCTTCAAGTGGAAGGTCTTGAACCGTTCTGGACACGAGGCGATGGTGCCTTCTGTCTGCTTCATTGTACCTCCTGTCAACAAGGAGGCTGTGGACGGTGTGTCCAGGTGTGGCTATAAAATTGATCCCCTATGTGACGACGACATCTTGGCTTGATCATGTCAATTATTTAATTTGTTTTTTCTTTTGTTCCCATAATGCACAATATTGTCCTACTGTAGTCTGGATGCAGGTCATCAGGGAATGGTGTCCATGTGGCAGATGCTCCATATAAACATGAAGAGTCTACTGTCATGGCAGTACCTGATGAAAGACTTCACACAGATACGCTCCTGGAACATCACAATGGTTGGTACCAATGTTCCCTCTAAGCTGCGCACGTGCGCAATTGTGCACTGCTGGCACGGTCTCTGTGCAGAGAAAATCTGTGTTGCGCACAACAAAAATCTAACCTGAATTGAAATTAAAATTAATACTTTAACAATTCTGTTTTGCAGTGTTAGTCAGTAAGTGACTGGCTGCTCCCATATGGGATTAGAACGATGCCACCTTATCCCATAGTCCAGCAAATGATGCGATTTACATTCGTATATACGCAGCTAATCAACATGGTTGACAGGCTATGACAGCGTCCTTATGTGCCGACGCCGGTGTTTTAGCTAGCAAAGCGGCGTGGCTGATGTGGAGTGAAGCCACATTAATGACAACGTGTACAACCATTGGAGATGTGAGCAGGACAGACGAAACAATTAACGGAAAAAGTGTGGACTTTATACCAGTTTTTAAATTGTGTTGATAGGCCACGTAAAACCAGAGTTATGATAAAAATATATGCAATCTTTGTTTGTTTTTTCCTGAATACTATTGTTGTTTATATTTACTGCGGGAATAAACGGTAAAAACGGCGTTTTATAAGAAAAAAGGCTCGAAAGCGCTCTCCACCTGTGAGCAAAAACAAACTCCACCCCCTCTCCCTTTCCTATTCGTCCAAAAAAGTACCATGTCGACCAATCAAAAAATGATATGGCAACGTGGTATCTAGTTGTTAAGAAACGGGGGGAAGTTTTAGGAGTGACGGTGGTGCTTTGAGATGTGAGAGATTTGAGACGTTTAGCGCAAATCTTGTGTAGTTAGTGTGTACTGTAGTTTTTGTTGTGTGTGTCAGAACAATGAGGCGACTGCTGAATGTTACAGGTGTTACAGCAGTGATACATCTCCTGCTGTCAGGCCTGCAGGTTTCAGGCTGTTCTCCTTTATCTCATAGTGGACAGAAATTATTTTTTTGGAGTGGCACAAATTGTGTGGCATCAGATTTGATGCAGAACAGCTGATTGTTCTAAAAATAGTTTGAAATGTTTATTTAAAAAACCGCCTTGGCTGCATTTAAAAAAAAAATAGCTGCAAAAAACTTTGTTTGCCAAACTGAGTTACTTTAAAAAGAAAGAAAGTTGTGTTTTCAAAATTGGAGTTCAAGTTATTTTTACTTCCAATAGTGTTAACATACTACACAGGTCAATGACTAGATTTTTTTTTTACATTTTCATTGCAAGTGGGCTAAAGCAGTTAATTAAAAGTAGTCTAACATAAATGCTGTAATTTGATAATTTTAATAAACCATGTAACTTGGATGGATTAGATGCCGGCGTGACCACAGTGCACACGTCTGATGTCGCTCACAGTGGTCCAAGGGACCGCTCAGGGAGTTTGTGTGTTCGCTCAGACACGTGAAAAATTAGAGGGAACATTGGTTGGTACTAAAGTAAAAGTATCACCTAAAACTTGTAGAGCTGACAAAGAGGGGAACTTCATTGTGGTTCATTCCATGTTTGGAAATGGAAATTCCATTTCAGTGTGTACCAAGTTTGGTGTAGCTGACGATAAAAGGGGCCTTGTTTGTGCTTTGACGACATTGCGCCAAGTCCTGTCTCCTAATTCCTCCACTGCTTCTCTTCATTGTGTGCAGTTAAAGACCATGAAGCCAGAAGAGTACAGGCTGATCATGCGGAATCTGGAGCTTCACTACCAGGACTTCATGCATGACAGCCAGGACTCGCAGCTCTTCGGCCCCGATGACCGCATGCAGGTCGAGGACGACTACACCAAGTCCACCCAGCATTTCGACAACCTGCTTCGCTCCATGGAGAAAGGTGAGATCTGATTTTAACAAACTGATTTTAATGATTCATAGTTTTACCGAGGTCAAGTGTGTAGCAACTGAACAGTATATAACTGTCAATTCACCTTTCAGGAATAATGGTTGTTAGGGTTAAAGGTGAGTGACTTAAAGCAAGCACAAACTACTGCTCACCAAACTAATATGTGTACACGCCTTCCAGCCTTTGATGGAATGTCCCAAAACACGTGTTTGTCTTTAGTCATGTGTGAGTGCACGTTGCTTTGATTTTCAATATGCATTTTTTTGTGGCAGCTCTGCACCAAGTAGAATATGTGTTCTGATTTTAGGTACTTGGGTAGTGCATATGTTGTGTATGCTATAGATATGGCTGGAGCTGCGTGTATTTTACACATCATATATGAAGAACTGCATGGAAGGTGTGACACAGGTGATCGAAAACATTACAGTGCAGCAGTACAGCATTATCTATTTGTGGACATGACATCTTAGGATGTGTCATATTAAAATTGAATTGAATGTTTCATACTAACAAGAATAGTTCAATTTCAGAGTGCTTTAATTTCACAGCCATTGCTGGTAGGTAGCGTAACAACAGCAGTGACTTTTGCGACTCGACATTCATGCAAAAGTATGGGATGAGTTTGACTATCGATAGTCTTTATTAGTCCCAGAGTTGGGAAATTCAAATATAGCCTTTTCAAAACGGATGATCTTTTCTATTCCTACGATTCTAAACTAATACAAATGTGTTCACAGGTCAACAGAATGAGACTCTGTGTAAGAACTACATCTCTGAGCTGAAGGACCTGCGTCTGCGTATAGAGGACTGCGAGGCTGGTACTGTGGCACGCATTCGCAAACCTGTGGAAAAAGAGCCTCTCAAAGAGTGTATTCAGAAGACCACAGAGCAGAAGGTACAGAGCTCAAATTTAAATGTGTTCTGTGCAGAAATGGCAATGAGGCATCAAATGAAACCAAAAATAGCTGTGCTGTGGTTAAAAGACGGATAGGTTTGTTGGATAGTTGACTAAATGTGTTATTGATGAGAAGCAAAAGTAGCTAACTGAACCAGAATCCATGCAGAAGGATGGAGTGGGGGTTGAATTAATGAATCGTTGCAGTAGGTTTAAAATGTGGAAACACAGCAGAGAATTAAAATCAATTTAAGTGCTTAACAGCTTATATGTAATTCAATGAGAGCTGGGATGCTGGCGTCAATCCAGCAGCTGTACAGCCCTGCTAGTAGGTGAAGTTCAGCTTAGGGCTTTGTGCAAAAATAAAAGTTTTGAGTTATTTGAGTTTGGTTGACACATAAAAATGGGGTTAAATTGTTAACGATGGCAGAAAACTTGCCATGTGCCTCTGGTTCCTGCTCTCCTCGAGCTTAGTTTAATTAAAATTTTAAATGTTCCTTTTTTTCTTTCAGTTGTTCATAGTCGGCTGGCTTGGATTTTTTTGGGTTTTTCTTTGTTCTTCATGCTTGTCTTCTCTGTTGTACAGAAAGTTCAGGGAGAACTTGACAGCCTTAAGAAGGACCTTGATAAGGTGTCTGTTAAGACACAAGAAGTCTTGGCCTCCCCTCAGCCTTCCACCTCAGCTCCTGTGCTGCGGTCAGAGCTCGACCTCACTGTACAGAAGATGGATCATGCCCACATTCTTTCCTCTGTTTATCTTGAGAAGTAAGTCCCTAATAACTGACTGCAAAGAGAAAATGTGCTGTTTTCTAGTGCACTTAGATCTCCTTAATTAATTAATTGCTCCTTGTCTCAGGCTAAAGACTGTGGAAATGGTCATCCGCAACACACAGGGTGCTGAAGGCGTTCTCAAGCAGTATGAGGACTGTCTGCGTGAAGTTCACACTGTGCCCAGTGATGTCAAGGAAGTAGAGACTTACAGAGCAAAGCTTAAGGTAAACAATACATGACTTATTTTCTTGCCAAGCCTCTTTTTACAGAAATCTTACTTATGTTACAAAGAACTATTCTCAATTGATTCTGTTTAAGAAATAGAAGTCACACTTTTAATAGTAGGTTTGCCCGGTTCTGATGTATTTACAGACTGTTTATTGGTGTTCTTTGTACAAAACCTGCAGAAAATGCGCACTGAAGCTGAGGGTGAACAGCCAGTGTTTGATTCCCTGGAAGAAGAACTGAAAAAAGCCTCTGCCGTGAGCGACAAGATGGCTCGTGTGCACAGCGAGCGCGACGTTGAGCTCGACCACTTCCGCCAGCAGCTGTCCAGCCTCCAGGATCGTTGGAAGGCCGTGTTCACCCAGATCGACCTTCGCCAGAGAGAGCTAGAGCAGCTCGGCCGCCAGCTCGGTTACTATCGTGAGAGCTATGATTGGCTAATCCGCTGGATTGCCGATGCTAAGCAAAGACAGGAGAAGATTCAGGCTGTGCCTATCACCGACAGCAAAACGCTGAAGGAGCAACTTGCCCAGGAGAAAGTATGTTCAACGATCTAATATTAGCACCATTATTTGCTTTATTTTCGAGTGAAACTGCTGAGATTAACTTTTATTTGAACCCTTTTCCTTTCAACACAGAAACTGCTGGAGGAGATCGAACAGAACAAAGACAAAGTTGATGAGTGTCAAAAATATGCTAAAGCATACATTGATACTATCAAGGCGAGCCTGAAATAACACTATTCTGCATATTTTTTCGATAAATCTTGCAGTTTAGAGCATTTACTGAAATAACCTGTAATGTGTTTCATGCTAATAGGACTATGAACTCCAACTGGTTGCCTACAAAGCTCAGGTGGAACCTCTTGTCTCGCCCCTCAAGAAAACCAAACTGGATTCAGCTTCTGACAACATTATTCAGGAGGTGAGTTTATGAGTACTGGAAATCATTACAGAAAAAAGGTAATTTTTTTTTTTAATTGAAGGTTAACTCTACCACTAACCACTGACCCTGTGAAAACAATATTCCTGAAGCTGTTGCATTTCTAAATGTTATTTTTTTCTCTCCTGTATCAGTATGTAACACTGAGGACCAGGTACAGCGAACTGATGACTCTGACTAGTCAGTACATCAAGTTCATCACAGACACGCAGCGCCGCCTGGACGACGACGAGGTGCGTGACAACTGGCCGAGGATCCCAAACAAACTAAATTCTATCTAACATTAACCTAACAAACCAATCAAACTGACATCTAACCAACACAGATGAGAAATTGCCAGTCACTGAACCACAGGCATGCAAGCACGCACTTTTCTTTGTGTGTTTTATGCACACACAAACCCATATATACATTATATTTAATGTACAGGTGACAAATAGATTCTTTACACTGGTTATGCGTGAAACATTGGCCTGCTGTAGCTGATATTTTTTCCAGTGAAATACACACGTAAGGCTAATATCTAATAGGGATTAGTTAAAATGGTATTTAAGGTTATTAAAAATACCAGAAAACAAACAGTGTATAAAGCTCATTCACCCACGTGGATGCAGTATGAAAGTAGATTTGTTAAGTTGGAGTGTTAGGTTCTCCATTTCCATCCATTCTGTGTGTTGTGTCATTTATAGACTTAGAACGAGGGGTTCTTTCTTTCACTCTTTTCAAGCTTCCTTTTTCTTCCTTCGCATTAATTCCCGAGGTCAAACCCAAAGTTCTGATCTAAGGTTCAACCTGGTTATCATGATCTTCAGCTCTCTTTCTTTTTCCACAGTAACACAACTTTAAAGTGTTACATTATTTTCTAACCCTGATGTTTTGTTTCCTTCTTTGCCTCTCTTAACTGCTTGCCAGTGCTTTGCCATGATGAATGCTTAACCTGTGCATTAAAGAGGTAAATTATTCAGTGTTTTTGGGGTACCTACCGACCCTATTACTTTCATCATCCTTTGTCTCTGTCAAACTCCATCGGACATTTTTTTCACTCCATTCTTTATATAAACACTGCAGCCATTCATACTGTCTCAAAGTCACTAATATTCTTACTAACAGCTCATCCTGTAAATTTACAACTTTTCCTGAAATTAACACAGCCATAAGCGAGCTTCCTAATATACACTGGGTTGACTTGAGCCTCTTATCATTGACTTCGCCTTTGCTTTCTCCATTTTGTCACAAATAGTGATTTAAAGAACCCCCAGTGCATTGGATAAGATTAAAAAAAAAGAGTGGTGATTTCTAACATTAAACTATTTCAACAAACCTCACTTAAGTTTTCTCACAAACTTTCAAATGCAGGAAACATGAGCATTAGAAGCTCGCCATAAATTCTATTCATGAGTGTGGTGAATCCATTTATAGTGCTAATTTAAACAGTTTAATTGATCCAATTTTATGGCACAGATTGACATAGTTCAGTTACAGCTACAGTCACATGCCATGTTTTTCTTGCTGTGTTGTGAAGTGATATTTTGTTCCCATACATTAATAGATCCACTGCCATCTGAATCGTTTTACTTGCATCGTGAATTTAACATGACTTTGATGAATGTGCATCTAATTTGCAACTAGTGAATGATCTTTTACTAAGCTAATTTTAACATTAACATTGCCTGGGTAATACAGTACATTTAGATGCTTGTTGCAGTGTGTGTTTTGGCTGTGATTACCACAGTACTTACAATTTTAATTCACACTGCTTCGAGCAGGTCAAATGTGATGTATTACCTTTAACCTGTCATGCTTGATTATAATCCTTTCTTTACCATTTGCTTCCACTAATGCAGAAAGCTGCAGAGAAACTCAAAGCAGAAGAGCGGAAAAAAATGGCCGAGATGCAGGCAGAGTTAGACAAACAGAAGCAGTTAGCTGAAGCTCACGCGAAGGCTATTGCCAAAGCTGAGAAAGAGGCTCAAGAGCTGAAGCTCAAAATGCAGGAAGAAGTAAGCAAGAGAGAAATTGCTGCTGTAGATGCAGAGAAGCAAAAGACCAACATCCAGCTGGAGCTGCAGGAGCTCAAAAATCTCTCAGAGCAGCAAATCAAGGACAAAAGTCAACAGGTAGATGAAGCGCTTCACAGCCGGACTAAGATCGAAGAGGAAATCCGCCTCATCAGGATCCAACTCGAGATAACACAAAAACAAAAGTATACCGCCGAATCTGAGCTCCAGCAGCTTCGCGATAGAGCGGCTGAAGCAGAAAAACTCAGAAAGCTTGCCCAAGATGAGGCTGAGAAGCTCCGTAAACAAGTAAGTGAAGAGACGCAGAAAAAGCGCCAGGCTGAAGAGGAACTCAAGCGCAAATCTGAGGCAGAGAAGGAAGCTGCTAAACAAAAGCAAAAAGCTCTGGAGGACCTTGAAAACCTCAGGATGCAGGCCGAGGAGGCTGAAAGACAAGTGAAGCAAGCAGAGATTGAAAAGGAAAAACAAATCAAGGTCGCTCATGAGGCTGCACAGCAAAGTGCTGCAGCTGAACTCCAGAGCAAGCACATGTCATTTGCGGAAAAGACCTCAAAGTTGGAGGAATCACTCAAGCAGGAGCATGGTGCTGTCCTTCAGCTGCAACAGGAAGCAGAACGCCTCAAGAAACAACAAGAAGACGCAGAAAATTCCAGAGAAGAGGCTGAAAAAGAGCTCGAGAAATGGAGGCAGAAGGCTAATGAGGCTCTTCGTCTGAGGTTGCAGGCCGAAGAAGAAGCTCACAAAAAGACCCTCGCTCAAGAGGAAGCTGAGAAACAAAAGGAGGAGGCAGAGCGTGAGGCTAAAAAGAGAGCCAAAGCCGAGGAGTCAGCCCTGAAGCAGAAAGAAATGGCTGAAGAAGAGCTTGAGAGGCAGAGGAAGATAGCCGACAGCACAGCCCAGCAGAAACTCACTGCCGAGCAGGAGCTCATTCGACTCAGGGCGGACTTTGACAACGCAGAACAGCAGAGATCCCTCCTTGAAGATGAACTTTACCGCCTGAAGAATGAAGTCGCTGCAGCTCAGCAACAAAGGAAGCAGCTAGAAGATGAGCTGGCCAAAGTTAGGAGTGAAATGGATATCCTCATTCAGCTGAAGACTAAGGCAGAAAAGGAGTCCATGTCTAATACAGAGAAGAGCAAGCAACTACTTGAGGCAGAAGCTGCCAAGATGAAGGACCTTGCTGAGGAGGCAAGCAGGCTTAGAGCCATTTCAGAGGAGGCTAAGCATCAGAGGCAGATTGCTGAGGAAGAGGCAGCTCGTCAGAGGGCAGAAGCTGAGAGAATTCTCAAAGAGAAGCTGGCTGCGATCAGTGAGGCCACTCGCTTAAAAACAGAGGCCGAAATTGCCCTGAAAGAGAAGGAGGCAGAAAATGAGAGACTCCGGAGGCAAGCTGAGGATGAGGCTTACCAGAGGAAAGCTCTTGAAGACCAGGCCAACCAGCACAAGCAAGAGATTGAGGAAAAGATTGTGCAACTCAAAAAATCCTCTGAGGCAGAAATGGAAAGACAGAAAGCCATAGTGGATGACACACTCAAACAGAGGCGAATTGTCGAAGAAGAAATCCGGATTCTTAAACTCAACTTTGAAAAGGCCTCATCTGGAAAACTGGATCTGGAGCTGGAACTGAACAAGCTGAAAAACATTGCAGATGAAACCCACCAAAGCAAGATCAGAGCCGAAGAGGAAGCAGAGAAACTGAGGAAGCTTGCCCTTGAGGAGGAGAAGAGGAGGAGGGAAGCAGAGGAAAAGGTGAAGAAGATTGCTGCTGCAGAGGAAGAGGCCGCCAGGCAGCGTAAGGCAGCCCTAGAAGAGCTTGAACGGCTGAGGAAGAAAGCAGAAGAAGCCAGAAAGCAGAAAGATGAGGCTGACAAAGAAGCTGAAAAACAGATTGTTGTGGCCCAACAGGCAGCCCACAAATGCAGTGCAGCAGAGCAACAGGTTCAAAGCGTCCTTGCCCAACAGATAGAAGACAGCATCACGCAGAAGAAGCTCAAGGAAGAGTATGAGAAAGCCAAGAAGCTGGCCAAAGAGGCCGAAGCTGCTAAGGAGAAAGCAGAAAGAGAGGCAGCTCTCCTTCGTCAGCAAGCAGAGGAGGCAGAACGGCAGAAAGCAGCCGCTGAGGAAGAAGCCGCAAACCAAGCCAAGGCTCAGGAAGATGCTGAGCGACTGAGGAAGGAAGCTGAATTTGAAGCTGCCAAACGAGCCCAAGCTGAGGCTGCAGCGCTCATGCAGAAGCAGCAAGCTGACGCTGAAATGGCAAAGCACAAAAAGCTGGCCGAGCAAACGTTAAAACAGAAGTTCCAAGTGGAGCAAGAGCTCACAAAGGTTAAGCTGAGGCTTGATGAAACTGATAAGCAAAAATCTGTCCTAGATGAAGAACTCCAGCGCCTCAAAGACGAGGTCGACGATGCCGTCAAACAAAGGGGCCAGGTGGAGGAGGAGCTGTTCAAAGTCAAGGTCCAGATGGAGGAACTGCTCAAACTGAAAAATAAAATTGAGGAGGAAAATCAGCGTCTGATTAAGAAGGACAAAGACAGCACACAAAAACTGCTTGCTGAAGAGGCTGAGAACATGAGAAAGCTTGCAGAGGACGCTGCTAGGCTTAGTGTGGAAGCGCAAGAGGCTGCACGCTTGAGACAAATTGCAGAAGATGACCTTAATCAGCAACGGGCACTTGCGGAAAAGATGCTCAAAGAGAAAATGCAAGCAATTCAAGAAGCATCTCGACTCAAGGCTGAAGCAGAAATGCTCCAGAAGCAGAAGGACTTGGCTCAGGAGCAGGCTCAGAAGCTGCTGGAGGATAAACAGTTAATGCAGCAGCGCCTGGAGGAGGAATCCGAGGAATATCACAAGTCACTGGAAGTAGAGCGAAAAAGGCAATTGGAGATCATGGCTGAAGCTGAAAGACTCAGACTTCAGGTTTCTCAGCTCAGTGAAGCCCAGGCCAGAGCTGAAGAAGAGGCTAAAAAATTCAAGAAACAAGCCGATACAGTTGCTGCCCGTCTTCACGAGACTGAAATTGCTACCCAAGAAAAAATGACTGTAGTGGAAAGACTGGAATTTGAGAGACTAAATACCAGCAAAGAGTCCGATGATTTACGCAAAGCTATTGCAGACCTAGAGAACGAGAAGGCTAGACTGAAAAAGGAGGCTGAAGAACGTCAAAATAAGTCTAAAGAGGTATTGTGTCAAAAATGGCATAACAGAGCAGCTTATGTCATTGTTAACTCTATCAAAAAGCTAACTCACTTCATTCTTAAAGTTTCCTCTGTTCCTTCCTTACACTAATCATATCACCATATTTTTTACTGAATATGATTTAATTTTTTTCACAGTGCACTGTGCTCATGCAGAAAACAACCTGAATGTGCAGCCGTATCATGCAATGTTGACATGCTTCATTTTTTCTTTCAGTTTCAAAACTCATTTATCCCTTAGCTTGTGACAAAATTAAAAACAAACATTATTATAAATACAGTTCGAAAACCAGATGAACTGTTCAGCAATTTGAGCAACAGAGGGAAATAGAGAAGATCTACACTAACTCGAGGGACAGTATAACCTTCATTGTGAATACTGTGTTGCCACTGCAGGCCAAGAGTACATCTGCCATAGAGCTGACTTAATATATGGAGCCCTGTATGTCCAGTCATAATAATTGTTTTTCAAGCCCCCCTCCCAAAAGAAAACCTCACAATAATAATGATATTGCAATATCTATAGAAATTCCCTATAGTTAGCAAGATTGGTCGCTTTGTCATTATTACCACCAAAAGCCCAGTATCCTAATAATTGTATTATCTATTTAAAAAGCTACCATAATAACTTGATAACAAACTAACTGATTGCTTAATAATCCACATTAAGTTTGTTAAACATATTTCCCATATACCGTGTTACTTTTTTAACAGCAGTCACCAAGAACAAACCGATCTGTTGTTTTGGAATTATAGTTTTGTCAGGTATATTTTATGAGTTTACATTGTTTACTCCAATTAGTAGGAGTATTTTTTGTAATATTTTTAAAGCCCCCTCACCTATGGTCATGAAATCTGGGTAATCACCAAGGGAGTAAGGTTGCGAATACAAGGGGGCGAAATGAGTTTTCTTCATAGGGCGACTGCACTGACGAGGATCTCTGGAATACTCTGCTTAGCCTGCTGCCACTGTGACCCAACTTAGAAGCACTGTGTCAGTTTCATGACTGGCAGTGGAATATCTAATACTGACTTTGATAAGTACAAGTAGCATCACAAAGCTTTGAGAAAAATAAAAGAGCATTGCCAGCATTTGGATAGATTCTAGAGGTCAGTTGTTATACACAGATTTCAATGTTATATGTACTAATGCAATTCTGTGCTTCACTTGTGTGAAATTATATTTATATTATAACAAAAGCGCGAGCAAAAAAAATAATCAGACCAAATAATTTTATTTCACAAGCGCAATTAAATTCCTCACGTTTAAATTCAACAACCTGTCAAGTAGAACTCAGTCGCGTGCATAAAGAAGCCGTCTTGCATGCGAGAGCTTTGCACAAATCAGAAAGTCACATTGTACAACAAGTCAAGTAATGTAACAAAAATAATGCTGTGTGAGTCCAGGTTTACACTTATTTTTCTCCCTGGAAACAGCATGCCAATTCAAAGAGGGGCAGCTACAGGAGATTCAACAACCCTAACCCTATCAACACAATTTAAAAACTGGTATATAAGTTGAAGTCCACACTTTCAACACAAGTTGAAATGGAGACACAGTGTGGCTGTATCTTGTTGCTATTAGTTGCTTAAATTGGTCATGTGTTTTGGACATGTCGGCACATCCGTCGACCACAGAGGGTTAATTATCAACAGTTACTGTTTGCAATGCAGTAGTGGAAACACCGACAACTGTCACTGTATTACTTTAATGTTGAAGAAATATTTTAAACCAGAGGGTTCTAAGGAAGGTTCTGAAGCCTCTGCACTGTTGTCTGTAAAACTGTAGAAGCATGTGCAAAGCAGACACTCTTACACGCACGATGGTACCTTTTGTGGGTGCAGCTACTAAGTTCTACGTCTGTGGGTTGCTGAATTTAAATGCGAGGAATTTACCTGCAATGAAATTATTTGCTCGGATCATTTTTATGCTCGCGCATTTGTTATGACATAAATATGTCAGATTAATCCTTAGAATGGCTCTCTCAACCTCCAAAATGTCAAAAACAAATTCTAACAGACGAATTCAACATTTTTTCAAAAACATGTTGAATCTCCTGTAGCTACCTCTCTTTGCTCTGAAATGGCATGCTGTTTCCAAGGGGAAAAAAGTGTAAACCTGCACATATTAGTACAGTAGCAGTATATGCGGCTATAGCCAAAAGCTATAGTTTCGAACTTTGGGGTGCTAATTGTCTTCCCAGCTGCTTCACACTTGGCTGCAAAGTACCTTAGCGCAAGGTCAATACAGCCAACAAAACCACATCATTTACAAAAAGCAGATATGAAATCCCGAGGCCACCAAGTTCTTTTTTGAAACTTGAATCAAACTCTCAAAGGCTGTTGCTCAGGTCAATGTATTACTTTTTAATTCCCCCCAACAGGTTCAGCCTCTATGGCCCCCTAGACACCCATGCAGATTTTCTATTAAAAATCTTTCCATTAAAACAATTGGTATGATATCAATAATAATTAAATATGATTAACATTTTTCAGTTCAGTTTTAGTGTTCTTTAAATGAGATGAATGAGATAAAAAAAAAAAAATTAGATCAGAGCTAACACATCGTTTCTGTAAAAACAAAAGCATCTCTTAGGGACCCCAAACTTTTGAACAACAGTGGGAGTTCTAGTGGATACACATGACCAGGGGTAACAGGTTACAACAAAATGTGTATCAGACATTAGATTCAGGTTTAGCTATGCTAATATGAAGTGACAACAGTTTTTACATAATCTTATTAAAATGGTAACTAAAAATAGATAGAAGAAGACGACTGGCTAAAAAATGATAACATAATCATGAAAAAACAGGAACGCACACATGTTCACATTATAATTTCATTTAGTATTTTGCGCCATTAGCATAAGCAGAGTGCATTGTATAAATTTGTTGCAATTATTAAACAGAACAAAATAAAAATAAAAAACGTAGTTCGGTGCCACAGCTGTGAACATATTGTAACTTATCTTTTTATGTTTTTTTTTTTCCATCAGATGGCTGATGCACAGCAGAAAAAAATTGAGCATGAGAAGACAGTCCTCCAGCAGACATTCATGACAGAAAAGGAGATGCTATTAAAGAAAGAGAAACTCATTGAAGATGAGAAAAAGAGGCTTGAGAGCCAGTTTGAAGAGGAAGTGAAAAAGGCCAAGGCTCTCAAAGATGAACAGGAACGCCAGAAACAGCAGATGGAGCAGGAGAAAAAGACACTCCAGGCTACCATGGATGCAGCCCTTAGTAAACAGAAAGAGGCTGAGGAAGAAATGCTTAGAAAGCAAAAAGAAATGCAAGAACTCGAGAGGCAGAGACTAGAGCAGGAAAGGATTCTGGCAGAAGAGAACCAGAAACTGCGTGAGAAGCTACAGCAGCTTGAGGATGCTCAAAAAGATCAGCACACTAGAGAAACTGTCCGTCACAAAGATGTTATCCATCTAACAACGATTGAGACAACAAATACAGTTTACAATGGTCAGAATGTTGGTGATGTGGTAGATGGTATAGACAAAAAGCTGGCTTTTGATGGCATCCGTGACAAAGTACCTGCAAGCAGACTTCATGAGCTTGGTGTCTTACCAAAGAAGGAGTTTGATAAACTGAAAAATGGTGAAACCACTGTTGAAGAGTTAGGCAAGACTGACAGTCTAAGAAACATTCTCAAAGGAAAGAATGCCATTGGTGGTGTTTTGACACCCTCCAATCAAAAAATGTCAATCTATCAAGCATCAAAAGAGAAGAAAATTACTCCCGGCACAGCCATGATCCTTCTTGAAGCACAAGCAGCCACAGGTTACATGTTAGAACCAATTAAGAACCAGAAACTTTCTGTTAATGCAGCTGTCAAGGAAGGACTGATTGGCCCAGAACTGCACAACAAAATGCTTTTAGCTGAGAGGGCTGTTGTTGGCTACAAGGATCCATACACTGGTGGAAAGATCTCAGTCTTTGAAGCCATGAAAAAGGGGCTAATAGAACACGATCATGCAATCAGAGTCCTTGAGGCTCAGCTTGCTACTGGTGGCATCATTGATCCAATCAACAGTCACCGTGTGCCCACTGAAACAGCCTATAAACAAGGACACTATGATGCAGAAATGAATAAGATCATGGAGAACCCATCAGATGACACAAAGGGATATTTTGACCCCAGCACTCAGGAACCTTTGACATATTCTGAGTTAATGGCAAGATGCACTACTGACCCTGAGACCAGTCTGTTACTCCTGCCAATCACAGACAAAGCTGCGCAGTGCTCTAGTATATATACAGAGGAAGAGACCAAAGATGTATTCGGCAAAACAACTGTGTCTGTACCATTTGGTAGATTCAAGGGAAAGACTGTCACGATCTGGGAGATAATCAACTCAGAATACTTTACAGAAGACCAGAAGAAGGACCTCCTCCGTCAGTACAAGACAGGCAAAATCACAATTGAAAAGATCATTAAGATTGTTATCACTGTTGCTGAGGAAAAAGAGAAGAAAAATGAAATTACCTTTGATGGTCTGAGAGCACCCGTGCCTGCTACTGACCTTCTGGAATCCAAAATCATTGATAAAGATCTGTACAACAAATTGCATAATGGCAACATGACTGTCAGTGAGGTGTCTCAAATGGAGCCTGTCCACAAAGCATTGAAGGGCACGAACTGTATTGCGGGTGTAGTCATTGACTCCTCTAAGGAGACAATGTCCTTCTATCAAGCCATGAAGAAGGACATGATGAGGCCCGGGCCTGCCTTGAACTTGCTTGAAGCCCAAGCAGGTACAGGCTACTTGGTCGACCCAGTTCACAATCAGAAGTATACTGTTGATGAAGCTGTCAAAGCAGGTGTTGTTGGTCCTGAGCTGCATGAAAAGCTTCTGTCTGCAGAAAGAGCTGTTACAGGCTACAGAGATCCATACACTGGAAAAGCTGTATCTCTATTCCAAGCAATGAAAAAAGATCTCATACCTAAAGAACAAGGACTCCGCTTACTCGATGCCCAAATGACAACTGGTGGCATCATAGATCCAGTAAAGAGCCATCGCATTCCTCATGATGTGGCTTGCAAGAGAAACTACTTTGATGATGAAATGAAGCAGGCTCTGAGTAATCCAAATGATGAAACTAAATGCTTCTTTGACCCCAACACAAAAGAAAATCTCACATACTCTCAGCTCTTTGACAGATGTGTCACTGACAAGAAAACTGGTCTGCGGGTCCTCCCTCTCTCTGATGAAGCAATCAATGCTAAGGAACAACCAGCATACACCGAAGCCCAGACCAAAGAGGCTATGACTCAGGCTACTGTAGAAGTTAACTCTGGACCATTTAAGGGCAGGAAAATGACCCTGTGGGAAATTATCTACTCTGAATACCTCACTGAGGAAGAGAGACTTGACCTGCTCAGACAGTTTAGGTCAGGAAAAATTACAATTGAAAAGATAATTAAGATTATCATCACAATTGTAGATGAGAAAGAAGCCAAGAAACAAGAACAGTCCAGCTTCAAGGGACTCAGAGCTCCTGTTCCAGCAGACTCCCTGTATGAGTCTAAAATCATTGACAAACCAACCTTTGACCTGCTTCAACAAGGCAAAACTACACCCAAGAAAGTCAGTGAAAATCCCAATGTCAGTAAATACCTCCAGGGCTCTAGTAGCATTGCTGGACTCTACCTGGAACCAACAAAAGAGAAACTCAGCATTTATCAAGCTATGAAGAAAAAGCTTCTCCGCCATAACACTGGCCTTTCACTTCTCGAGGCTCAGGCTGCAAGTGGGTTCATTGTAGATCCTGTAAGAAACCAATGCCTGTCAGTAGATGAAGCAGTAAAGTCAGGAGTTGTTGGTCCAGAGTTACATGAAAAACTCCTCTCTGCAGAAAAAGCTGTCACTGGTTACAAAGATCCATTCACAGGCCACAAAATCTCCCTCTTTGAAGCAATGCAGAAAGATCTAATCTTAAAGGAACATGCGATGCCCCTATTGGAGGCCCAGATTGTGAGTGGAGGAATTATTGACCCTGTAAAAAGCCATCGTGTCCCCACTGATGTTGCATATCAGAAGAACATTTTGAGCAGAGATATTGCCAAGACCCTCTCTGAACCATGTGATGAAAACAAAGTTTTCTCTGACCCAGAAACTGATGACACTATAACCTACAGACAACTTAAAGACAAATGCCAAAAAGATAAAGACACCGGCCTGTACATGCTCTCACTCTCCAAGCCGCAGTCTCCAACTGTTGTAGAGAAGACATACCTCTACACAGAGGAGCAAACACAGAGTGAGCTGTCCAGTACCCAGCTTGACATTCCTATTGAGGGGCTTGCTGATAAACCCATGAATCTCTGGGATATCATGAACTCAAATTTGCTTCCAGAGCAAGAGAGGCAGAAGCTCCTAGATGAATATCGCTCTGGTAAAATCACTAAAGAGCGGATGATCATCATCATTATTGAGATCATGGAGCAAAGAGAGATCATCAGAAATGATAGTCCACTGTCATATATGACTATAAGGAGAAGGATAACTATTGAGGAGCTCTACAATGCTCGCATCATTGATTTGGAAACATACAACCTTCTTAAACAGGGCAAGAGAGACATCCGTAACATAATGGAGTTGACAAGTGTAAAGCAGTATCTTTATGGGACAGGCTGTGTCGCAGGCGTCACAACAGACTCGACCTCCAAGCTAAGCATATACCAAGCAATGAAGAGAGGTTTTATTAAACCAGAAATAGGCCTCACCCTCCTAGAAGCCCAAGCTGCTACAGGATTCATTGTTGATCCACTGAAGAACGAAACGCTCACTGTTGATGAAGCTGTCCGTAAGGGTGTTGTTGGCCCTGAGATCCATGATAAACTTCTTTCAGCTGAAAGAGCTGTCACAGGATACAAAGATCCCTACAGTGGAAAAATCATAGCACTTTTCCAGGCCATGAAAAAGGATCTCGTTCCAGAGGATTATGCTCTCAAAATGTTGGAGGCACAAACTGCCACTGGTGGTATTATTGATCCTGAATTCCAGTTCCACCTGCCAACAGATGTCGCTATGCAAAGAGGCTATATCAACAAGGAAACCAATGAGAAACTGAATGATGATGTGAAAGGATTCATTGATCCTGTCACTGATGAGAAACTGTCTTATGCACAGCTACTCAAACGATGCAAGTTGGATGGTGGATTGCGCCTGCTTTCATTGGGAGACCAGCGGCTGACATTCAAGGGTCTGAGAAAACAAATCACAATTGAGGAGTTGATTCGCTCACAAATCATTGATCAGCAGACCGTCACTGACCTGAATGAAGGTCTTGTTTCAGTAGAGGAGATTAGTAATAGGCTATCAAGGTACCTGCAGGGCACAGGCTGTATTGCTGGTGTATTTTTGGAGTCCACAAAGGAACGGCTGTCAATTTACCAGGCTATGAAGAAGAACATGATTAGGCCAGGCACTGCATTTGAACTCCTTGAGTCCCAGGCAGCCACAGGATATGTTATCGATCCAATCAAAAACCTCAAACTGACTGTCAATGAAGCAGTAAAGATGGGAATAGTAGGCCCAGAATTCAAAGACAAGCTTCTCTCTGCTGAGCGTGCAGTAACAGGATATAGAGATCCTTATACAGGCAAGACAATCTCTTTGTTCCAGGCCATGAAGAAAGGGCTTATCCTAAAAGATCATGGTATCCGTCTACTCGAAGCTCAGATTGCCACTGGCGGAATAATTGACCCGGAGGAAAGCCACCGTCTGCCAGTTGAGGTGGCTTACAATCGTGGCTTCTTCGATGAGGAAATGAATGAGATACTGACAGATCCATCTGATGATACCAAAGGCTTTTTTGATCCCAACACTGAGGAAAACCTAACCTACCTCCAGCTGATGGAGAGGTGTATCACTGATCCTGACACCGGCCTGGTGCTTCTGCTACTCAAAGAGAAGAAGCGGGAAAGAAAGACCTCTTCCAAATCCTCAGTACGTAAACGCAGAGTTGTCATTGTAGATCCAGAGACTGGCAAAGAAATGACTGTGTATGAGGCCTACCGCAAGGGGCTCATTGACCACCAAACCTACCTGGAGCTTGCTGAGCAGGAGTGTGAATGGGAAGAAATCACAATGACTTCTTCTGATGGCACTGTAAAATCCGTCATTATTGACAGGAAGTCAGGAAGACAGTATGATGTTGATGACGCTATTGCACGTGGCTTTATTGACCAGAAGGCTCTTGAAACATACCGAGCTGGAAACCTGTCCATCACAGAGTTTGCTGACTTGCTTTCTGGAAACATGGGAGGCTTCCGTTCACGATCATCCTCATTTGGTTCTACCACTGGTTCCACTTACTCCTCTTCAATGAGCCCCCTACCATCAATTAAACCACCTGCAGTCATATGGAATGACCCAACAGAGGAGACTGGCCCTGTAGCAGGAATATTAGACATAGACACATTGGAAAAAGTGTCTGTCACTGAGGCAATCCACAGAAATCTGGTAGATAACATCACTGGTCAAAGACTGTTGGAGGCCCAGGCATGTACAGGTGGAATAATTGACCCCACAAGTGGAGAGAGATACTCAATTGCAGAGGCCACAGAAAAAGGTCTTGTGGACAAAATCATGGTTGATCGTCTGAACCTGGCTCAAAAAGCATTCAATGGATTTGAAGACCCCAGAACTAAAGTGAAGATGTCTGCCTCCCAGGCGTTGAAAAAGGGCTGGCTGTATTATGAGGCTGGTCAGCGTTTCCTTGAGGTCCAATATCTAACTGGTGGACTCATTGAGCCTGATGTTGAGGGCAGGGTGTCAATAGATGAATCCATTAGGAAGGGTACGATCGATGCTCGCACTGCCCAGAAACTGAGGGATGTCGGTGCCTATTCTAAATATCTGACCTGCCCAAAAACCAAACTGAAAATCTCCTTCAAAGATGCCATGGACAAAAGTATGGTTGAGGAAGGCTCCGGCTTAAGGCTTCTGGAAGCCTCTTCCCAGTCTAGCAAAGGCCTTTACAGTCCCTACAATGCTAGTGGCTCTGGATCGGCTTATGGCTCCCGGAGTGGCTCAAGAACCGGATCCCGATCAGGCTCCAGGAGAGGCAGTATTGATGCTGGCTCTGGCTTTAGCATGAACTTCTCATCTTCCTCCTTTACATCTTCTTCTGGCTACAGCCGCAGATTCTAGATTTTATATATTGACTAGAAACCAGCAGTACTAATGCACTTTACAGTTGCATTTCTAACAGGAAATAAATTGTTAAAGTAACAGAAAATATAATTTATTTGTTCTTCCCTGCATGTGGCCAAAACAAGAATTGTCTAGGTTATTACTTTTTCATATAACATCAGTCTAAACATGCGCTCTAGATGTAGAAACATAACCAGGCATTGCAAAATATATAAAATATTCATATCTTCTGGTACAGATGACAAAGTGAGTTTATATTTTTCAAAGCAAAGCATGCCTTTTCTGCTGTTTGAGTTTATAGTTTTTATATAACACAATTCAAAAGATGTATACTTTATACTTTCTGAAACTAATATATACTTCCTGTATATCAAACAGAAATATTTCTTGAATATTTCATGTTTCCTTAGAAATTTTGTTTATTTTTTATCTTTTTCAACAGTACTGGTAAAGAGATACCAAATGTTAACATAATTCTAATGTTTTTAACTAAAATATTTGGATGCATTTAAAATTCCTGAATGTTTGTAAAGAGTATGCACAGAGTATGTGTTAATTTTTTAATGTTACAAATTGTCTGGGTTACTGCATTATGCACCCAGTAACTTGCAGCACAGAATACATCTGCGACACTACACAAAGAGACACTATAGGAATGCAACAAGTTCCACAATTAAATCCATGTACACTGTTCTGAAATCAGTTTTAGATCTGTCATTACTTTGCTTTTACACCCATTTATATTCAGTATGTCTTTTCATCTTTTGAGTTAACTGCACCATTGTTTTACACACTGCTCATAACCATCATCACTCAAGTGCTCCCACTAAATCCCAAGATGATGTCAGACTCGATCCCGATCCCCTCCACAGACCTGCTCCTGTTATTTTGATTCTTGTAAGTTGAATTTATTATTTGTATTTGTTTTTCTTTCGTTGCCCATTTTCTTCTGTTTGTTTTGATCACAACTAATAGCCAGTCCCAAACACTGCCTTTGGTGTCATTTCACTTGTCAACTTTCTCTGTTTATTCTCATTATTGTTGTTTTTCACCATCTTCCTTGTTTTTTGACAGCTGCCTCAGTCACTCAGAATCCAACATCTGGTCACATGTACTCAACTGGCTGGAGAATACGATCTTCTAACCTTGGATGGATCTGTGAGTCCATGCCAGCCTCATGCTGTAACACAGGTACAGAGCATAATTGCATCATTGTTTTTCAAAGATTAAGCTTTGTTTCATCAAGATTTGTTTTGCAGTATTCATTTCATTGCTTTCTTTTTAATTTCTCGCTGCATTGTTTGGTTTATTTTGATTACATAGTTTTTTTCCTTTTGCTTCTAGATACCATTGAGTATGTCCTTTCTTCCATTGTACATCACTGTTGAAGGAAGCTGAGGCTGAGTCAACATCATCTTGGGAAGCCTTTCTAGGAACACTTCATTTATTACCATTTGCCATGTATTTATTACTTGAATGCTAATACTGATATTTATGTTATATCCTGGCATTTTTAGAGAAAAGCCACTCAGAATAAAAACATTTATGTGTACATTTCAATCGAAACAATACATCTAGACTTTTTTTTTGCTATTCCTGACTACATATCCAGTTCAACTGAAGTACCTATGAAAGTAATTTAGAGAACTGAGATATTGATTCAGCACCACATTGCATGAATTTATGTTTTTTCAAATTAATTCCTTTCTTTTGCCTTTTTTTTGCTGCAAATTTCCTTTTTTGCAGATTCAAAGACAGCACAAAGAATAATTGTGCTTAGTTATTTTCTCAAATGACCTATTTCTGTTATGCATCTTTAAAGTTTTACTGCTGTAAATCTTTTTGTTTTCATGATGGTTTTGATATTATGAATGTCTTGCATGTTTTACTAACTTTTTAAAGGATATTGGGGGGGAAAAATGTTGGTGTAAAATAAAAGCAACTTCAGTAAGTGTTAAGTGTGCCAATTTAAGTTTCAGCAATATATAAAACGACAAACTAACTGGTTGGATTTTGTTATGGGGCAGATGTTGCTTCAGCGACATGGCAAAAAAACCTCTTGTATGTGAACTTAACACTATGTTGTAAATAAACGTGCTCTGAAGAAGCATTCTTGTCATTTGTATATCAGTACCCAGTTTTTTAAGAGTACTTTTTCACTGCTTCTGCCTCAGTTTACATTAATATAAATACTACGTTAATATTTGATTAAATAAGTATGTATTCTATATAGAACAATTGCTTTAATACGCCTGTAGATGTGATATAATACTATTACCTATGTGATATGATACTATTACCTGAAACAAGTACCTTATCACTGATAGAAGAGAAGGAAAAAATAAATAACAGTCAACCACATGAGGGCAGTGTTAGACAGACCTACTTTCTGCAAGGAAGCAGCTCAGTCAGGTGAAAGCGCCACAGGTCCAACTCCTGCTCTGCCCTAAACCCACTGTTTATTCTGTTTATCACATAAGTGAGTTTCTGTCATTAGGCATTTCACGACTAATTACAGTCAATTTTCTATACAATTTCTATTTTTCTAGCTTTTCATAAATCAGAGTGAAAAGACCCCAGAATGGGGTTTCTGAATTCAGGGTATGCATGTTTGTTTACACCCAAAGTCCTTCACACTACATGCATACAGATGTTTGCTCTGTGTGCCAACATTAGCCAGTGGGTTTGATGGAAGAGCCTGCCAACAGAAGCTCCGGGGCATTCACCACCCTGAATTCTTCACTTAGCTCCCTTGACTACTCTGAATTGACCCCAACTCTCCCTGCGTTTGATGAGCGGGAGGTAAGCACACAGAGAGAAATAAAACCCACTGTATACAGAATGCTATAAAATAATGAATTGCTCCATTAACAGTCTCAGCTAAAGCAGAGAGACTGGAACAGGGATCATTTTGTATATTTTACCCACTGGTTTCTTGCAGGATAAAGGCTGCTACTTGTTTGGATCACCAGGAGCTACTTCACAGGATCAGAGCTATGGGTATGCTACTGTAAACGAATTTAAAAGCAAAAGGAATGAATGAAATACTCTGGACCACAACAGATAACAATCTAGGCACATTAAAAGAAAAAAGAATGACTGCCAGATTGACAGCGGCCACCAACAGCCTGTGACAACGGTCATTTGTAGCAGCTTTGTGGACCAGTGCATTTCCATTTGTCACAGACACAAAGACAGGGTCTTGAATTGTGTAGTAAGCACTAAGTGTAAAGCATCTGATTGGAACATAGTTAAACAAGAAAACCAAAGTTCCAGCCCAGCAGACAGAGAGAGCACATGCCTTCCTAGTGATCTATTTTGGAAAGTTTTTAAACCAAGAAATCCTGATACTATATCTGTGTAGCTGTAATTTCATTATAATAACAGTAACACATAAGTAGCAATAAAATGATGAGCCACAAACAGCAGTGTATTGTGTCATTATCAGGATATAGCAAAATGAATACTGTTATTAGCATGAAAAAGTATAACCAACCAAGACAGGCCATCAGTTCACACACACCAGTAAAAGTAGTCATAAAACTGCAAAAAAAAGAAAAAAAAAAAAGATCTGGCAGGTCTGTATATGAATATTTAAATATTACCAATGAATAACTGTATTTACTTATGAATATTAATGATGTTAGCTGTTTGAGTGCTGTGTTTGCAATCATTAGTTCATTTAGTACAATCCTTATGTGCATGATTCTAAATTACAGTGGTAATAGTATTTGACTAAAATGTGATCAATGCAACGTTTTCTCCTGTTCTTCTCTGATTCAGCAGGGAAATAGAGGACATGAGCCAATGGCAGTGTGAATTCAGGGGTCAAATCAGAGCACTGAGACAGTGGCTCAAGAGCATGGAGATGAGGCTACCTCCTTTGGACCCCAGGGTCAGTTTGCCTTACTGTGTGTGTGTCTGCTTGCATGCTGTTGCCTGCATTCTAAAGTTCATCGTATGACACGGGCTGGTGAAAAAATGCACCTCTGCGTATGTTTATACTGTGTTAATATCCCAGTGAGTTGAACACTGTGATGCTCATTAGATGCCACTGGTATCTCACAGATAGTGAAGCAAGTAGGTTCACTTCTGGGAGCTCTGTGCTGAGCAGCAAAAGTGTGTAATTGCACAATAGCAGTTAAATGTAATGTATAGTGACTATTTGCAGGTCTGAAGGACACCTTGTATGTAACTTTGAGACATCAGTGACAAAAGAGCAGTATTTGATTTCCAGGGAAGAAGAAAAAAAGAGGTGTTTGGCACTTTTATAAAGGGGAAAAAATAGTATATTTAATTAATTGATGTTGTTATTAAAATCTGTAGCATCTTTGAGCTTCCTGCCAAGCAAGTCTACATAATTAAAATCCATCTGTCGTGCCTCTGCTTCCTTTTCTCTCTCCCTGACTCCCTGTTTATGCCAGCTACAGTACTTTTACAAAAATATGTTTTGGATTCCATTTTTAATCACACATGAAAACAATTCAGCAATGCTACTTTATTATCAGGTCACAAGATTAGAATAAAAAAAAATCTACTCTCATTCTACTTTCATTTATTAGTTCAGTGCAGTTTGAGCTGCACTAATCTCTCCCTGCTAAATGATTGCTATGACAATGCTAATGTTTAGCAAGCTTACGAAGGGTATTGTGATTTTGTTAGCATATTATCATGCACATGAACAAGAAATACAAGGTGAGGACTTTTATTTCATTGCTCAAGAAGAGACACTCGTGGAAGTCAAATAAATTAATCTTTTGTCCTGCCTCCCTCTCGGCACCCCCAACCAATCACGGCAGACGGCTGCCCCTCCCTGAGCCTGGTTCTGCAGAATAGAATAGAATAGAATAGCCTTTATTGTCATTGTACAGAGTACAACGAAATTGGAGTGCCACTCCCTTGGTGCAAGTTTCAATAATAAATATAAATGTAAAATATAAAAAGTACAAAAAAAACAATCGTAAGTACTCAAACAATAGTATGTACAATATATACAGGATAGCAGCATTAATATAATGACAGTGACGGTATGGAATAGGTTCAATTGTTTTTGTGCTTATTTACTACGGTGATAGCTCTGGGAAAGAAGCTATCCCTGAATCTGTTTGTCCTGGTTTTATGTGACCTGTACCGTCGGCCTGACGGTAATAGTTCAAACAGTTGGTTGCTGGGGTGAGAGTGGTCCTTGATGATATTGCCAGCTCTGCTGAGGTACCGAGAGTTTGCAGTGACCTCCAGGCTGGGCAGAGAGCAGCCAGTGATCTTCTGGGCTGTGTTGATGACCCTCTGCAGTACTTTCCTGTCTGCAGCTGAGCACCCTGCATACCATGTTGTTATGCCGTACGTTAGGATGCTCTCTATGGTGGCTCTGTAAAATGTCACCAGCAGCCTCTCCTCCAGGTTGTTCCTCCTGAGCACTCTCAGAAAGTGGAGACGCTGCTGGGCCTTTTTAACCACCGCCGTGGTATTTGCAGTCCAGGAGAGGTCATCAGATATCTGCACGCCCAGAAACCTCATGGAGTGTACCCTCTCCACACAGTTCCCGTGAATGTAAAGTGGGGCCGGGTCTGCTCTGCCCTTCCTGAAGTCCAAGATAAGTTCTTTAGTTTTCGTGGTGTTCAGTTGGAGGTTGTTAACTGAACACCACTCAGTCAGTCTGTTGACCTCATCTCTGTAGTCCGACTCATCCCCCCTTGAGATGAGTCCAACCACTGTGGTGTCATCCGCGAACTTTATGATGGTGTTTGAGAGATGGGTAGGGGAGCAGTCGGATGTGTAGAGCATAAACAGGAGGGGACTCAAAACACATCCTTGTGGAGACCCGGTGCTGAGTGTGATGGTGCTGGACCGGTGGGGGCCGAGTCTGACAGACTGTGGTCTATTTGTCAGGAAGTCCTTGATCCAGAGGCAGATGGGGGTGGAGAGTCCCAGGTGAGACAGTTTCTGGACCAGGATCTCCGGGATGATATGATTGAATGCTGAGCTGAAGTCCAGAAAGAGCATTCTCACATAGCTTCCTCGGTGCTCCAGGTGACTCAGCGCAGTGTGGAGCGCTATGGTGATAGCGTCCTCGGTGGAACGATTTGTCCTGTAGGCAAATTGGTGGGGGTCCAGAGTGGGAGGCAGACCGGCCCTGATGTGCTGACAGACCAGTCTCTCAAAGCACTTCATCACTACAGGCGTAAGTGCAACAGGCCTGTAGTCATTTGGGCTGGCCACAGCTGTCTTCTTGGCGATGGGGATGATAGTGGAGGTTTTGAGGCAGGGCGGGACGGTGTTTGATGACAAGGAAAGGTTGAAGATTTTAGTGAAGACTCCGGTCAGTTCGTCAGCACATGCTCTGAGAACCTTTCCATGTATTCCATCAGGACCTGCCGCCTTCCTGGGATTCACTGACCTTAGAACACACCTCACTTGGTGCTCCCTAAGTGTTAGTGTGCCAGTGCTGGGGGCGGGTGGAAGTGGTGTGGCAGCTGAGGGCTTGGTCGTCTCAAAGCGGGCGAAGAAACGGTTTAGATCCTCAGCCAGTGAGGCATCAGTCCTAGATGTTGCCTGGTTATTGCTTCTGTAGTTGGTAATGTGATTGATCCCCTGCCACATTTTTCTGGGGTCGTTGTCAGCAAAGTGATCTTCAATCCTCCTCCTATAGGCAGCCTTAGCTTTCCTGATGCCTCTACTCAGGTCTGCCCTGGCCGCCCTATACGCAGCCCTGTCCCCTGACTTGAAGGCAGTGTTGCGGCTTTTTAGGAGATTTTTTTAGGAGGTTTCCTCCTGTTAAAACTGTTAAAAGGGGTTTTTCCTCCTCACTGTCACCAAGTGCTTGCTCTTAGAGGGTCATTTGATTGTTGGGGTTTTCTCTGTTTTATTCTACGGTTTTTACTTTACAATATAAAGCACCTTGTGCTATATAAATATAATTGTATTAGATTAATAAATAATAATAAAAAAAATTATAATAATTAATAAATTGAAGTTGTAGCGGCCGGCAACTACGTGAGTAGGCAGAAAATGAGAGATTCAGTTCTGTCCATACTTACACAAGCAATCAACTCCCCCCAAGGTCAGAGAGACACTCCCATGCATGAACATCATTTTTATTGTTTATCACTATCAATTGTGTTGTCACTCAATGTTGTGCCCTTTTCCCTCATTATTGTCTATCACTCTCATGTAATGTCACTCTGTCTTTATGTCTTCTACTTCAGCTGCTCAATTTCCTAATGGAGATTAGGCTCCGTTTTAACAATAGTATACTGGATCCTGTAAACGATGTGGAGACTAAGAGAGCAAAGAAATCAAAGGGAAGCTAAACCAATGACTCATGCAAGTCACTATACTGAGACCTTTGAGTGTACTGAAAGAGAGGAGCAGGAGTGTGGAAGTTTGTCAAAATACTCAGAGGGCCACTGAGGTGGTCCTCGTCCCCTCCTGCAGAGAGACTTCTTTAGACCACAGGAGGACAGAGGGGCTGGGGAATCAGACCCTATTGTGCCTGGCCTGGACAACCGGGCTAGAGAAGTGCTTGGCACTGGAGGCCCTCTGCACACATGAGCGAACACATTGAAAAGACATCAGACTCAGATGGGAGGAAGAGGCAAGGGGGCAGGAAAAAAAAGAAAAGAAAGGAAAGCAGGATTTTTACGGTAAAAGCATTCAGATCTAACTAAGTGGGCATTTACTGAACACAATTAGATTTAGTCATACAACCAAATTTTTTACAAATATTTATAAATGCAACTTGTCGCAACCGAACCCAGTTACAGTTAGCCAGTTACAACCAGGCTTACTAACTGGGTTACTGGTGATTGAGAAAATTGCAAGATAATAATCAAAAAACCAAACAAGTATTAGAAAAATGCAGGTCATAGTGGAATGCCATTTTGCTCTTCAAATGTTGGACTCTCTCTTGCTTTTATCGATAAATGTTAATGCTATTAAAATGTAAGGGTTTCCTTTCAGTCTAGCTGCCCATGAAGTTTGTCATGTTTCCATCAACTGTTACTTTTTAGTCAAATTACTTCAGTTTTATACAACTATAAGAGACCATGTATGGCTAAACTCTAAATGTGAATCTAAATTTGCTAATTTACTATTTCTGCTTGTCTCACAGCATTTTGTGCTTTATTATCACTTAAATAATTAATTCAGCTTTGAATAAAGGAACATTTTCATTTTGGTTACCCTATTGTCCAGTAAATGAAAGCTATCCCTGCTCATAACATTAACATATTACGACTCTGTGGGGTACAAGGAAGGCACGGTAATATTTCATGTGATTATTCCTAGTGAGGGGTGACTGCACCTTTTCAATCATCTGTGAATCGGTTGCACACAAGGATTAAGAGGTGTTTGATTTGATTGATTTAGTCTGGGCATGGGTTTCACAGTCCTGACTGAATTTTCAAGGCATTGATTAACTGAAAAGGAACAGAATAAACCTGTACGTATATCTTTTGTTTTTTAAAACAGAAGCTCTTTTTAGTTATTCATTCTTCAGACATTTTACATTTTGTGTCTGAAAGCGGCTACCGTTTCCTTGGGGACCAACGTTAAAGATACGGCGCCACATCTTATCGCATAGCTGGAAGGTTTTGGTGAGCTTCAGCCTTTTTTATTTTTCATACTTCCAATGGCTGAGACATAGCTTGCATTATTTATATTAATGTAGAGCATGAATTTTATACATATCTGGATTTAAAATGATTAAAAATAAACAAATACAATTGCAATTGAAATACAAAAACACAAACATTACTTTAGGAAATATTACAGATCAGAAAAAGGAAAAAACATATAAAGACATCCCGTGTACGCTTCACAATCTGCAGAGCAGACATCAAGAGTTACTGGCCGTCCATGACAAAGTACAACAAACAAAAAATGACAAGGAAAAGAAAGTTTGAGAAGGAAAATATGAGGAACTGGAAGAAAAGCATGAGGAAAAGCAATAAAAATTAGAAAAACTGGAGAAAAAGTGTAAAAACCTTGAGGTGCAGCATGAAGAGCTTTTCCAAGAGATGACAAAGCTCACAGCACAGAACAAAGATCTGCAGGAAGTGTGCCTGAAAAAGAAGAAAAAGCACTTCAAGTTTTTCCAGAAGAAAGACTCTGTTGCTTCTACAATTCAGCTGGACAAGAGTTGCCCAACAGGGGCAAATCATACAATAAATGACGCAAATAAATTCACGGTGCTTCAGGGTCTTATTCAATCTCAGTGTTGTTTAGAAAACTCAAAGACACAAGAAAGAAGCATCATTCAGATTAGCCGCATATTAACTTAAAATCTGATGCAGCCGTCCAACACAATCTCAGTCTCCATGTCTTCTCTAGGGAAAATAATTATTTAATCTTCAAAAGGAAACATAGTGAAGCTTTAGTCTGAACCCCAGCGAGAGAAATAAATAAAGGAGTGAAATAAAGGAGTGTCTTTTATCTGTACCATTCCTTTATCATACTGCATCCGACCACAGACCTTTGTCATGGTAATGCTGTTAGTCTGCTGCACTGCTGGTTCCAGTCTGGCCTGAGGGACTTGTTAGTTAGCAGCATGAATAAGGACATCCCTTGGCATCCCCTCCGCCACAATACAGACCCTTCTCCAAAGCAGAGGAGAGAGTTACACACCTGCTCCTTAACACAAAACAAGCAATGAAGCATCTTACTCTGTTTTCCCATGAACTCTCAATTACGCCTTAAGCTTTAAATTGGACACTGTAAATTATGAATGTGATAAAAATCTAAATGGAATTTGTGCATCTGTTTCTTACAGTCCAGAGAAACCTGAACATAGTTGGTAGTAGTATTTTGGCAGTCGTAACAAGTTATTTGCTAACATTGATGCCATGATCAGGCTTTGTGCAGGCAGGATGAGGACCCAAACGCAAACTCACAGAAAAAAAACAGGACTGAACTCAAAATACAGCTTTATTTCTGACAAAAGATAACGGCGATACAAAATAATATGAAACTGAACTGGGAAGTACTAAGGAACTGACTTACAAGGAAACACACGGAGGGGCACACAGTCATGAGGGAGAACACGACACTGAACTGAGGGAGATGTGGACATAAATGCACAGAGGGTAAACGAGGGAAGTGAGAGCACATGGGAAACACAGCTGACACAGATAATCGTAACGAGACAGGGCAGGGGTGAACACAACATGACGCATATTGACGAGAGACTGTCAAAGTAAAACAGGAAGTACACAGAGGTTCAGACAGGAGGAGAGAGCACAGACATAACTGAAAACATGGAATAAACACAAGGAGGGGAAACAAGGGTTCACAGATACATAAAGGGGCACACAGGAGGTAACCAAATAAGGAACATCTTAACTAAACAACCTAGGAACCAAGGCATAAATAGAGAACAAAATACAAAACACACAAAAACTAAGAATACTGGGCCAACATGGCCCAGGACCATGACAATCCATATGGAAAAGATATATATAAATATTATAAAGTTTGTATCTGTCTTGTGTGAAACTTGTATGAAAAGCATATAAGTGTGAAAACAGATATAAGATCCCTTGAAAAATTATATAATGAAACTTGTATGTTTTGGATACTTACTAAAACAATGTATGAAAGTAATGCGAAAGTGGCCACTTTCATGAGTAAATCACATATAAGTTTTTACTATTTCTTTTCCGTATGGGAACTGAGCACAACCAGAGATATGCAAGTGTAAAAAATTGTTTTTTTAAATGGATTAATACTTCTTTGGGAACACCACAGCAGATCATTCTCTACCTCTTTTTACTCTGTCCGACTCACAGGATGGTTAATCTGAACTGCATGCTTATCTGAACTTGTAAGTTATAGAACTAATTAAGTGGCAAAATTTCCAATCTGTTTAACAAGACAGAAACTGAATGTAATTTCATACACTTCTCCGTCCACTTTGCCTTACCTGCACTTTTTCTCATCTCTCTTCTGAACCTATAATGCCACTTTAAGAGCAAGTTGATTAACGTGTTAATGAAATTATTAGCACAATCGCTGCACTTTCTACATTTCTCTTTACATATATCACCGTAGAAATAATTTTACCCACTACACTGGCACTTTAAAAATGAAAACGCATCAGAGAGGCTGAAAACCGCAGTTGCAGCGATGGTAATTTCAACTTTCCTTTTGTACGGTGGCAGAACAAAATGTGACTGACACGTCAAAGTGACAACGCTTTGTCAATAAAGGTTAAGGTCAAAAGTTCTTCTCTCCATCACCCCCCCCCTCCCCCCGCCCCCAGTCCATGCTGATGAGATAAAGACACTTTGTGTTTTAAAGGTCTCTGGTTTAGCTCAGACTTTGGCAGATTCTGCATCCCAACTAAACCCCGTGAGGACGACTTCAAAACAACAAAACAAACTCAGGAAAGGCAGTGAAAGATCAGAACCTATTATCCGCGCCTCTCTGTCCCTGACAGCTTGCAAACAGTAACCCTCCTCTGACGCTGTCATAACCTTTAGGAAAGACGAGGCTTGTTGCCGAAAAGGCAAACGGATAATCCATTAGGCTCAGATGGCCGTGAAGTAAATTTGTTTATTTTAACTTGAATCTTATTTTGAAAACAATTTGATGTTCTTTTTGTTCTCGTAGCGCATCTAATTCATTTTCATCTTAATGCACTTTGGGTAATCTCGTCCATTACAGACTTTTTGTCCACAGCAGTATGGGGTCTCTTCTTTTACTGCCCATGCTTTCCTGTTCTCAGTATAAAATGCAGACTTATGGCTTTAAATTTTCTCCTCCTGGCAGCGATTGAATCAAATGCATACTTGATGATGTGGCTGAACTCCTCTATCCTCGAGTGGCTGAATCCTTCTCTCACCCACGGGTGTGATTTCCAGTATCCAGGCAGCCCAGTAGGGCCCAAGCAACCCAGCAGGAAAACCCATCAGCTTTTCATCCACTTTTCTTGGAAAGGACCTCTTTGGTGATAAATGACAGTGTGTGTGTGCTGAATAGTGCTTCTGGTTTGACCCTCAAAAGGGACCTTCTCTTTTTTTCATTTCTTGTGAAGAGGGCTAATTACCATGTTCTGTAGAAGAGCTATTGAGGTCTTATTTAATTTGAAGGCAGCAGAGAGGATGAGATAGGGGAGGAGGGGGGAAAACAAGCCTGTAAAATTAATCTTTTCTCTCAGGTCCTTTGGCACACGGGATCTGTGATCAAATTTAGGCTCCCACTGGACACTAATTTGATATCACATTAATTTGGGCTTTAATCAATTTTCAAACCTGTGTCCACTCCATTATCACATGCATTTTGGGAATCTGGATTCGGCAGAAGGAAAAATGAGATGATTTCACTACAGTTTCACCAGCTTATTGCATCATTGCATAGCTCAAAGTGCCAGCTGCTCTTTAACCACACCAGCCTTCTTTTTGAGAACTATTTGAAGCTCTATGTGCACCTACTGTGAAATGGAGAGGGGAGATTTTGGCAAAGTATTTAATTAGTACTGAGGGGACTGGAGGATGGTGAAAGCAGGGATCAGGTGTCATGGATTTACAACAATGTCTTCCTGGCAAAGTAGTGCCCCTTTACTGCCAGCTCCTTTCAGAAAAGAAGAAAGGGGGGACGGGGAATGTGGGACTTACTTTCTCATTAAGCAGCTAAAGACAAAAGCTCTCAAAGTGACCTAAGGAAACAGCTATCAATGAATGTGTGGATCTTTTACTGCTAAACCGTTAGCTAAAGGTGTTCATGGTATGTGACTGCTTTCTGTATTACTGTACATTTCCAGGGGTGTGTAATACAGAAAGCCTTTTGTCCTATAAGACAAGACAGCGAAGCTTTGAATCTGCACTGGAGTGTTCAGAGGTTAAATAACTTGACCTTCAGAGGTCATTCTATTCAATTAAGCCACTCTCTCACTGGCCACAGTGACAGGCTTTTTTTCCCCAGTTTTTTCCCTCTATGACATCGTCTACTTCTTTCCTTTTTTTCCAAACACCAGTTGCATAAATTTAAGTTGTAGAGGGCTGGGGGTCAGAAGTGGGGCACTGTTGTAGGAGTTGAGGATCACCGAAAACCTGAAACACATTCAAAGCAGATTAAACAGCCTATTTTTACCATCACAAGACTCTTCATGTGTCATTAACACAGGAAGGTCTTGAATGCTGTTGAGCACAATAGAACAATGACTGTTTAACCAAAATTTCACTATGAAAGATTTTAGAAACAGAACATAGCCGTGTTAGCTGTCAGAAGACAGAGGGACAGAATCCTACTGTTAGCTCAACCTCACCACATCCACTTTTAATAGACCCAACAGAGCAGTTTCACATTATATGTTTTAATGGCACGTTTTAGGTTATTTACCCATGGGGTCGCCACAGTGGATGGCTCTCCCTGTTTCATTTACCACAGATTTTACACCGGATGCCCTTCCTGATGCAATCCTCCCATTTATCTGGGCTTTGGGACCAGCACTACGAGTAGACTAGCTTGTGACACTCCCCATATCCTGGCTATGTGGCTCCTTCCGGTCTTGAATCAGGAACATATTATTACTGTATATGTTGTAGTAATGCTATCAAACAGCTTATATACTACCAACTATTGGTCAGTCCATGCTACATCTCACAAGATATTTCTAAAGATATTCGTTACCTCCATTAATATGGATGAATCCTCATGGTGATTTTCATACTTTTGCGTTGGGTCCAGATGACCTTTTTTTGGTTTTTGGTTTTGTTGGGGTATTTAATAAATACTGAATTAATTTAGGAAAAAGAAAATAGTGATTGCACCTGGGTTGATTGACAAAGTCAGAAATATTTCCAGCAGCTACAATAATTGTTAGTTATCATGGTTATTAGCATGTTAAATAAAGGCTAAGATGCTGAAGCTGTTAGCATATGATAACATTTAGCAGAAATTAACATTATTTAGACCGCTGGTTTGACTCTAGACCAGTTTTGTGTTGTCTGGTGTTTAGTCTAAAGTGAAAGTAGATTATCAAAAACGGTAATCTTGGGCCGGGCAATGTGTTTCATTTTAAAGGGATGAAAAAAGTATATTGCTTATTTTAATCGATTGTAACTCTTTGTTAACGGAGTTACGTTGTCGCTCTGAGACACAAACTGAATAAACCAGGACTCGGCGCACATTTCATGCAAACAAAGTTTACAGTGACAGCTTCCAAGACATTTCTACTCACGTGTAACGCAGTAGGCACTTCACACGAGAACAATTGATATCGATTTTATGATATAAGTACCTGTTCAGTGAATGCACATTAACATTCCTGCTGCTGTTAAGATATTGCAGTTCATGGCAACACTGGCTGAGAAGTGTGGCTTAGGCAGCAGGCTGAGTGGCAGGTATCTACATGTACGACTGAGTGGATGTGTACAGGCGAGACAGAGTGAAAAAGAGTGTGTGTGCAAGGTGCATGCATGTGTGCATTTGGAGAATTAGTCAGTTGTTTGATTGTTTGGTTGGCTGGAGAAAGATAGAAGGAAAAATGATAAAGAGGGCAGAGCTTGGCCTTGTTACTAAGGTACTCGCATAAATGCATGTGTTTATGTATCCCGCTTTCACATCATTTCCAGACATTTTTTGGCGTTACTTATGGCATTGGTCATGTTTGAAGCAATACCAGAAATGTGTTAAAACATGGTTGCCCAGATTATTCACCTTAAATGATAAGGATGTATTTTTGTAATGGCGTTGGCATACATAATGCTTGGTGTATTGCATTTCTAAGGCAAATATTGTGACTTCCTTAAATGGGGCATGATAGAATTCCACCATAGGGGTCTTTCCTTGCTTTCCCATGCCAAAAGCATAGAAAAGACTCTGTATTATCTTCCCGTTGCTCTCTATTTTGTGTTTGCTTCCAGCCTCTTTGTTTACAGGGTTGAGTTGCAGTGGCTGGAAGTGAGTTGAAAAGTAATCTGAGATGTTTTACAGTAATTAGTTGTCCTCGTTGCTGCTGTGGAGACTGCTGTACTGCCTCAGAATGGGGAATCGGGGACTGCAAGGGGGTTGGGGTGAATGTGTAAGTGGGTGGATGGCAGGGTGGGTGTGGGTCCCTTCTTTTGTAGCCTGCACTACTCTCCCTCGCCGTCGAGAGAGGGAATGGGCCGAGGCAGCTGTCACTTACCATGTGAATGTTTCAAGGGCGACCCAGGGGTCTTTAGAAAACTCTCCTTTTTTTTGCCCCCCACCCCATTTTTCATGAAGAAGCAGCATGGAGTTTCTGAGCCACAGTCGGACCCAGAGGAGGGGCTTTGTTGGATGAGAAGGGGGAGAGTGAGAGAGAAAAAATAAGCCTGGGGAAGGTAAAGGGGGCACTTTGCTGCCAGGCTGCCCGGTACAGGAGCAACCTGAGCATCAGCAGCACTGGTGGGAATAGCGCTGCCACGCCGTTATATGGAACTGGCACAATTTGACCTCAATGTGAAAACTGCTCTTGGCTGGGAACTGTGGGAGTTCAACTGAGCCGTTGGAATACATTGTCTCCATCTGGGCGCACTATCCCATCGGTGGCGTTAACAAGGAAAGAATTCCTCCATCGCAGCTCCCATAACAAAGAAGAAAGGGAGAGGAGCAGAGCTGGTGGGAGGAGAAGTGAAGTGACGGGAGGGGAAGGGTGCACTGTGAAGGGAGAGGAGGGCATTGTTTGCCTGTGACTGTGGGCAACGGAAAAGCATGAGTTATCAGGACATGTGTGAGTGTGTTTAGAAAGTGTGTTTGTATGCGAGCATGTGTGAATGAGTGCACTTGATTGAGTGTGAGCTGGAGGGAGCATGCATGTGTATGCATTCGGGGAGCCTTCAGTTCAGGATGTTGGAGGTGGGAGGCCATTCAAGGGATGCTCAAAGAAAGCTGGATTTTTTTTCTATCTTTGTCTTCTTTTTGAACGGTGATTGAGGAGTAGCTGGATTCCTTTACTCATGCTGTTGGGCTCGACTGTGCTTCGGGGTAAGTGTAATTCACGTAAGCTTCTAACCGCCAAAACTGCCACTAAGTCAGGGCTGGCCTAGAGAGACTTTGGTTTTGCACTTTGCCGGTCAGGGATTAAACTAAGAGGTCGTAGCAGTGAGAGATCCAACTGAAGGATTTTCTGCATTTACTCAGTTCAAGAGGCAATAAAATATTCCAAAGCATCAATATGAATGGATCATTCAAATGTAAGTACATAAGTGTATTTTATTTAGTTCAGCTATATATTCTTTGTGAACATTTTCTCAATTCCTTGTATGGAGACATGCCCCTTTTACAACAGCTACAACTAGCACATTGTATTTTATATAGTAGTGCTGTATTGCACATTTAGAGGACAGTGTGCAACCTTGTACATTATCCACCCTAAAATGTTATGAGTCTCATGGGTGAATGCACAGCTGCCATCCCTGAGTAGGGACCACTACAATGATTACTACTTCAGGACCTCCCTCAACAGAAACCAGCACACAACAGTGACACAACATTAAGGCTCTACTGTTCTGATTGATGATTATTGTTCGCCACTAATTACCAGTCCACTCGTATCGAGCTTATTACACCAAATCAGTGTATAAATATGATGAAAAACATACAATACAAATATCCTCTATATGGTATTTTAGATGCTCATAATGCATACACACATATAAATGAATATTGCTAATTTTGATGTTCGTGCTTTTATACTATATACAAGTCCCTATACTATAGTCATAATCCAATTCATCAGGAAATGGACTGCGGTCGTGTATCATAAATCACAGCTGAGAGCAGAGAAAGGGCCATTTGAATTAAGGGCCATTTTAAAGGTGGTTAAGTGATGGGATGGTTAGGTCAATATCAGTTATATAGTAGAGTGGCTCTCTGGTTGCCTGGCTCCCTTTCAGCTACCATTGTGCAAAAAGGTGAGAGGTGTATATCAGATCCAGGGATGCTGAGAAGGGATTCTTTCATGAAATAATGTAGGTCACTGTGTTAGTACATGTCCTCCTTAAAAACTGAATGATTATTGGGTTTTTTTTCACTCTATATCAGGTCTAAGGGGTCAAGGCAACATAATGAGAATAAGAGTACATAAGCCTGTGTATTTCAAACAGAATCTCCTTTTTACTGTAGCATGTGATGAAAGTGGTCCTCAGCATATCCTCACACAGTGTGCTGTGAGATCACTGTAAGAGCAGCCGTGTAGTTTAGTAAATGACCACACATGTGGTGCGGTAACCAGAGAAGGCACACCCTCTCTGCTGAATTGTTAACCCATATGGACAGAGCCACAGACACTCTCTCGCTTCCTCGGGAGACTGCTGGGCAGTGATCTGGCCTAACTGGGTAATCATTGATCTTCAGGCTGGGGCTTTGTCTGGGCACTACTCTCTGATCTGACTGTGTACTCCCCTGTGGTTTCTTAACTGCATCATCTGCTCAGCAGAAACATGCATGATGTAGGTAATTGCTAGCTTAATGCACATGGAGGCATCATACCAACATAGGTCATATTTAGATTCCCATCCAGTTAAACACTGTCAGATTTCATCTTACTACAGTGATCAAGCATATGTAACCTTAGCTCCTTTATGGGTGTGCCAATTTGAATGAAACTTTTCATAAACATCGTCACACATACAGCTATATATATATAATAAATAAGAATTGAGTCAAACAAAAAAGGAGAACCAAATGAAGGACTTTAAAAAGCCCGCCTAAGGCAGATCTGATTTAAATTTGTTTTGTATATTGACAGTAGAGAGACGTTCTCCTTGGCTGTAGACTTTTTGTCTAAGAAGCTGCAAAAATAAAGAAGCTGCATCTACAGGCTATTATTTTAGCAATCGATTATGGGTGTAATATACAGAATAACTGTCTATCTTTATAGCACTGTGCATCCACATCCTCCGCATTCTCAGTAGTTTGAGGAGCCAACATCCCAATTTCCTCTTTGATGACCCATAGAGGCCCCCCACAGATCTTTAGTCACCGAGCATGACCTGAAATGACCTGTAATAATTCTGAATGGACCAGTCCAATCATGACTCAGAGGAGGACCTAACTTCAACAGCACCCCTCCCTGTGCTATCCTGATGGGCTCACCTCAGCTCCACTAGACCGAGATAATTACTCTCACCTTTAACCTTCCTGTTAAAACAATGAAGGCTCTGAGCTGAGGGACAGGCAGACAGGCTAACACCGTAAACTGTCACTCATGTAGTAATTTTGATCAGGTTAGATGGTGATCAGATCATTTTTGTATTCAGAATTCTGCAGTAGTAGTGTGGTAATAGGAGAGAGTCAGGCTTTAGTTTTCCATAAAGGTCACCAGCTATCAGTCTGTGTAATAACAGTGTATACTGTAAGGTATGCTACTGATTGGTGTCTGTTACACCAACAACTCCCCCACTACTCTCATGCCGCTTAGTTTTCCTGCACCTCCTCTTGTTGTCACCCTCTAGGAAGGCGATGTCTGCGTGTTAATGGCTGTCATATTTGATCAGATCCTTAGCGGCTTTCCCAGGACTGGTCCAGGCTGAGTTACAGAAAGCGCTGGCTGATTGCCACTGCTTTTTCTGTGCCAGGCTCAACAGTGGGATCCTCGACAAGCCTGTCACATTGATTTCTAAGCCCAGAATATTTCGGTTGGTGATGTGACATAGAGGGGAGTGCGTGTGTTTGCGGGTGTTTATGTGAAATCTAGACAAAGGGATGGGGAGTATCCTGGCCAAGTATCTCTGATGCATTTTCCTATGGTCCTTCAGTTCCAAGAAAAGGGCAACACTGGCAAAGAAATGTAGCAAATGGAGAATGTGAGACACTGATTTACTTTATTTGTTAGCAGTTTTCTGGACGTGTAAGCTATGCAAGGAGTAACTCGTGCCTTTGAAACTGGGAAGCTATGCTTTTAAAATAAGTATTATTTTGTAGATTCACAAACTGAGCAATTATTCATTGCATGATGACCCCCTTGTCTTATTTTAGGTAGCTGAAGAAACTCCCGCATGCATGGCCGCTGGCCCTTACCTGACCTATTACCTCATTAGCCACTGGGCTGAAGGATTATGGGCAACCTCATCAGCCGGCCCAGCTGCCTGGGCCAGAAGTCCAAGCATGTCAGGTCAGATGAGGACTTTCTGAAGGAGTGCTACCAACGAAGAAAAGAGTGGCAGCCCGCAGAGCAACATGGGGAGACCAAAAAGGAAGAGACTATCAAAGACAAAGCCAACGATGATGCGAGCAAGGAAAGAGAGGTGGAGAGTTACAAGGAACCCCAGGAAATTGATCTTAAAAGGGAGCAGGGAGCTGAAACTCCCATTTCAGATAAACCCCTTCACAGCTCTCCTGCGTCAACAATCAGGAGTACCAGTACTCTAGAAAATGCTTGGCAAGGCAGCCCGTCTCCCATAAAAACTTCTCGAAATGGCACCTTGACAAGGAGGACAGTGCCTCCTGAGTTCGCCAGATCACCTCTGGCTCACCCAGAGAAAACCGCTGCAGAGAGGAGGGCCAGCTTCCAGAGGAGAGACTCTAGAGAAGGAAGCCCCTGGTCCTGGAAGAATGTGGCATCACGTGAGGTCACAGAAGTGACAGAGGTGACAGAGACAACTGTAACAGAAATTGTGGAAGTGACAGAGTATCCACCAGGAGATAAAGGAGGGAACCCGATTGTCACCAGAACCGTGAGAGTCTTGAATGGTGTCGTGGAGGAACTTGCAGAGGTTGAAAACAACACGACTCTCAAATATGAGAAGTTGTATCTGGTTTTCTTTTCACTCTTTCCATTATTCTTTCTATCCTAGAACTCTCTCTGTCTGTACAGGCAATATGTTTTTTGGGTATTTCTATATCAAAATTTTTATGAATTGACAAAACACTAGGATTGTCTTTACTTTGCAGCTCCAAAGTTCAAGCTCAGATCAGGATCCCACCCTGGATAAATGGAGGGTAGGTTTTACCCATATCATATTTCTGTTGTAGTTAAGCCGATTATATTTCAGGTGAAACAACCTTGTTTTAAAGAAAACATTTTTTATTCACAGTTAAGAAATTGATACTGATATGTTGTGGTCTTTTGTCAAGGGAACAAGATCTGCCTTGGCACTAAAGGATGTTTCTACAGATTCTGAAACATTTCTCCAAAACCTGGAAGCTTTGCTTAAATGGGTCAAAGAAATAGAGGAGCTCACAGCAAATCAAAAACCCCCATCATCAGAGGTGAAAGTGGTGAAAGCACAGCTCCAAGAACAAAAGGTTTGTTACGTTCAACATTGCATCATAGTTTCATGTTTCCACCGAGTTCTGCAGTGGGCAAAAAGAATTACCTATAGGAAGATGTCCTGAATCCATGGAAAATGCTCTAGTGCTTCCGTTTTAAGGTAAATCTGCTCTATTCAGCAGTGAATGGGTGGTGTTTATCACCACAATGAGCTTCAGTAAGTCTTTGTCTACATGTCCTGAGGGCATATAAAAGCAGGGAAGTCTCTCACCTTTCAGCGGCAGTCACACCCATTGTGCGCTCTTTGGAGGAGGTGAAACCTGTCTGGTTCTTGATAATGTAGGTTTGTGAAACAGGACTCCCCCCTCACTGACTGGCACAAAAACAGGAAGAAAAACAAAAAAAGCAAAAATAAAAGGGGAGGCGGATTTAAGAAATATTAACAGGTGCAAGCAATGTCGTGTCTCAGAAATCGTACATAAAATGTTAAGAATAGGTTTTCTGTATAGCAGTATTAATAGTGTTTGTGATTCCACATAATATCACTTCACCTGAGATATTCAGCTGTTTCACAGCTCTTGCAGCGTCTCCTAACAGACCGGAGGCGTAGTATGACCTCCATGATGTCAGAAGGCACTCAGCTGGTGGAGGCCCATGTGGGAGAAGAAGGGGAGCAAGTAAAGGTCAAACTATCCACTCTTAATCAGAAGTGGGAGGCCTTACAACAGGAAGCAGAACAAAGGTGAACCACTTTTACTATCAATATTGATTTGACAAGACTGCATCACGAGACAAACATCACTCACTGATTACGGGGACTTTCGTAGGAGGGCAAGCCTGGAGCTCATCCTTCCCAGGGCCCAGCTGTTCCAGGAAGGAGTGGACAGCTTGCAGCAATGGCTCATATCTATGGAACAGACTCTAGCTGAACTTCGAAATGCAGAAAGAGTAATGCTGCATCTCACAGAGGCCTCCGACCGGGCCAAGGTTAGAAATCTAAAGCGAATGGACTGCCATGCAAAGTAAAGGTGGATTGTATTGTTTAAATAGAAGAATAGATTTTACAATACATTTTAAACACTTTTTTTCTTCCTTCAGGCTGTTGTTGAAGAAATTCAAGTTAAAACTGCAGAACTAGGGAAAATACAGAAGTCAGGTCATGAGCTAATGGAAGCATTATCAGGTAATGTTTACATACATCTTTAAATTAGTTATTGTAGATGGATATATTAATAATAGAAGTTCTGCCCATGTCTGTCCCTTGTCGCTTGTTTGATAACTCCTTGATTAATCAACACTATTATATGAGAAGACTGAGATGTGATCTACCACTCGTTCAAACAACTTCAAACCAAACACTGCACTTCCTTGCATCCTCAGCAGTACACCTGCCAAGTGTGATGCTGGTGGTTATTTTGATGAATGGCCACTGTGTAAATCTGGATTTACCTTTTCTTTCAGAGGAGGAAGCCCAGCAAGTACAGGAGAAGATGGATGCTTTGCGTATTCGTTGCTCTGTGCTGAGTCTGAGCAGTCTGGACGTGCTGCAGAGACTGGAACAAGCGCTTGAGGCCTCCAGTCGTTGTACCTCCAGCCAAGAGGACCTCCACCTGTGGCTGGGTCGCATTGAGCGGGAGCTCTTGGGGGCAGCAGGGGCACAGACTCATGCTGGAGATGCAGTACTATGTGCAGCTGAGAGACAAAGGGTAATGTTTACACATAATTAAAGGTTTTTAGGGTTTATACAAGGAAATACCACTTGATCGCCATTGAAAAGTGGAAGTGCAAAGCTAATGTAATATGTGGAAAAAAAAACCATTTTCACAGGACTCTGTAAATGTAATGTGAAGAACTAAGTACACCACCAAATTCAAAAGAGCCATCTAAGCAGCAATAAAGTAATTGCTTCTGTATGACTTCATCAATCTGTCATATTATTGTGGAGCTGGGGTTGGCATTTCATTTTCCCAAGAAGAAACTGGGACTGTCTGTTGTAGGTTTCTTGACGTTCTTGGGATTGTTGTCTTGTCACCTGATCTAATTTTGACCAAGCATTAGCTGCCGTCAAGTCAGTGTTGTTGTAGGACAGTCTTGCTCTAATTGCACTTTCATGAACTTTAAGATTTAACTGAGACCTGAAGACTCTGAGAGAAAGCCATTAGGTTTTGTGTAATTTCTTTATTGTCACATGGTGTTTTTTACTTAAGATGTTGGAAGCCTTCAGAACATATCTATTTGTATTTGAATGATAATTGTTTTGTTTATGTGACAATACTGTGTATTTTTAACAGTTGGAAAAAGCAGTGGTAAAGGAGATAGCTTGGTTCAAAGATACAGCAGCCAAACTTGAGAAGCTGAAAACTATTGATCTTGATCCAGAGCTCATCGCAGAACAGGTCTATGAGCAAAAGGTCAGGACACACACACAGAGACACGATATATTATACAGTACATGCTACAGTTTTATAAGTCCATCAATAGGAATGTTTGGTAACTGATTTTAACTTGATTTTAACTTGATATAATGTTACCTGTACAGATTTTAGCAGTTGAGATTCTACAACATCGGTTCAATATTGAGAAGATGGTAAAAATCACTGAAATCTTGATGACATACAGCGATGAAGGGGAAACTGGCGATCTTCGGGTACACTCTCAACTAAAATTTCATCAATGAAGCAAACACATACATGACTCGGGAGGTTTGAATGTATTTTTTCCACTGTTACATCTCCTGCAGACCCCAATTGAGGCTTTACAAGAACAATGCAACACCACCTCAGCTACCAATTCCCACGTGGTCCTGCAGCTTGAGCATGCTCAGTCACTCCTCCATCAATTCTCTGAGGGCTTTGCTGAGGTTTCACCGTGGCTTGAAGAAACTCAGACCCTGATTGGCCAGCTGTCCCTCACCACAATTAGCTATGAGGCATTTCGGGAACAACAGGACCTTTTACAGGTAAAGAAACCTGCTTTCCCATATCAGAGTGCCAGCTTTTCTCTTCTTTCATCACCCTTTTTGTGCTGGTGAACAATGAAGTCCTTTCAGACTTTATAGCCACTGCCACTATTTTTCTCTGGGTAAATGTGCTAATCTGTTAAACCATAGTTCATTAATGTAATTTACTTCATGACAGGTCTGTTGTGTCAGGCCTGTCACTGCAAGTGACACAAAGGGATTTTTTGTCCTTTCCCTGTTCATTTCAAATGCTTTCTGGTAAATAAAGTGCTCTCTGCATTGTTAAACTTTTTTTTTCTCTCTTGTGCTTAGGGTCTTCGGGAATCTATAGCTGAACATAGACCTTTGATTGCACGTTTATGCTCTCTGGCAAAACGCCTGTCAGAACTAAACTCCATTCAGGGGGATCAGTTCTGCCGCAAGGCCACAGAGGCTGAGGAGCAGCATAGAGCTATTAGAGACCGCGTGAGAGAGACTGCCAATCTACTGGAGGAGTCCTTGCCTCGATTCACTCAGGTAAGAATCCTTGTTTGGAAATGTTCACCAGTTTGTCCTATACTGGTTCACAGCTTAATGTTTTCTTATTCCTCTAGCTGAACGAGAGGATGACTCTTATCAAAGAGAGTCTACACCGCCTGCTCAGTCGCATACAGACACCCACCTTACTTCAAGGTCTCACGCCAAGAATCCAAGAGCAGCTCCAGGACAACAAGCAAACCTTGGCTGAGTTGTCCAAACTTGAGTTAGGCCTCAGCAGCGTCAAAACACAGGCAGATGAACTACTGGCTAACACTCGGGCTGCCGGGGATGGATCAATCAGCACAGGTGACCATATTCTCAGATCTCCTGAAAACACACAAAACCACAAGCTGCAATGTTTTTAATTATGTGGAAAAGTTTAAATTCTAAGCAGTTTGCTTGCCATATCCTTGTGATCCCAGCAATTCAAGAGCGAGTGTCCAGCTTGTCCCTGCTTTGGGATGAGACACATAATCAAGCTAAAGAGAGGGAAACCTGGCTGCTCAAACTCTTGGACCTTGCCGTTAAATACTGGAGCGATGTCGGCGATGTCACAGCTGCTCTTAATGATGCTCAGCAGGCGGTTTTGGATCTCAATGCTAGTCGAACAGACTCTGAAACAATACGTCAGAGCCTTGAAACCATGCAGGTTGGTCTGGAGACTTTAAAAGGAAGCGTGCGTGAAGAACCCATATTGTTAGAAAGACATGTTGTAACTTTTTCCATCTTTTCAAAATATAGACTCTCAGGGAGGATATAGACAGTTTGCAGGGAGATCTGGACAGTCTTGGCGTTCTGGGAATGGAGCTGATGTCAGCATGCGGGGATACTGACAAACCAGATGTCACAAAGAGCCTAGATGAAGTATGAAACATATCTGAAAGTAATTTTTTTCAGCTGATTAAACTGTGCACTGACATAAAACCATATATTTTTGCTGGCTTAAAGCTCTATTGCACGTGGAACAACTTAAGCAAACTATGGAATGAATGTCACAAAAAGCTGGAGGACTCCTTGCAGATGGCACTGCATTATCAAGATACCATGCAGGTATGTGTCCAAGTGCAATACAAAACCATTTATATGGTATGCATAAATTTATAATAACATACATGTCATTATCACAGCTATATTAAATAACACACCACATCTTTTTACTATCAGGGACTGTTTGAGTGGTTGAAATCAGCTGAGCTGAGTTCTGCAGAGGAGTTCGTGGTAGGAACTGACTTGGAGTCAGTCAAAGAACAGCTATGTGACCTCAAGGTGGGTTCATTCTCCATACTGCCCTAGAACCTGCAATTACATTCATTCATAACGGCACCTTTGCCTATTAAAAGTAATGTGTTCTCTTGGTATATGTTTGCGTACGGTATCCCTTGTTTTAGGAATTGAAGCGGGAACTTTACCAAAAGAAGATTGAGATAGAAAGTCTGAACCATCGGTTTGTGTGTCGGCTGTCTCCAGGCTCAGAGCGTCCAGGCTCAATCTCGCCACTGTGTGACTTCAGACAGCGCTGGGACAGTCTGGAGTCAGAGACTGTCAACAGACAGGTAAGAAGATGACAGCAGGTAGAGTGATGCAATGCTAATGCTAATGTGGCTATTAGCTGCTATATCTGCTGTGCCACAACTTCAAAAGACATTTTACTGAAACAAAGGTGAGCTAGCCTGTAATAAATGTGTAAAAATGATCTGTTTCCAATGTTTCTAATGATATATACTATCCACTCATTATGTTTACAGCATCAGTTAGAGTGTGCTCTGCTGGGTCTCGGTCAGTTCCAAAACACACTGGATGAGCTGCACACTTGGCTTTCCAGGACCACTGAACAACTGCAGGGCAGCCAGCCAATCAGCATTGACCTGCAGGCATGTGAAATAGAGCTGGCTAAACACAAGGTTGGTGGTGGCCTTAATAAATACAGATATACTGTGACTAACATTTCAATCCAGCCTTTCAGTAGGCTACTTTGTCAACGCTGGAAACTTTGTGTGTGTATGTGTGTGTCTTGTTTATTGTATGCTTACACACCACCTATCTGAGTCATCTTATAAGAGTCAGAAATAACTAACACCAGAAAACACTTAGCCCAAAACAATCCAAGCAATACATTGCGGAAATACTATACATATGCATTAATCTCTTCCCTCCTCCTTTTTCCTTCTCAAAGGTGTTGCGGAATGATGTTATGTCTCATGTTCGCACAGTGGAATCCCTCAACAAGGCAGGCAGGGGGCTGCTGGAGGTTGGGTCCGCAGAAGGTCCACATGGTCTGCAATCTCAATTGGAGCATCTCAATGAAAGCTGGGAGTTTGTCCGCTGTGAGACTGAACGAAGGCAGCTGGAATTAGAGAACAGACTGAGTCAGGTGAAGACAGAATTATATTGTTACACTGGATCAGAAGTCTTTTTGATTGTAAAACACGATTCAGTTTATTTATAACAAATGTTGATGCACGATATATGTATATTGTGTTGGCACAGGTGCAAGATGTTACAATGGAGATTCAGGACCTTTTACAGTGGTTGGAGAATACAGAACTGAGACTGTCCTCTTCTAAAATCATGTGGGGCATGCCGGACTCTGCAAGTGAAAGGCTCAATGCCCACTTGGTGAGGCTGATTAGAGTTTAAAATTAAAAATGTCAACTATAATCCTGGAAACATACATGTGAAGATATTGGTTCTAATTCTTTGGCTCTCCTGACTTGATGTGACAGGAGTTGTGTAATGAGATGGAGTCAAAGCTCCACACCTATACAGATGTGAAGAATGCCATTCACAGGATGCTGGAGAGCAGCGGTGTTGTGCGGGGATCGAGCACCGAACACAGCTTGTCGATTCTTGAACAGAAATGGGCGTCTGTTTACAGCAAAGTCCAGGAGCGAAAGGTCCTTTAATGTAGCACAGTCAACACGCTGCCTCTTTGAGATTTGTTTTCAGTTCCAGTGTGTTTTATTGCAAATACATGTTATTACAGTAAATCAGAGTGTAGGACTTTTTTCTACAGGCACAGCTCACAGAGGGACTCAATTTGGCCAAGGAGTTTCACAGCAGTGTCCAGGAGCTACTCACTAAGATGAGCAAGTGTGAAGAGTCTATGGGGAACCTGCCAGCTCCTAGCTTTGTTCTGGACACAGTTTGTGCACAGCTGCACAGTCACAGAGTAGGTTTTATTTATTTATTTTTTTAAATACCTGTTGTATTTTTGTTTTTATTGCTTCCAATCCAGAGATCTAAACCCTGTAATATGTATTGGCTTTTCATTTATGAAATGCTTTTATCTATACAGACACTGGTGAATGAGGTAAACAATTATGGAGAGAAGAAGACCACAGTGGAGAACGCAGGCCTCAGACTAACTGAGCTCAGCAGAAAGGACGACTGTGATGTTATTCATAACCTAATCATGACCGTCCAGGATCGATACAAAAAGTTACAGCAGCGGACTTCAGAAAGAGGAAGGATGCTGGAGGATGTTAAAAAGAATGCCAAGCAGGTATATTTCATCTCTAATATACAGAGATATGTAACCTTGATCTTTCTCACGCGTGTATATGAATATAATGTGCCACACCCACGGAGAGCTTTGTATAAAATGTTTCTATCTCATTCAGTTTAATGAATCTTGGCGCCTCCTGGTGGACTGGATGACAGAAGTCGAACAGACATTAGACACACATAAGGAGATTGCGGTGTCCCACGAAGAGATTAAGCAACAATTGACAGAGCAAAAGGTACATTATAAACATGGTGATATGCTGTATGTGTGTAAGCACCTTTGCTGTTCACTTATGTGTCACTCATTTGCCGATCGCTCTTGTAATTAGGAGTTCCAGAAACTACTGAGATCAAAGAGGCCCATGTACGAGGCAACACTGAAGAGCGGTCGCAGTCTGCATGAAAGAGCTCAAACCTCCCACGATAGGCAGCATCTGGAGAACTTAATGGCTGAACTCAAAGACACATGGGACACCATCAGTGGCAAGTCCATGGAGAGGTACAGAACTGTATACCGTATACAACTGAATTTCTACCAATAAATGAGCCAAACATTCACATTAATACAGATAAATAACCAAAAAAAAAAGTGTACTCAAAGTGTTTGTGTTTTCTGTTTTCTTTTAGGCAACACAAGCTAGAGGAAGCACTGCTGTTCTCAGGAAGATTCACTGATGCTCTGCAGGCACTGAACGACTGGCTGTATAGAGCAGAACCCCAACTGGCTGAAGACGTACCTGTTGGTGGAGACAAAGACATGGTCAACAATCTCATAGACAAACACAAGGTACCCACAAATACAGTTTGGAAAAAATCAGCCTTTGCAACCAACCCACAGGACTTATTCTAATGTTTTCATTCTAAATGCAGTGTTATTCATTTCCTCATTTTCATATTAGAGGGTGTAATGCAGTCTTGTACATGAAGTGTTTACTAACAGTTGTATATCACATGTATTATTAATGTATATACGTACAATTAATGTTAAGTGCTACTTGTTGTACTCTGAATTTGCAGCTCATTCTTCACAGTCCTTCCTCATGAGTAAAATAAAATAGTTGGTTTTAGCCTTTTTTTCCTCTTTCTCTCAGGCCTTCCAGAAGGAGTTGGGAAAGCGAGCCGGATGCATTAGGACCCTGAAGCGCTCTGTGAGAGATCTGACCAGGAGCAGCACGGCCGACGCTCACTGGCTGCAGGAGCAGATGGATGAACTGGAGGGCCGCTGGGAAGCTGTGTGCAAACTGTCAGTCAGCAAGCAGGACAGGCTGGAGGCTGCGCTTCAGCAGGTGTTGTACACGAATAGTAAAGGCTGTGAGGCTGTCCTGTGTGTGCAACAGCTGTTTTAAAAGTAGAAGCTGGAATTTTGACATTCGGTATTAAATGCTGATTCAACTGTGTCACTTAATCTGTCAAGACATAACCTTTTGCACTGATACTGATAGCTTCTGCACAAAAACTGACAGGTAGTCGTGTTTCTTTAAGTTTTGTCAAAAGTCATGAAAAAACACATGATGTGAAGCACTAATAAGGAGCTAAACTCCCCTCCTCGTTCTTGTTAGGCTGAAAAGTTCGACGGGCTCGTTCATTGTTTCATGGAGCGGCTCACTGAGGCCGAGAGGATCCTAAAATACGGGGTCATACCAGAGGAGGAGGAAGGTCTGCTTTCCTTCCGCAAACAGCATGAGGTCAGTATAAAATTTTGTCACTCCCTGTAGAGAAATTATTTTTTTTCCAGCTTATCAGCTTCCAGTGAGTGCAGAGGACAGACTCTGCTACAGAAGAAGCTGGTGCTGATAAGAGTTTAGTGTTTGGCTGAAGGTCAGTTAAACAAAGCTGTGCTTGAGCGTAGCTGTAAGGACGGCTACCTCGAGCATCAAAAAACTCATCCAAGTCTTTTTGTTGCTCCGCCACAGGAGTCGCTGTCTGCCTTGCAGGCTCAGGCAGTGGAGCTTGAGAACATCCAGTGTTTGGGTGAGGAGATTCTTGCCTCCTGCCATCCAGACTCCATAATCACCCTAAAATCGTGGATCAGTGTCACTAAGACACGCTACGAGGAAGTGAGTGCCTTTGTGCCAAAGTAATACACACAAGGTTCTATTTTCCTTTAATTATATTAAAAAACAAATCATTTGATTGTTTAGGTAACTGTTGCTATCAGTCACCAAAATGGCTTGAATGCTGGAAGACATTTTATCAATGTATAAACAGCGAGCTGTGTAATTTTCTCCCCCTCTTTTGTTTTCCGAGTCAGGTTCAGACCTGGGCCCAGCAGCAGGGCCAGAAGATCCAAGCCAGTTTGACAGCACTGGAGACAGAGAGAGAGGAAGTCCAAAGACTGCTGGACTGGATCTCATCAGCAGAGGAAGCCCTCAGCCTCAGAGATCAAGAGCCTCTGCCTGAGGCCACAGAGCATAACCAAAAACTCATTGAGCAACACACAGTATGAGTTCTTTTTCTTTGAGAGCATGAGTTATTTACCATGTTTGCACTGCAAAACCCCCAGTTTTACAACATGCTTACTGTACTTTGTAGTCTCAGTTATGGACTCCTCTCCGCAGGTATTCATGGAGGAGTTAAATAAAAAGTTCCCAGAGGTAGAACATGCCACAAAATCCTGCAAACACAAGAGCATTTCGAAGCAGCAAGTTTCCCCAAGCAAACGGCCCCTCACCAGTAAGCCACTGTGAAAACAGCATTCTGTGCATGCATTCATAAAGGGTTAAAGGTTGAGTAGCTCACTGCTAATGACCTGTCAAGCACATACAGTATCATTTGACTGAGATGAATGATGACTTTCTTTGTCCAGAGAGAAGGAGCGCTATGAAGTTGCAGCCTGCTATACCAGTCCCCCTGGAGCACCTTGACCCTCAGACCCCACAGCTCAGTCAGCTGGTCAGTGAGTGGCAGAAACTTTGGCTCCTGTCTGTGGCGAGACAAAACCGCTTGGAACAACACCAGCAAATGCTCAAAGAGGTCATTGTGCTTTTTGCAACATAACTGTAATAACGTTGAGAGACTCTGGTACCATTGTAGGTGGCCAAAACAATAAAAATGTTTTTGAAATTATTATTAGGAGAGACATTTTGACATTCAAAGATTTAAAAAGGTTGTGATATTTTGCTGTTTCCCACAGATGGAAGAATTTGCAAACTTTGACTTTAACATTTGGCGAAAGCGTTACATACAGTGGATTAGTCATTTGAAGTCTCGGATCTTGGACGTGTTTCGCAGCATCGACCGGGACCAGGATGGACGGATTAGCCAGAAGGAGTTCATCGATTATGTTCTTGCCTCTAGTGAGACTTTCTTACCTATAATAATCAGTTCATTGCTGATACTAATGTAGCTCTCATTCTGGATTATAGTGCTTTAACTCTTTACGTTAAGATCTGCATGGCTGGTGTTCAAGATAAGGCTTTGTACTCCTTCTGTAGAATTCCCCACAAGCTCTCTAGAGATGAACGCTGTCGCCAACATCTTTGACATGAACAACGACGGTTTCATCGACTACTATGAGTTTGTGAGCGCGCTCCATCCCAGCAGAGATCCCTACAGAAAAACACTGGATGCCGATCAGATCAATGAAGAGGTAAGAAGAGCGTGTTCATAAGGAATAATTAAGAAAAAGTTAAACTAATGTACTCCTTATGAGGTTTTTCAACTCATGCTGTCATTATCCTGCCTTTATTAGGTGAGCCGACAGGTAGCACAGTGTAACTGTCCCAAGAGGTTTCAAGTGGAGCAAATAAGTGCCAACAGATACAGGGTGAGTCAACTGTTAGTCACTGATTCAAAAGATATGCAACTTCATATTTAAAATGCTAAAATCCTCGACCACAGAGGAAATTTATGTCTTACATGGATTTCCTCTGTCCATCAGTACTTGTAACACGGTAATATTATATTATTTAATGTTTGCTCCAGTTTGGAGATTCCCAACAACTGAGGATGGTTCGAATCCTGCGTAGCACATTGATGGTCAGAGTCGGAGGAGGCTGGACTGCTCTGGATGAATTCCTGGTTAAAAATGATCCCTGCAGAGGTTGTAATAGTCATTATTTCCTGCATAACTAAATGCCTTTCTTTCAAAGACAAGCTGTTACAAACCATAAAGGATAAAACATCTCTTAACATTGCTTTTTCAGCTATATCTAGTTGGCCAATAATGGCCTTTTCATTTGACATTCAGGTGAATTAGATTAAAAAGTGAAAGGTGAAACAAACTAATATCAAGAACTGACCAATTCATGTTTAGCACTAAAAAAATCCTTTTGCAATCAAAAAGATCTACATGTAGAGCCATCAAGGCTAAAATCGGGTTAAATCTGGTCAAAAGTAAAGGTCAAATAGATGACTAGATCACAGCTGGCTGTTGACCTCTTATATTTAAAGAAAAAAATGCAAACTTTCTGTTTCTGATGGGCTCCTGTTGTTATTTGTCACATGGTAAGCTGATTAGGACAAGCCTGTGGACATTAAAACATTATTTTTCCCATGTGGAAAGACAGAACGTCAGATTCCAGGTTTGAATCTGTTGGTTATGGAAAGACTTTGTAAAGGTCTTTATGAGGAAGAGTGTATAATTATACATGTCTGTGAAGGTTCTCAGTCATCCAGGTCAGTGTAGTCTAAGGAGCTTGGAAAGAAAAGCGTCTGGACTTCTTTAAGTTGCTTGAAGACGTTTCACCTCTCATCCGAGAAGCTTCTTCAGTTCTAAGGTCAAATGGTGGAGAGTCCCAGATTTAAACCCAGTGGGAGTATCCCCCCAAAGAGGGAAAAAGGACCCCCTGATGATCCTCTAATCACATGAGCCAAGGTGTGAAAACGGGTGTGGGTCACAATCAGCCAGGGTTTCGGGTGAGCTCATTGTGAAACCTGGATCCACCCTATCATGTGATTTCTTGAGGTCAGATGGCCCAGGGTGTGAGTGGGTTCACCCAAAAGACAAAACTCCAAAACACAAACTTAACAATGTGGTGTAAGCTGTACAGTGCAGCGAGGAATGCCCAGACCTCTACATTGGAGAGACCAAACATCCACTTCACAAGCGCATGGCACAACATAGAAGAGCCACCTCCACAGGACAAGACTCAGCAGTCCATCTGCACCTACAGGTCAAAGGTCACTCTTTCAAGGATGCCAATGTTCACATTTTGGACAGAGAGGATAGATGGTTTGAAGGAGGAGTGAAATAAGCCATTTATGTCCACTGTGAGCGACCATCTTTGAACAGAGGCGATGGTTTACGACACCAACTCTCTGCCATCTATAATCCAGTTTTGAGATCCCTCCCCAGACGCCTTAACGCCCACTCACACCCTGGGCCATCTGACCTCAGGAAATCACATGCTAGGGTGGGGCCAGGTTTCATAATGAGCTCACCTGAAACCCTGGCTGATTGTGACCCACACCCGCTTTCACACCTTGGCTCATGTGATTAGGTAGAGGATCATCAGGGGGTCCTTTGTCCCTCTTTGGGGGGAAACTCCCACTGGGTTTAAATCTGGGACTCTCCACCATTTGACGCTTTTCTTTCCAAGCTCCTTAGACTATAATTATACGCATTTTTTTCTTTTCACCCTTCAACCAAATCTCAACATTCTTTAGACATCTTGCAAAGTTGTCTTCAACATATTTTAGCCATCTTTTCACTGAGTTTTTGTTGGATTGGAGGGGTTGTTAACACAGCGTATGTGAAAAAACTTTAGTCTTATTAATATCTACATGTTGGCTGACTATAATAATAGGTGTATCTATAAATAATGAGAAGTTTTGCCATTTTCTGTAAAATCCCTCTGTTGTGTCTCCAACAGTAAAAGGTCGGACCAACCTGAAGATAAAAGAGAAGTACTTGTCCCCAGCTGGGAGCACCTCTAAAGGTTTGACTGTCAGCAGGTCCAACTCAAGCCTCAGCCTGTACAGCAGTGCCTCTGCCCCCACCAGCCCCATGACACGCAAGGTAAGCTTTAAGCTGTGGGTAAAGCAACTTCCTATCTTTCTAATATTGAAATGAGAGAATTTCCATAACAATGTAGGATCAAGTTGCACCTGTCTACCTCTCAAATGAAGAACAGTAGCAACCAGAAAAAATGTAAATGTATTTTATTATGGAGACATTTATCAGTAATTGGTGTAACATATCTGGCTTTAGGCATTACTTCGTAGGAGTTTCTCAGGTGACCGCTGCATTCGCCCCAGGAGCTCCATAGCTGCTTTGGGGTCTGACCTACAGTTTGCCACAACAGGGGAGGATAACTCTCCATCACCACCAGGTTATTTTTTATTTTTTGCTTGATTTTTTTAGGCAAACTGCTTTCTCGTGCATCCAGTAAAGTTGCAACATTCACTTTTAGAACTTGAGAAACTTGTTGTGTTAACCCGATTCTGTCTGTTTTCATTCTTTTGCACCTTCTAGACGAAACTGAGAGGTTGCCCACATGATTATCTCTCCTTCTGAGCACCCTGAGTATGCTGCAGCGCTCAACCCAAACACAGCCTTGAAGCCCCAAAAGAGTGACAAGCAAAAGTTAGGTGCTAGAAGGGGCCTGAAAATAATGGAATCATTCACATTTGACCAGGTGAAAATGAAGGAAAAATACAGGAAAGGTCACCAAAAGTGCTGCTAACAGGCGTGCAGCTTTAGGTAATCTGCGTGAGAAGAATGTCTCAGTGTGGACAATGAGGGGTCAGTCCAGATGCAAGGCAGAGATTTTTTTTGTCCCTTTTTTCCTCATTTCATATATTTGTATCTGATTGCGTAGAGAGTAAGAATTTCTGCATGGATACTTGCTGCATGATAGCCAGAGCATTGCTTTAATCAGAACTGCTTTTATTTTCCAAGCCTGCTAAAGATGAGCTAAAGTCGGACGGTGTCGGGAGATGTCAGTAACGCTCTGTTACTGATTCAAGGTGACATAGTGCTAAGACTCACATATGATGGCACTGAAAGGTGTTGTGTTATCTGACTCTGCTATCAACATCCAAAAAAAATACTCATATACCAAAATCATAACTATATAAAGGGTACAGTATGCCGTCCGTCAGCTTTGTAATATTTTTTTTTGTTTTTATGTCATTCCATGATGAGGATATTGTTGGCAGGGCCACACTTTCTTTTGTCTTTTAATTTTTTTGGACAGCATGTTTTCATATAAATGTATTTTTATTCTTTATTGTAAGGATGCTCTAAACACTGGAGATTGTTTAACGAACAATGCACTGAAGTACGACGGGCCATTGTTGATTTGTAGAGATTCTTTTTCTCAGGACTGGTTGTGTCTTTCGATGTATGTTTCTATGGAACATTACTGTGAACATGTAGATGTGTTTTTTTCTTCATAACACTGTACTTAGAAAAATTTCTTTAGCGCATTTGTCTTTATAAATATGCACTTTTCTGTGTCCAACTACTGTAGATATGTCGTGCTAAGTAAGAGGATGTCTTACATATGATTTATACAAACTATAATTTTAGTTTGGGGTTCATAAAAAAATAATGTTGACAATTTTATGTCATGAGAATGCAGTGGTTGTATATTTAATATTTCTATTAGTTTCTATGCTTTTCTGGCATTTTAAGCAACACAGTATCGTTTTTTTGTTTTGTTTTCTGCCATTCAATCAGTTCAGAAACTCTCACATTTGTTAATTCATTATTCGCCTTCCAAAGATGTTAAAAAGAACATTCAACACTAGTTTCCTTAATAACAACACATGAGCCTGGACATAACAGTATGTATTGTTTCAGCAATAAACAACAAACCACATTTATCTTGAGAAATAATCAACTACAAGTCCACCATCATCATCATCATCATCATCATCATCCACTGGTAGTGTTGCAAAGCTTTTATTCTGTGGGTTAATGATAGACCAGTTAATACTTTACAATATGTGTAACCACTATGTTTGTAAGTGTCCCTTTGTACTAGATCCACCTGAGGTTGAGTAGCTTCAGTAGCTTATGTCATGGCATTTGGTCTATGCAGTTGTCAACTAAATTTTTTAAAGTCAAAAATGTTTTACGTGATGGAATACATTTTCTCTTTGCCTCGTGTTTGGAGACAGTTGATAATTTACTGTACTGTAAAAAATTACAACAGCCAGATTTCACTTCGATTGCTATGCACCCTGATCTTTCTGTACTGTAAATGTTTCTATACCCAGCACTCATTCTGATGTCTAACTTTAGATGAATGTCACTAATAATTTTACATCCACTTGTATAAAAAATAAAACTTTTGTATAAAAATATGAAATAGTTTGCTATTAATATTATTACATTTGCTAATACTACCAAAATGCCCTCTGTGGAGGAGGCAGAAGACCAACTACAATGGCAGAGGTTACTGGGGTAGTTAAGAAGCTCCGTGGTGCCAAGTTGCCAGGCTAGGATGAGATTCCAAAATCCTGAGATGATAAAGGTTCTGGCCATTGTATGGCTGTCTTGGCTGACACTTGGTTGACGTGGAGGTCTAAGACAATGCCTGTGGAGTGGAGTGGTGGTTGCCATTTACCAAAAAGTGGGTGTGCTTAAATTTTCAGGGTATCAAGATCTTGAAAAAGATTCTCCGGCTGACTGTCAAACCTCGGTCCAGATCTTCAGGAAAAGCACTGCCAGTTCTGTCCAAACAGTGGGCCAGGTCATCACCCTTACAGGACTTTTGGCTGGATCGTATGAGTTTGACCCTCCCTTCAATCATGTGTTTTGTGGATTTGGAGAAAGTTTACTGGGGTGAACTGTGGGAGTATGGAGTGTGTCTGTTGTTACAGGCCACGGGGTCTATGTATAATCAAAGTCAGAGCTGTCCACATTTCTGGCACAAAATCAGACATGTTTTCAGTGGATGTTGGGCTCCACCAGGGTTGAACTTTATCTCTAATCCTATTTGTCATATTCATTGACAGTTGAGGTGGTTCAGGTATTAAGTTAAGATGTTTTATGGGCTGCTCCCTATGAAGGTTTTCCAACCATGCCAGACTGGGAAGAGATCTCAGGGTAGGCCCAGAACATCTTACACTGTTGGAAAGCCTCGTTGCTTTTCTCAAATGGTGCCAAATTTGATGCATTTGTCAGTTCAGAGTTGAGGATGTGGGTTGCATCAATGAAAGACAAATCCTCTCTGTCAAGGCATGCTTGGACAACTGACCGCTATAGCTGGGTCAATGCTTACAGGTGGGCACCAGATGCTCAAAACAAGATTCAATAGCAGTATAAGCTGATTGGCTAATTATTTCCTTTTAAATTCCAAAAAACATTTTGTTTGATAACATTAAACTGAATCTGCCATATTACCTGACATGGTATGACAAAGAAACATCTAAATATTAGGCTAAAAGAACATGTCAGTCACTTTAACTACAGAATGTGTCTGAAGGTCAAGTGTTTATGATAGATTCTCAAAGAAATGTAATCTGTTGATTCTCAGGAACATTGCCCTCCTGTTGGTGACTCTTTCAGACTCCGTTGCAGAGTACACGCAGTACCAAAAACACAGACATATTTATTTAAACATGGGGCCCAGCTGTTTTGAAAAAGAAAGCAGGGTATTGTACTTCTACACAAATATTCATTATGAATCCAGGTCACAGGAGTGCCCTTTAGCCTACTTCCAGTCCTGAGTGGCTTTGTTTGTTTTGGTTGTTTTTTTTTTTCTTTTTTTGTTTTTCAAAACAACTTCTGTCCTGTGACTGGATATCAGTCTTCATTTCCCAGTGATAAACACACATTTATCATGAGGCAACATTTCTTTAACTGGTTATAAGAATGTTTTAAGTTTTAAGGGTGCTTTCAGACATGAGCACCTCTCTGTGGTTTGTGTGTTTTGACATTTTCAAAAACCCGGTTGCCTATTTAATGCTTGATGTAATCAGTAGTGTTTGGTGATTGTGGCCAGCATGGTTCTGTTGAAGTCTTTCGCCCCAGTTTTTATAGAGTTGACAATGAATTGATAAAGAAAGGAGAGGCACAGTTTTCTGCACTTTCAGCAAATATTAATTGATATAATTCAACACTTTAAGAAATATTTAGCTGATTTTGGACTCCACATTTATGCATGTGTGTGTGTCAATGACTGTAGAAAACAGTGTGTGTGTTTGTGTGTGAGTAATAAACTGAAAAGGCTCTTATTTCCCCTTCTGAATATCGTAATGCCAAAAAGATTTTCAGAGCCGAAGGTTACACTTTGATTTCTATCAATAACTGATGTTGCGTGCTGTCGCTTTATCCCTGCTTGAGCTCCACAAAAGTTGGTATGTGCTCTGGAACTCCCTCCTTCCTGCTCTAATGTCTAAAAGTCTGACTCTCCTTCTACCATTATAAGTAAAATCCTTTCTTCATCAGTCAGCCCTCTGCTTCCAAAAGTATGCGCATAGGTTGAAAACAGAAGTTAGTAAGTCTTGGTGTTAACTACAAACAGTGTTGGGGAGTAATAGAATGCATGTACCGGTGTTCGAAGTCGCAAAGGAATGACGTCACAAGAAGGTGATTGGTCACTTGCAATGTTGAACCTGGAACAACATTAATTATGATGATGTGGGAACAACGCTGACACGAGGAAATCAGATCGTCCATTCCGCTACAGTTACCATTTAAAAAGGTGATAATTAGAATACAGTTACTCTGTTGAAATAAACTGATTACACGGCGGCCTTTTCCTGTTTCATATGTTTGGCTATTCCTTCAATCCAAACAAAACACGCAATAAGAGGCTCTAATGTAAGCGTCCTGTTAATGTTGGTGGCGTTAGTTACACAATGGACCCGAAGCCAGGACAACAGAGCCAGCAGTGCATGGGCAGGAATTTATTTCTTACTTGGAAATTCCGACATCACTTCACATTTAAAGAAGAAAGGGATGGGCGAGAGCTGACCATGCAATGCAAACTCTGTTTGCCTGCAACCAAGCTGCTCTCAGCATCAAAAGACTCCACCTCCAACCTAAAGAAATATCTTATTTTTAAAAAACTAACATTAGCCTAAGCCTACTGCAACTACCTTGTTTTAGTTGTGCTAGCTACCTGGGAGATGTGCCACTAAAGTATCTTGGATTTACTATTGCTGTGTGATTTATTACTATTACTGAAGGCTATTCGCCACCGCCAATTCTTTTGTCCTCCACTTGTCCAGGTTCTACAATTTTTTTTCAAGGACACCCTTCACACCATGCCAATATATATCCCGTTTTCAGCTAACAGCCATTTGGGAATCATCTCGTTGGTGCAAAACTGCTATTTTATGACTGTCAGCTGTTGTCATGTCTGGCATTTTTCACAGATTCAACTAAAGAAATGGTGACATGTTATATATTTTTGGACAGGCAAACAGAGAAGAAATTTAAGGGACAGGAGAGATTTTCTTATGTAGAATTATCATGTATCAAAAGTAATTTGTTTCATATAACAGTCATCAAATTACAAAGAATTTTGTTTTTCAGGAAAGGAGCATATAATACCAGTCAGTGCTGAGGTGGGTGCAAGGACACTCAAATGAAAAGCCATCCAGTGACGTTAGTAGTCAGCAGGGGTCATTCATTTGAGCTGGAATTTGCGCTGAACAAAAGCAAGACTGACCCCAACGAACCAGCCAGTCAGAAAGCTGTCCAAAGTCATCTTCTGGTTGGCTAGACTGCCAGAATTTACTCTACCCAATTTGGGAAAAACCTTCATGTTGCTGTAATAATGCCATAGAAGATTTTATACAGGTTTTTATATGACATATAAATTGCCTTTTCCACCCCTTTCTCTACAGTTTCTTTTCTCCGTGTGTACCTTTTCCTGTTATCCAACTGTTTCTACTGCTAAGAACTTTGGTTCCCAAACTGAACCCCTGGCTCAGCCCTCCTCAGTGGTCACATGACACAGATTCTTGTAAAGTACAAAGCCCACATCTCACTGTGCATTCATACTCTATAGACAGTATATCAGAAGGAGACTGCGCTGTTACACGTCTGAGCGACCTTCATTATAACTGACTCTGCTTCCCACAAGCAGGTAGGTGTTCCCTTTGTAATTCAGAATGATAAACAGGTATAAAGTGATTAATGGAAAGCACTTTCTGTCTTTAGTTTTTAGTGTATTTGATTTATGTGAAAGGTTAGTAGATGAAGAGATTATTGTTACTAATAATCTGCATTTTAGAAATACAGGAAAAATTCTTTCATTTTTAATAAACAAATAAGGCTTTTCAGCATAGCAGCTTTCCCACAAAGTTGCGTCTGCAGCTGCTAATCTAAGACTTGCTGATAGTTCTTTGGAGTTCATATAATCCCTGACATAACTGTATTTAAATTAGATGTTAAAGATGTGGATGATTTCATTTTCCTTACGTTGATTTTTTTTTGTGTCAGGTGTATGTGTTACATAGGCTGTAGCTCCAACCTACTCACTTTTGATTTGTCATTTGATTTATTTATGTATTTTTTTTTTTCATTTAATTTTGTGTAAAATAAATGAACCAAATAAAGACAATGATAAAGATAGTGATATTAATATTGCAATGCAGTACTGGAACACTACTTCATTTGGCCCGTTCCTATTTTAGCAGTCTTTCCATATATTCAAATTATATATGCCAAGAGTGAAGGTTTTGGCTGCTAAAGTGCCATGTCATGCTGAACTTGACAAACTGGTCTGCTTAGATGAATCACTGCATCTACACCATCTATGACTGTGAAACAGTCATCCATAATCCATAGTCATACAGTGAAAGCATTAGAAATTAGAGAGCAGAAGAATGAAGCCCCAGCTGCATGGAGTTAACTGTATACTATAAACTATAACTCTACTGACTGTGAATCCAAAGGCAGCCGTAACCTTCCTACTCACTCTGCTGCCTGTGTGTTTAAAGGAGGGGAGACCATAAAGTCCCAAGCTGGTTGGAGGAGGAAACAGGAAAGGGAGGAGTTCTTATTGACACCTCCCCCTCCACCGGCTCTCTTTTCCTAAGCTCCCTGAAACACAGAGCGAGCACATGGCTGCCTGGTTTTGAAACCGACCTCACTCATGGTGGTAGAGGACATGTGCGCCTGTGCAGTCCCTCCCCTGGCAAGTGCAGAGGAAAACGGAAGCAGAATGCAAGCCTGTATGTGTGTGTAGAGAGGTTAGAAAAGGGGAGGGCATAAAAACACACACACACATTTGCGGCAGATGTAACAAAAAAAAAGGTCGAATCAGCCAAGAGTGAAGGTTTTTGGAAGGAGAGAAGCCAGGGGAGAGTGGTTTCTTGTTCCTTGTTCTGAAACAGGTAGGATGATTGATTTTGTGTACTTACAGCAGCATAGAAATGATGTATGACGGAAGTAAGGGTGATTGAATTGCCTGGTTATCTTAGATCCTAAAGCCTCAAGTTTTTCAGTCCATCTGTTCTGTGCTGTAGTCCATCTGCTTCCCTCCAGCATTAAAAGGTAACAGAAATGAAAAAATGCATATAAAAATGGTTACAAAAGGCACCAGATAATTAAGTTTAGATTGCAGATCAAGATTAGGAAGATCAGGAAGTTATATCAAGGTAACCTGACGTAACAGCCAGAGATTCTTACTTGTTCCTGATTCACATGACATATAATCTTGTGTATTTTAGAAGTTTGACACAATATATTGCGTTTGTGCTATATAGCCAACCCTAAACGTAAAACATGCTTATATCTTTAATTGATTGGCACTAATTGTTCATAGTCATTATCAAGACTTACATTATTTTTAAAGTTACTTAACAATGATTTCTTTTTGATAAATATGTTTATGTCAGAACCACATGGTGTTTTTATGGGAGCACCGTGTCAGTGTGCGAAAGGTCAGGCATCCATTTCTAGACTGCACATGTGAGAAGGATGGAAGAAGCTTAGAAAGACAAATGCTGTGAAGGTCAATGGCTCCTACTTGAAACAGTGACTTTAAAAAAGTGTAATCAAATGGCAAATTAAGCTGTAATGATGCATGATTTCATTTAAGTGGGTGAACAGGATAGTAACACAGTATATGACGGCATATTGAAATCCCCAAAAAACAGGGATTCCAGATTAGGGGTTAGTGATTAGAACCTCCATGGGCTTGCCAAGTAGAAGTCAGAATCAGAATCAGAATACTTTATTCATCCCGAGGGAAATTAGGGGTTACAGCAGGCAGCACGCTAATGGCGCATGCGCACTCACAAAGGAACCTTCTGACCAACTTTACACAAACATCACATTGGGCAGACATGTCAGAAGGTAGGCTGATAGGAAAAAAACAACGAAAATACACTACATGAGGTAAGAGGAGGAGAAAAAAAAACTCCACTCAGACTGAGCTCCTAGTGGGAGAACAGTTTGATAAAAGAAAAAACACCTCAGCACAAAAGCACATGACTATCAATACACCATAGAAACACGAGACAAGCAACAGGGGCGGGTAAAGGGTAAGAGAGAGCCGGCGTAGACAGAAGTAGAGTAAGTAAAGTTTATTTATATAGTGCTGTTCAAGAAAAAAGATCACAAGACACTTTACAATATAAAATAAGATACAATGACTAAAATGTTAGTAATATATAAAGATAAATAAGACCAAGCCTACACAGTGCGTCTCAAACGTTTTAAGGGTATCATCCATGTACAAAGATCTTGGGCCAGATTTACTAAATGGGCAAAAACAGGGTGTAAGCGCAATCCCAAATAGTGCTTATAGGTGTGTTTAGTTTTACAGATGATTTAGAAAAGAGGCGCATTTCTTAAACAAAGGAATTGTCAGCTCATTTCAATATCAAACCAAATGCAACAGGATGAGTTGCAGAAATATCAGCTTCCACTTCTTGCATGCAATTTTGTCACTGCTTTATGTTTGTACTTTTTTTTCTTTTTGCCACATTTGCAACACATCTCAACACCTTAATAACTCTGGTCCCTTTAGTCCAAAGGAACCAAGCTCTATAACTTGGGAACCACAAACAGTTTCCTTTTGTCTTGAACTTAGACCTGGATACCAACAACAACCATTGAACAGCTGAACTCAGAGACCTGGTAGTTATGTATGGGTATAGTCGTTCACTAACACAGAGAGGCATCTGATCATGAAAAACTCTCACAACCAAAATCACAATAATCGAGGCGTGATTAAATACAGGCATGTAAATTCAATTCCATTTCAGATATTTAAGATGGGCAATGTTCTGCAGATGATAAAAACAAGTTTGTACAAGACAACCAACCTGCTAATCATAACTGAATGTCCGATGAAGTTACACCCAGATTTCTTACAGTTGGGCGAACTGACGATGAAGTGGATCCAAGATTGTCAGATAACATGAGAACATAGCTGTCAGGGAGATAGAGAAGTGTTCTCTTTGGTATTCTCTTTGCCCACAGCCCTTCCAATTTTTTTGCTTACAAGCAGACAGTTTGACCAAGATGTCATAAAAGATTCTTCTAACATGTGACCCTTATTACAGCAAAATTGCAGAGTATTAAGGCCTTGCCAGGAAAATTTTTTTTTTTTTAAATCAATTTGAAATCTTTTGGATTTGAAATGGGAAGTCCATGCACAAAAACTCTTGAACGCATTGCTACTGAAGCAATAAAGAGAAATATAAAGCTTTATCAACCTGGTTGGATATCAGAGACCTAGAGGATATCAGAGGCTGGTTGAAAATAATTCACAAGATTCTCAAGGTTATTTCTGCTTAAGGGGACAGTATTAACTTATGACACCAATGTTCTATGTGCTGTTTCCATAGAAGAACTCATCTATTAACTTTTGTGTCGAAACAATGAAATAAAGATGATGAAAAAGCTCATTGTCCTTTTGCTGTTGTTTAGTTATGCCACCTTATCTGAAGGCTTTGTTTCAGAGAGAATTTTTTTTTACTTGTTTCGAAATCTATCAGAAAAAGACTTCCATGGAGTATTATTTCTTTTCATATACTATTTGGCTCAGGAATTGATATATTGGTATGAAATATAGTGCACAAATTCATGTTCCCTACAAGATAACTTTAGAAACTGTTCAAAAGTAAATGTTACCCTAAATCACGATGAACATGACTAACATCATACATGCTGAACATCAGTGACAACCTTTGCTCAAAGCTCCACTGTAATCAACCTCTACCGATGAAGCCTCTTAAACTAATTGCAGTTAAAAAAGATACACTCTACAACTCACTTCATTGAAGCTCATTTGTACATAAATGCAATAAAGCAATAATCCATCAAATGCATGCAAAATACACATAAACATTTCTTTGCCTGAAGGTTTAATGACTGTTCTTTTAAATGCCACTAATCAGTCGCGCTTATGCTGTGTCTCTATGTTTCAGATTCTGTAGGTCTTCATTTGCTCACTTCTGCATGCATCATGTCGCTGCTGACTCACGTGCTGGCATGTCTGTTTGGAATGGGCTCCTGGGTGGCCATCAATGGGATGTGGGTGGAGCTCCCCTTGATCGTAAATGATATCCCAGAGCACTGGTTGCTGCCCTCCTACCTCACAGTCCTCATCCAAATGGCCAACATAGGCCCTCTCTTCATCACGCTGATGCACCGCTTCCGCCCAGGGGTGCTCGATGAGCGGCCGGTCATCTACGGCATTGTAGGATTGGGCATCGTTGCTACATTCCTTCTGGCTTTCCTTTGGAAGCATACAGTGACCTTCGGAAACTCTGTGCATAGTGTTCCACTGCTGACATTGAGTTTCCTGCTATCTGTGGTGGACTGCACCTCATCTGTTACCTTTCTTCCTTTCATGATGCGGCTGCGTCCACAATATCTCACAACGTATTTTGCAGGTGAGGGCCTCAGTGGTCTCGTGCCTGCAGTGGTGGCACTTATTCAAGGCGTTGGTGTAGTTCACTGTGAAAATGCCACTTTATCTAATAATTCCAACATAACTGACAATGGAATGCTACAGGCCATCTACCAGCCTGCTAAATTCTCTGCACAGGTCTTCTTCATATTCCTTAGTGTAATGATGGTCGTGTGTCTGGTCGCTTTCCTCCTACTCAATCACCACCCAGCTGTGGCTCGTGAGAGAAAAAGCGAACGGTACTTCAGTGGGGAACTTGATCGTGAGAAGAAAGAACAAGGCCTATCTCTGAATGCCCAGACACCAGAGCAAAAGCCCATGATCAGCCCCTCGGAGGCTGGCAAGAGGGAACCTAGGAGTTCTTTCGGGAGGGGGACATATAGTATCTTTGAGGTGGTCTTTATCTTTGTAGTGTTGGCTTGGGTCAATGCTCTGACCAATGCAGTGCTGCCTTCAGTGCAGTCCTACTCATGCATGCCTTACGGGAACAAGGCTTACCATCTAGCTGCCACCATGGGAGCTGTTGCTAACCCTGTGGCTTGCTTCATCGCCATGTTCATACCAATAAGGTGAGCTATAGAAAAACTACAATAATTATAAAATACTAATCAAGACCATAGATCCAAGAAATAAGTTCTAAGTCACCAATAGCTTGTAAATCTTTTCTGTCCAGGTCTCTTGTCTTCATGGGAGTTTTGACCATTTTTGGGACTGGATTTGGAGCCTACATTATGGGCATGGCTGTTCTAAGTCCCTGTCCTTTGCTGGTCCACAGTACCTCTGGAACTGTAGTCATAGTAAGACTCTTTATTTTCTTGCATGTACTTACTGTGTACACAGAATAAAATTTCAGACTTCATGCTCTATCTTGCATCTTATAAAAGCATGAAGCCACCACCCATTTGCAATACTCACTTAGCAATTATGAGATTTCCTGTGATTAAGGTGTGTAGTGTGACTGACAGGTTTTACAATATAATGTTAAGTCAGCTTAGTCTCATCTACTTGATGCTGTCATGGAAGAGCTGTGAAAGTCCATTGAATGAGTCAATGAGTCAAACATTCAAAAAGAGTACATTGTTTTTGTGCACTGGCACAGGCAACTATGCCTCCACTTTGCTGTCAGATGTGCCTTTCCTAATACACTTTTTCGGAGCAAAAGTACTTAATACTAAAATGGTGTTAACTGCTAAAATACTTTTTCAGTCACCAAACTGAATAAGAAACCAAGCGGCTACGCACTGAATGCTACTAAGCTAACCAAGCTCCAACCAGGATATTCTGAGCTCCTACTTATTACTTACAGCAGTAAGAGTAGTAGCAGTAAGAGTAAGTCATTCAATGCACAATTCTAACAAATTCTCTGTTGCAGGTGCTGGCCTGGATACTCTTTGTCCTCACCCTGTCTTATGTCAAAGTCATCATTGGGGTGATCCTGAGGGATGAAGGCCACAGTGCCCTCGTGTGGTGTGGAGCTGTAGTGCAGCTGGGTTCAATGCTTGGTGCTCTAACCATGTTTCCACTTGTTGGTTTCTATCAGTTTTTTAAATCGGGTGATGCTTGCAACACTAAGTGTCCAACATAGATGTAAAATGTGTTTAAGTTCAACTCTGCTGTACAGAATTCTAGCATTAATTGCACTTGTTTTAGTAGAACTGCACTTATTCCAACTTGTAAGAGAGCTGGCAAGTTATAGATGAAAATCCACCACAGTATCACTCCGTGTTTTTTTTTAACCTAAGTTCTGTTTGTAAATTTCATATACTTTATCAGTAGTTAATGATGTATGAAGTACACATACACCCAGTGCTTAGAAAATTTTTTGGACCACCTCTCATAAAAACAAGAAAACACAAATAATTTCACAAAGTTTGAATTCACACTTTTATACCCAAATCTGAACGGACAAACTGGACCTTATCTGAGAAGTCAGAATCAAGCACAACATTCAACCACTAAAACAAACTTTTCTGTTCAGTAATACAAGTAAATGAGTATAATTTGTCATCTTAATTTTGAAAAATAATTGAAAGACAAGCTTTATTTTTATTTATTTATTTATTTTTTGTGAAACACAAAATTTGAAAAGTCTACTTGCAAAAATTGATGCAGTCTCTTTAATTCATTAAAGAAACATAAAATAATGATATTGGTAATTACCAGTATTATTAATATAGAGCTGCTGTGGCACAAACCTTACATTGGATGGTGATCTAATAAATTTGTTAAGCACTATATCCATCTATAGTGTCTCAGACTACAAAAAGACCAAACTAAATAGTGTTCTGCCACTGAATATATCAATATAATATACAAAACCTTGTTGGTTCAAAAGGTCAAAGCTATTTTACTTGAAGTTTGAGCATCATGTCAGATGATGATGTTCAACATGTACTTTATTGATTTTGCTTTATAAGAAGTTATGGTACTGTCGCCTTTAAAATGTGCCTCAATTCTATAAAATGACCTGGGCATTTTGGGGGATAGACTACTGTGTTGTTTAAATAAAACTACAATGTGCTTTGTATATGTTACTGAAGTGGAGAAACTGTTGAACAATACCAAATAAAACATTTGTTTAATTACTGTCTAAAAAAATTGCAAAATTGCTTCTTCTTTTTGTAATTCATCCCTACACTGAGCTCTATACATACATTTTATTCATCCTCTGAACTATTTAGCCAAGGGTTGCAGGCAGTAAGAACCCTGGACCAGCCACCAGTCCTTAACAGGACTAAGGCAAGAAAATTAAACATTCAGGCTAATTTGCATCTTAGGCAAATTTTGAGAGGCAAAATAATGTAAAATTAATGAAGTGGACACAGAATATCATATGTATCAGTGGATTTTTGATTATGCCACCTACTATTGCAGCACATCCCACAGGTACTCTATTAGTTTGAGATCTGGTAGCTGTGGAGTACATTTGCATACCTTAAAGTTAATATCATGTTCAAGAAACATTATTGAATTGAATGAGTTCTGGTGCATTATTCTACTGAAAGTGGCCATCAGAGGATGTGATCATAAAGGAATGGACAATCCTGAGCAGCAATACTCAGTTTGTTTAAACGACACTCAACTTGGGCGCCTTAATACCAGCTTTCTTCCAATCCAAGGCCTCAACATTACATCACCACCACCTAAACCACTGGTACAAGGCACAATGGATCCAGGCTTTCATGTTGTTTGATCGAAATTATGACCCCATCCTCCATAATGTGACAGCAGATATCTAAACTCATCAGACCAGCCGATGTTTTTCCAAACTTTGCTTCTCCACTGACTGTTTGACTCAACTGACTGAAGTGTCTCCTGATGTGGGTTTTCTGCTGCTGTTGCCCATATGCTTCAATGTTGTACATGTTGCACATTCAGAGATGCTCTTATAATGATTGGTTAAATAAATTGCTGTCAGTTCTAAGCAGTCTGGCCATTTTCTTGCAGGAAACTGCCAATGACTCTGTAAAGCATAGAGATGGTTGTTCAGGAAAATCCCAGCAGTTTCTAAAATACTCAGACCAATACTCAGACTCAGAAAAGCACATCTGGCACCAGCAACAGATGCCATGTTCAAAGTTTAAATAATTTTTACTAGCTAAAAAACCTCTCAATGGTTTGGCCAAACAATACTTTGCTGAGTTGCTCACCGTTTACAACTGAGTTAGACCCCTCAGTTAATCACGTGCAGATCTTTTAACTGTTCCTAGTTATTGTGGTCCTGTTCTTTGGAACAAGCTGTCTGCAGCCCTGAGATAAATTATATCTATTCATAAATTTACTGTATTTTTCGGACCATAAGGCACACTGTCGACGAATGGGTCTGTTTTCATACATAAGGCGTACAAACTTTTGTTTTATTTTATTATATTTTACTTTTATCACTAACTCAAAGTGTTATAAACCTCCCCTTCTGACTGCACTGAGGCACTGAGCTTCTGCCATGTCATTGGTTTATTAGATACAACATCAACTAGCACTTGAACCTGGTGTAGCAGCTATACCTAATGAAGTGGCCAATGATGTAAAAGACTACATTCATAACAGAAAAGAAAAAAATATCATCAACAGATCGTCGACAGTTGGCAGCACTGATGTACTCCACAGGTCACATGTGTTTAAATGCAGATCAAAGGCATTCAAATCACATGAATTTTGTTTTATGAAATCTAAAAGGTAATGCCTTCACATTGGTCTGCTAAACACTGAAAAATGGCTGGCTTAGAGAAAAAAAAAGACAATATTTTTAGGCCAATTAGCTGCCTATTTATAGTTGTAATTTACCAAAAACTCTTTGATCTGAATCTTACATATCTATGTAATTCACAAAATCACCACTAGATGTCACTTTTTGATTAAAAAAAAAATATATCGCCAAGAACTTCTCATAGCTGCAGTCAAGGCTTAACATTTAAATGGCTGTGGTCTGATTTGAGGGTGTGAGCTCTAAAAAGAACTCTCAGTGTCGCTTTATTGAACCTCAGCTGGTGAATGGGGCACTGACGGAAGATCCTCTGTGGTTAAATTGGATAAATTAAGCAAACCTAAATTAGCACTGAGATGTTCAGACATTCACCTGTGCTGAAATACTGATTCTGCCTAGATATTGGGGTTTCCCCCCCAAAAAATATAATTTATACATATATATATATGTATAAATTATATATACATATATAATATATTAAAAAAAAAAAAAAAAAAATATATATATATATATATATATATATGAATCAACATCAGCAGTATGCATCTCCCCCAGCTTATTAGAGTCAAGGTGCATCATATGCTCGTCACATTAAATCGGGAGAGAATGTCTTATGCATGTAGGTGGATGTGAGAATGTGTGTGCGTGCGTTGTTTTGCGTGTGCATTGCACACGTGTGTTTGTCCTTCCTCTATTCCACATAGACAAACAGGAATGAGGAACTCATGGCCAGTCAGAGGCTGATTCAGATCCCAGTGGCTCTCCGGAGAACATCTGGGGTCATCATCTCCTGCTGTCTCATACTTCACCTGCTCTCCTTATCGCTTCCTGTAGTTTCTGTGACTTATGGCGTGCAGAGTTTAAAAGCTGCACAATGGTTTGGAATCATCTCAACAACAGCTTACTGTCTGAAAACGGAGAAGCATTTTTTGATGCACTCTTTCTGAAACTGTGTAATGATCCAAACGAGCCAAAGAACAATGCATTGAGATTAAGATAAGACTTCAGATCAGAAAGCCTGCTCTATATGACTGTGGGTGGGGTGAGAAGGGGGAAGCATGATTTAGGCAACATAATAAGCAAAAGTGTAAGAGTGCAGCCTTTCTTATCTTCGTCTCTCTCTCTCTCTTTTTCCTTTAAATATTGTGATATCTCCGTTTCCCCCAAGCTCCTTGTCTTCCTCGATTCTTGCATATGGCAAACTTTGTGACAGTAATTTAAATTTAAAACACATGAGGGGAAATCCTAGCCCGCGCTGCTCTTTAATGGGCCGTCATGGGATTGGAGTATGCAGAGAATGATTGAATTTTGTGAGAAGGCCAGGAACGATCAAGTCTCGCCTGACGTTATGCAATCGACCATTCCCCTCTCACAACGCGACGTCTGGTAAAACCTAGCAGGAGGAAAAGGGAGGAGGGGGTTGGATAAGGGTTGGAAACCTCAACGTCTAGACCAAAAAAGAGAAAAACATTTTTTCTTCTAAACGACTCAAGACTTCATAAAAGAGAAACTTGGCTATCATACACACACACACACACACGCACGCACGCACGCACGCACGCACGCACGCACGCACATGTATATTTATATATATATATGTATAAAGCCAAACAAGATGTGATGGGCCACATCAAAAGCAGAGATGGATTGCTTTCAATGGTTGTAAATGAGTCTTTTTACACTGTAATGCATGACATCCTATATTTCCTGACAGATGGAAACATGTGGATCCCATACAAAGCCTGCCACACTGTTTTATTTATGTGATTGTGTCATGTCTGTTTTCTGCGTTTCTCTCCTCACCTGCTTGGCTCACTTTGACAATGTCAAGGCAGAAATTCAACAGACTCTGAGGCACTGATATTGCTGCACTGTCCAAGCTTTCACACCCTCTGAGTAAGATTAAACCCCTGCTATATATCCTCTCAGTGAAGCAGGAGAGGCTACCTTTCCCGTTAAGTCCATTATATTCAAATAGGCGGGGCCTTTTCTTTCTTTATCTTTTTCTTTTTTCTTCTACGCAAACAAGACAAAGTAATCAAAAGTTAAAAGCAAACACTCAAGGAGGCACTTAGCAAAAAAGAGAAAGCTTTTATGATAAAACATTCATATACAGTGCAGGAGACAGGTAATCTTTGAGGATGATAGGGTTGTCTTGTGGTCAGTTTCTGTATAGTATTGCTTGGGGAGTCTTGTAGATGAATGCTCCTAATAACATCCCTGCCCACCCATCAGCTACCAGAGAATGCAGGCAGAGCAGCTAATACCTGAGTGTATTTCTTCAGGGGTGTGAAGTATGCCTTAAAGAGCTGTTGGAGGCAGCAGTAAAGTAGGGTTCATTACCTTGACAGACTGATGACAGCTACAGTAAGAATGGCTGAGGTGCACGCACACACATATAAAGGCTCAGTAATGTGCTATCAGTGATGCTGTGCTATGCACAGTAGAATTTTGCATAAATGATGCCCGAGATGCTACAGTCAGTACTGCTTTCATTGTGATGTGGTGATGAGCAAGTCATTGAAAAGTACTCTGTGGTAAATATGCTAGGTTTGCATTTGAAAAGGTTTTAGTGGCCAAAGAGTTTATTTTATTTATTTTGTCGCTGAATGTTGGGTGAGTACAGTATATTGACATCACATCTAACAGCAGCCAAGGAGATTAGCCATAGTAAATACTGGAAACAGGAAAGCAGAATAGTTCTTATCCTAGCAAAACAGCATGATCACGAACATCACAAATTAACACAGTAAAACAACTTTTTCTTATTTTCATTTCAGTGACTTTTAAGACACAAGAAGCTTTGGAGAGGGTGAGGCTGTTTACTAGGAGTGCACTCGCACAATCGAGGGTACTCCTGTAGCCGGTCCCAAGCCTGAATAAGTGGAGAGGGTTGCGTCAGGAAGGGCATCCGGCATAAAATCTTTGCCAACTCAAACATGTGGATCATCAAGAAAGAGATTTCATTGGATGTTACCAGGATGGACAAGATTAGAAACAAGTACATCAGAGGGACACCTCAGGTTAGAGAGGCAATGCTGAGTTATTTGAGAGGAGGGATGGTGGCTAGCTCTCTTATTGTTAAGCCCAGCTTAGATCCTTACCAGATTACTACACAGATATTAGCAGCTGAAGCCAGACTAATACCTGCTTAAATTCTCCAACTTGTAGGAACTAGTTTGAATTCAGAGTTATATTCCATGAAAGATCTAAACATACATCCCTAAAAATTCTTTAAAATATCTTTAAGAACGTTCATATCATCTAAAATACTTCAGTTTTTAAAAATATTTTTAACATCTTCTGTTATTGTTCTCAGTCTTTAGGTTAATTAAACTCAACTGGTTCTGATGGTAACTTTTAATGTTAGTTTAGGGAGCAGTTTAAATTCATATTCACAGATGACAAAGAATTTGTGGCAAGACTTTTACTGATAATTTTATGTTGGGTTTTAAAACTTTATAAGTATAAAAAACAACAACAACAAACGAATTAATAAATAACTAAAGAAGCAAACTCACAGTCCATCGTTTCGGGAAGTCAGATCGCAGGGGTTGCATCTGGGGTCAGCTTTAGGTCACTCTGGGCATCCATTAGTGGCCTTATTTAGAGTCTTATTCCTTTAAGAGGAGTGATTGGCCAGCAAAGACAAAGAATCATTACCTTTGCCCGCCCCCTCCCTGCCAGCAGTCAATAATGAGGGATCATTAAAATGAATAGATGGACATTCCCCTTTTCTCCGGATCCTTATTGCAAAATCAGTGTCAGGGGAAATGAAGATTGAGCTTGGAGAAGGCGTCTAAAAGCCTCACAGTGATTGTCGTGAACTCATCTGCAGTGCCAGGCTCCTTTATCTACTGTAAGAGTCTGCACCTGCCTGAACTCCTGACTAGCAAGGGCTTTTACTGTAGCCCATTAAGAGCATCCCTAATGCGCGCTACAGCGTACTTCAACATAAACATTCTGCATATGTACCGAAACATTTACAGCAAACAAGACAAGAATGATTGCTTTGGATGTCTTGAGGCTTTTTTTTTTCTCGTCCACGAAGAAGACAGAGCTCTCAGAGTGAACTACAAATGTGATATTAAACACTTCGACTTTGATGCGGAGGATAAAGTGATCATGTGATGCGATCGTATAAACAGACACTTAAAGACAATTCTCACTTTTCACATGTCTTAAACTCAAGCATCTGTCCCGTCGCTGAATTTTATAAATCCTTGCACAACACTTCATGCATCACAAGAGTGAGCGCAAATCAAGCTGAATGATTACAGATGGAAAATAAAAGAAGGCACAGGATTTTTCCAGGCCCCATCTGGTTGCCTTTCTGGGCAACCTCTTAAAATGTCTTTTAAAAAGGTGATTTGTCTGTGGATCCGCAATAATGTGATCGTGTCAGCGTGTCTTCTGCTGATCCTGTCACATGTTGAAACCATCCCATAAAAACTGGGTTTGTGTACACCTGTGGAGCTGGGCGGCCCCGCCTCACACACATGTAAACATGTGCCGAAATCCACACACACACACACACACACACATGGTCCTTATCTTCCTCCTTTATCATCCTAAAGGTAACTGATAAGAAGGTCTGTTTATAGTCATCTGACATATGTTTCAAACGAATAAAAGCGAAAAAAGTCACAGAAACTGACTCAAGAGACCAACAGAGATCAAATGCTGGACTGGCTTATGGGACAGAGTTATCAAAGGTCCCTCAATGTGGTCAAGCAATTATCTCTTAAAGGATCTCTTAAAGTCACCCCCATGGCTCTCTCAACATGCCCTTCATAACAGAAGTATACTGGGGATTTACTGCTTGCAGGTGGCTCATGAGAGACAAGGGCAGGTGCTCCACCACAGTGCCTTTACACTTGCTTCATAAAAGCCCAAATCAAGGGCTCTCTGGGAATACAATAGGGGAGGAAGTGGGACCAAAAAGGCACTATAAATCTGTATAGAAGGCACGCGCTGCAATCATTATAATCAGGGACTGACATTTTCCTTGTCTGGACTCTTGACTTCACAGCAGAGACGCCGTGGCCGTCAAATGACAGACTGTGCTGTCTGCTGCTCACTGGGGCTGTCTGTCAGCACATCAGCCTGTCAGTACCATTAGCAGTTGATCAAATTGTGATCATTTGGTGAGGCACTTGGTCGAATCTTAATCATAATCATGCATACACATGAGGCAGCTATGATGGGGTTTTTTTTTATACAAATACATACAATACAATACATGTATTTGATATATTTCGTAAATATAGGATGGAAATCTCCTTGCAGCTAGTAAAAATATGCGGTTGCGTCGATGTTCTTTTTGCATTTGGTTAACAACTGCAAGCAGTTATAATGACTAATAGGTTACGCCCTTAACCTCTGGATCATCACTTTCAGCGCAATCGCCTGGTAAAACCAACCGGTATCCAAACAATTGTAATCTGACTCAGACTGAGTCATTCTTGGAAAAGGTTTGGAAATAACTGCAGTCTAGTTAGTAGTTTGTGGATGTGGATTTCTGTGTATGCACACATATACAGATTTGCAATAGATGGAAATGGAATTGCAATTTTTGCAGATTATTCACTGTATGATCACAACCTTATTCGATTTCTAATTGATGACAGAGTGATAGCACATTCTGTTTTATTGCCCTTTTATTGTTGTGTTAACCCAAAAAAGACTCTTGTGCTTTAAGACTACTGACTGCGAGTGGTGGCAGACTTGGTTTTGAAGCAACCATTTCAAAATCAACCAAGTTTGTAATGAATTTGTTCATGCCACAGCCTCCAACCACTCTTTTCCATAGTGTGACTGTCGCATAAAACTCTGACCTTTGAGGTCAGCGAATGGACATGAATGCACATGAATCCTTTATGTGTCTGGCAGGAGAGATAGCAGCTTCTTGCAAGAAATCAGATCAGAGGAAATCAGATCATAAGCTAAACCCAAGGAAGCCTTTTAACTACCTACAAAAGTGTCTACCAGCTCTTCTAAGAGTGATGAGCAAACACATTGTGAAATAAACTGTGTTCAACACATACACTCTCTTTCCCCACCACATTTATCAATTACACATGCTGGCAAATTAGATTTGGTTGCCCTTGGGCTGATTGTGTCTCCTTGCTTCTGGGCTTTTTGCTAAGCTATGCCATGCTTATATGTACAGTGTTTATTAAAAACGAAACAACTTTTGAGTAAATGTTTAATTTAATTAGGTGCTTATTTCGGCTGTAAATTCTTTATGCTGTAAAATTGTTGATTTCCACATCATACATTCAAAGCTTTTCGTGTTTCTATACTTCTAAACAAAAATTTAACCGATAAGAAAAGATTCTAAAGCTGGGTTTGTCCATTGACATTTCACTTTTATGGACCACTGCTTCGGCTTTGGAAACCATAGCCCGGAGTCATTGCGCCACTGTGTCAAAGGGTATGGCGCTGCGAGAGGAAGACTAAGGTAAGAAGGACAGGGTGCCAGGAAAAAGGGGCGTGACTGTATCTGTAAATAGTGGCTCTATTTTGGGCTTACCTCGGTCAAACAGGGGAGCACCGCCTAGGCCTGCCTTCTGTTACTATGGGGATGGGCGCTTCATAACTTTGCTGAACGGAAAAAGTCTGGAGGACTGGCAGGTGGTACACAGGAGCGTGGCACAGATCCCATGACGAGGAGCTGGTTCGCTTCTAACTACCCACCGCTAACAATACTCACTGGAAAACACGCATGTCTCTGCTTGTACTTGGCATATCAGCAGCTTGTTGCATTTTATCCTGCAGTGTTGTACTGTGCAGTGTAGCTGGCAAAGAGAAAACTTGCAAGATCTGAATTTCAAAATCAGTGTTAGAATGCACAGTTTTTCCTCTCACGGACGTCCAGTGATTTAATTGCTGGGCTGGTGCTTTGCTAGTCTTACAAAATTTAGAAAGAAATTTTTAAAAGAAAATCATTTTTGAATGTTTTAATTACTTCTTTATTCAATTCAAACAGGTTAAAGGAAATAGGGACGCTACTACTCAACACAATGCTTTTCTTTTTTTTTTTTACTTTATTATCAAATATTTGTTAACTTTTTTTTTTTCAACAATCAACTTACTCACTTACAAATATAACACTGGGACATTTGTTACTTATGGTCACCAATATGCCATTTATTAGGTCATTTTTGAGAACACATTAAATGTACTTAAAACACATTTCTTTTTTTTTCATAAATATTTAATATTAAAGAGAAATATATTTCACCTTGTGCCTACACAGAAAAGCATTAGAGAGTTGCAACAATTTTGTAGCCAAGAAAGGTAGTAAGGCACAAAATACAAACCTTATTGATAGAGTTTAGTCATGCTATTATAATATATGTTGAAAAATGTATTAGGAAAGCTATCCTGGAAGCTACTATCAGCTAAATGATCCCCAACATCAGTACAGTGTACATGCTCCAAAAGACAGACGACATGGAAAAGACTGCGTTTATGTGAAGAGTTGACAGAAGCGCGTTTATGACACTACAGTGGAAATCAGTCTACAATATTTGGTCTGGAGGCAAGAAAATCGGCTCTGTGTTTACGGTAAAGTGCATGTCTTTTTTTTTCGTATGATGGAACCATCCTATGCTAAAGTCTCAGTCAGAGAAAAAAAAAACTTTGACAATAATTTCACCAAAGATAAAATCCTTTGGTCTACTCAGATCAATTATTGCCAGCTGTAAGTAACAGTCCTGTCAGCTCCTCAGTGAAATCACCTAGATGATGAGGAAAACTGAGCCCGTGGTATAGATTATCCCTGTGCCTATTTACATGCAAACCTGCAGAGCAACAAGTAACAGACAAATCTATAAAAGTATTCCCCTTTAAATCCAGCAGGTACATTTACCTTTGTTCAACAATCTCTCAGCTGGGAAAGAATAAAACTGATACCTGCCTTATTAAGCTCCTGTAAACCAGGAATTTTGATAGGATATGTACTTTAAAAAAAATCCTCTGATTGTCCTTGCATCATTATGTCATGATCTGGGTGGAAAACTGGAAGACCAGGAAAGGATGATGAGGAAATAGGCACCAAGGTGAAAAAGTAAAGGTGTAGGGTAGCAGAAATGCTACAAAATCATATCAGGGAAAGACAGGGGAGGGGGCGGGGGGATAACAAACTGCATGATATGAGCATAAGGCATACATATTTTCAAATACATGTTTATACAAAAGAATATCATACATAAAATTCCGTATAAATGAACAAAGATAATAAGGAAGCAGGCAAAACAAAATTCGAATCAGTTGACATGCTTCCTATAGATGTTCCAGCCTTTTTGTTTCCCTGTAAACAAATAATTGAAATAATACAAAAAAATGTCATAGAAAACTTCAGTCGGGTTTTTACACTGAACCGTTTGCATTTGCCTGACTGCTGCTGCTGCTTGCTGTCAATAGCACTGCTGTAAGGCACCGAGTTGGTTGATGCGGACTGACTGTGCAGACAAATGAACCAAAGTGATGAAGCTTGACACTTATTGTCCCATTAGCTTGTCCATGCATTAACGTACAGATCACACTCGAAATGAAGATTGTCATTTGTTAACGACAGAAAATAACTCAGTCTCTTTGAGTTGTTTGGTCCACTAAACATCAGCTGCGAATTAAGGCAAGTGTAATCGTATACTTTGCCCCTGATATATCACTTCCTTTTTTCGTTTCTGTAAATATAACATTCACCTGTTTATTCAAATGGAGCTTGCCAGTGATTGTCAATGTGAGCCTGCAGAGAGTCTGAGACTGAAGAGGAGCGGGTGGCATCGTTAGTTAGGTGGGAGATCCTGGTCAAACTTTTATTCTTTATAATCTGGATCTCTGGCTGTTTTTGTCCTCGTTTGTTGATGCTGCTTTTGGACGTGTATGTGCTGCTGCTGCAGGAGACTCAAATGGTCTATGCGTGAGTGTGCACAGAGATGCTGGAGAGGTCGTTCCTGATGATCTCATTAACTGTGGAAACAAAAGAGAAAGAGGAGATCTTTATTAACTGCTGCCATTTAATGACACGCTAAAGCATTATTACATTTCATGAAAATACTGGCCTTGAAGGGTTGTTTGTTTGAACACTGACAAAGGTTGGAGTCAGAGCCCCAGAACCTCAGGGGACCAGATGCTCCAGTCAGATTTCAAGTGATATTCAAGAGCTATACTTACTTTTCATGGTTAATACATATCTTTTTAAATGTCTCATATATCTTTGATGGGGCTTTCTGAAGGTAAATCCCTGAAGAAATCACCTAGGCTAAATAAATAGGTTTATTTTCTAGGGCATGACTCATTTTATAGAGTGAAGATCAGGGGATATTGGCTTTTGCGGCTTTTGAAGTCTCCAAGTGCAGTAGTTGATCACTTTTGTTTTTATTCATTTCTGCCACAAAAAAGAAAAAAGACCCAACAACAACAACTACTACAAAGCTCAATTACAAGACAGTGACCCACTCGGGTTGTATTACCTAATCTCGACAGATCCTAGCGCCATAAACAGTTTTGAGATCTTTATTATTTCAATTCTGTGCTTGTATATCAAACATTTCCAAATTATTATGTTAAGTCAAAGTACCATGGTTAGGAACAAGTAATGTCTAAATGTATAAAGAAAAAAACATACATTTCACAGAAAATATGGGAGTTCATACTTTCATATTTTTTAAGGTTAGCCTGGTATATAATCTGCTAACGTCTGATTTCAGTATCACTTCATGACTCAGCTGCATCCTGCATACAATTCCCGCTGTTTGCCCTGCAAGCCACTTTGCAACGCCCTCCGCCCCAAATCTGTGACCTGTCTGTTGCCTTGGATACCTGCTCTGTTATGATGGAAGGACAGAGCCATAGTGTCAAATATAAATTACACGTGTTGGCAAATCCTCTTTTGGCTGAAGTCTTCCTAGCTACTCTAATGTTTTCTTATTAGCGAACTCTTTAAACTTTAAACATGACAACATCTCAGACAGCAACACTACACTGCATACTTGACATCAGGACATCATGGACATCAGAAGCCACAGTCCAAACATATCAATGTCATTAACAACTCATTTCGGCTCCATGCGAATATCCCTGTTTTTAGTCATCGTCTTGTGTTTCCTGCACCAGTTCCTGTGCCCGTGCTTTTCCCACAGTCGGGCAGACAGAGATCAGTCCCCTGCCTTTATCTTCTCTGTGTTCTTTGGCAAAACAGAGGGAAGTGACTGAGAAGATGGCGAGGACCCTGAGACCTGTTGCTCGACAAAAACAAGAAGCCTCATAGTCACAGAGCTCGCCTTGATAAGACAGGCCGATGCAGTCTGAGTCTGCTGGAACCACCATCGGAGCCGAGACAGGAAGTCCACCCACTTTGAAGTTCAGAGTGGGCCCGCGTTTGTTATCACTGCATACTGTTTGGTGAATTATGAAGCATCAGCATAGATCAAGATAAAAACAAAACTGAGAAAAACTTATTTGGAGCTCCTTTTGTACTATATCATTTAACTGCTGCTTGATTTCAGTTAAGTGTGATGTTGATGGCTGAGGTGCTAATAAAAAAATGTTTTGCTGAACTGATCCATGCAGAACAAATGGCAGAACCACCAAGGAAAGAAGGCTGAAGACATAAATAATGTTTGATTTAAAAGACACACAAGCTCTACAATAATAGCTGTCCTTGTTTTATGTATGCAAACGCCCACCTTTTCACACACACAAACAAGCATGCACACACACACACACAAGTTGGTTGGGACTCCCCTCCCTGAACAGGAGGAACTCCCATTGGAAAAACTCAACCTGTGCCAACAGTGTTGGCTGTTTTCAACCCTGTTCCGCTCCAGGCTAAACAAGCATTTACATGCTGTGGTTATTTTTAGATCCACCATTGCAGGACACGAAGGAAGTGCAAGCACATGTATGCACAACGAAATGATCACAGAGAGGTGAGAAAACATCGCCAGCTAGTTCTTAAGAAGAGGTGGGAAAACCCGACGGTTCAGCAGCAGAAATATATCATTCATATTTCTGAGATTAAAAGTGGTGGCTTCTTTTTCTTGATTTCAGTCACTGTTCAAAAAAAGAAAAAGAAAAAAATCGTGACGTCTCTTCCTCCCACATATTAACTGCAGTGTTATTTTGATGCCCTTTATCAACTAATACTTTCCATTGGCAAGCACAAAGATGTTCCATTCTGAAGAAATAGTGACAGAGAAAAGAAAGGTAAAACACTGGCCCATGTGTTTCATTTATGTACTCTGTCAGCAACGTGAGAATTTTAGAAGCAGGATGTGGCCAACTGTTGCACCACAAGACAACACCAAGATGCTATTTATAGCATCTTAATACTCATGTCACTATTTAGTTGTGACAAGTTCTGGGAAACAAAGACCTTTTAAAGAAAACTCACAGGTAATGTTTTTGAGAGAACCAAAGGTCTCGCATGTCACGCATCTTTTAAAAAAACAAAATTAGTTGACATGATCCAGTTTTAGCTAAAGACTTTTATTTTTACTTTTCTGTCCTGAGCTTATGTATCTTTTTTTTTTTTTTGAGAAAAAATGAACCAGAAAGAATTATCTCTCTGTTTTTCCTTTAATACATTTTTGACTCTGTCTTACCGTCCTTGAGGTGACTAGATAACCACAAATATGCAGCAGTGGGGAAGCTTGTCAAGCATTCGGAGGAACATTTAGTTCTAAATGAAATTTGGCTTAAAAAAATCTTCTGTTGCACAACGTGGGCTGGCAAGTGTGGATTATAAGATTTCTTCAGCAAACCTTGTAAATCTAAGTGTAACCTTTGAAAAAGATTGCCAGAGGGCTATTTTTCCACTTTCGTGATCGCTATATGCTATTGTTAAAAAGAAGATTCCATGTAATGTTACAATAACGAAAGCAAAGTGGCCTGGCTTCCCTCTCAACAGCACTGGAAACTCTTTTTTTTCTTTTTTTCAGTTGCCCAGGTTAATAATGGAAAGCTGGGAGGATACCCTCTCGTGAATAAACAAAAACAGTGGAAAACTGAGCTCCAAATATTCCCCTGCTGAAAAAAAAGAACGAGGGAAACAAAAAACACGTGCCCTGCTAGGCTTAGTTAAACAGAGTGGCATCCTTTATTAAGCTTCCCTGCCAACGCAATCGGTAAACCGCAGCCTGGACCTGTCAGGACCTATACTCCAGACTGGGTGGCTGGGAGATCTATTTCAGGCAGGTGTGAGAGTGACACAAAAATATGACTGCACTTTACTGTGATGCCAGCCAAGGTGAACAGCTCTATGGACAATTCACCTTTGTGAGGGCCTGCCAGTGTGTCTTGGCAGGGAAAGTGGCTAATTGCTAAATCCCTGCCTCCATTGGGTGTGACTCCGGGCTGAATAAACGTTGACCTCGCTAAAATAACCAGTCTGTATCAACTGTTGTGGAAGATGTTTTTCAACCTGCTAGAAGGCGGTAATGGAGGCAGCTCTAGTATACATCCTGAATATACCGGCGTATGCAAATTTAACATGACTGCTGTCGGTACTTGCAGCTTTTAGAATAACAAATTGACCACGCCTTAAATCACACAAAGGTTCTCTAACTAGGCGTATTATTTCCAAAATTAACATTATATTGTATTAAATTAGACTTAATTTGTGTAATTTGTGATTAAGACCGTAAACTCATCAGGAGAGTGTTTGCTGGACTTCTTTTTGCAACCAGAAAGGTCATTAGAATGAATACAAGTTTAGGTCACACTGATTTGCTTTACTTTTCAGAACAGAGGCTACATGTACTATTTTATCTACATATAAAGACACAATAAATGAAGAAAAAGTAAAGCTGGTCTGTAGTTATGTTTTACTTTCATCTTTAAAGAATCCAATCCAATGGCTTAGGTAGCAAAAACATCATATTCACTCTGCTGCTGATGTAATTTGGAGGGTACAGTATATACAAGCACTGATATAGCGACAGCATAGTTGCTATACCTCACTGTTACTTACTTACAAATTGGCTTCTTTTTATCCAGTAATACAAGCACGCCTGATATGACTTCATTTGGCTTTTCTAAGAGTTCAGTGTGAACCTGAACTGCACTGGGGATTTAGTTAGCATTGTTACGGGATAGTGCTGTGCACTGGGGTTCGATAACAGCCGGGCTTCCTTAGAGAACAGAGGATGCCCTGTGGTCTGGAGAGATGCGGAGCCTCGAGGCCTGAGAGCCTCTTGGAGGTTCCTGCTGTCGAAACACGATCCCCTGTAGTCAAATCAGGCCTGACTGGCAAACACCTGACAGCGAGAGAGAGCAAGAGACTTCACCTCACCCCGGCCTCCGTACGTGACCTCCGTACTTAAGGTTGCAACAACAGGTTCCTGGCAGTGACTTCTGCTCTGCCGCTCGAAGTCTCTTGATACTGAAGAAGTGGAGGGCACCTTCCTGAACTCCCCTTACTTTCACGACACGTGCTAGCTGCAGCTGTGTTAGGGTCAAGGACCTTCACACTGTAGCGAAGGTGATTGTTTCCTGTGCTTGCTCGTACCTCCTGTAGTACCACATCGGGTTTTGTGAGAGAGAAGAGGAAGTTTCCTTCTATTGTGGCCCCGAGACTCTCGGCAGCACGTGAGGAAGTTTGCCTGAGTCACACAAGTTCTTTCATGTAAACACACAAAAATCGAATCGCCACCCAATCTGTACACTACCTCGGAGTGAGTAAAAGGAGACTAGCTGCGAGGAGGACTCACAGTTAAACCTCATCTGACCTCGTACTTTCATGTGAAATTGATTTGGTGGGGAAGCCGAACTAAAGCTCAAACTTGCCGGAGAGAGACAATTGAATTTCCTGGTACATATTACTTTTGTTTCCCCACTATATCAAATCTTCTCTCGGCCTCAGCAGAAACACTTAATGGACAATTTGCTGCCTCCCACACACAGCTCGAGCGGCTGGACGGAGAGGCACTGACACAGCGTCACTTATCTTGTGCTAATCACCAGCAGTGTCAAAAATAGGGAGGAGGGGGGGGTGAAAGGTCGGAGCGCACACGCGCATAAAATGACACAGACAGAGAATTCAGCATGGAGTAAGTGAAAGAGAGCGAGCGAAACCGAGGGAGACGCGATCCTTATTCCCACAGATAAACACAAATGGAAAGAGACAAAGCGTTCCGCTCATGCTTCATCGTGATAAAGTGCTTCATAAATTCATCTGAGCCTTGCAGGTAGACAGCTTCTAATCCATTGCAGGGATCCCTTTGGGCCTAATGATGTGATGATATGTACAGACAGTATATTTCATCCCCACAGTTAGGCTGATCTGTGAAGCCCCAGGCTTTCCCATGTGGAATCGCTCAGTCTCCTCAGCTGACAGAGGAGTTGGAGAGAAGAATAAAAAGGGGGTGGGGTGGGGGGGTGTTTAAGACAGAGCCGAGTTTACCCTGAGAACTGAGGTTTTTTTACAGCTGCCCTGCAACAGCTGCAGAGCACCGATGTGTGGTGATCTCCTCACACTGCTGAGGTGAACAGCGATCCCACGAAATTCACTTCATTGATTTTGGACGTGGAGTCATGGCTAGAGATAATCATGAGAGAAATAATAGATGAGGAGCGTAATGGTAGGTGACACATGCCTAACCCTAAAAGTCTTATTTCTGTCTCTCCCACTTTACTATTTTTAGTTTGATTTAATTTTCTCCCCCTCCCCCCAACAAGATTGCTGCGCTATTCAGCTGCCAAAGAGTGGATTAAGAGTAAGCAAGCTATAGACAGGCATTTCTGACCAACAGTTCACCTCTCAGTCTGCGTGTGAGTGCTGCCTGCAGACACGAGGAGCCTTGATGATGTAAAAATAGTGCAAAAGGTCTGTGTCAATTCTTTTGCTGTTAAAAAGCACTATTATCTTATTACGTTGTCAGTGTGTTCCCATTTAGAGAAAAGCTACTCTGTTGTTTAGGGATCAGGTCTCTGCGGTGCATGTTTTTCTGAGACTACAATACATTTAAATAGACAGATTTACCAATTTTGTCATAGTGTGTTGTATGCTTAAATCATTTCAATACAAAAGTATTAAATCTTGTGCTGTTTTTTGTTTGTTTCAGTTTACCCCCTGGCTTCATGTGCACCCACTTCCACATTGTCCCATCCCTGAATGAATCTACTGAATCACTACTGATGAGATTGAATTAGAAGGAGTAAATTAGCTTTCAATTTTTTTTAATTTTTTTTAGTGCCACAAAAAAAAAAGAAATAAAGTATAGAGTGTAAACAGTAAGTGCTCTGATGTCACTGAACAGATTTCCAATCAATATGTCTGCTGCTGTTTTTAGACAAGGACTCCTGGCTCAGTTGGATGAGAGAGCTGGAGCAGCCTTGAGAAATAATGATGACATACTCTCTGCGCCTCATGTGGAGAGACAAAGTGGAGCTGGGCTCTAATCTCCACCTGAGTCTCCGATGCGCCTCTCCCTTCAGAGCGCATGCTTTATGGCTCTCTGTAGTCAGACGAATCGGAAGAGTTCAGGGTTGCCTGCCTCAGCCCACAGTCACCGAAAAGTATCCAAAATTTACTAGAGAGGCTGGAGAACAATGAAACAGCAGCATACCAAATTAGAACCCTAAAGACAACAACTTTTACTGAAAGCCCCACCACTGATATGCTTATTTTGGCCGCCGCGGCGCAGAACCTTTGTCTTTGATCTTGCTTGGTGTGCTCTGCCGCTCTCTATCTCACCTCACTCTGTCTCTCTCTTTGTGAGCCTTTCACTTCCCTCCTCCTCCTCTCATTTCCTCCCAGGCCCAGGAGGCCCTGGGTGTACTCGCTTGAGGTCGCTCTCTGGGGAGGATGAGGGGGAGGTGTTTACATGGTTGGAGCTACTCTCTGGTGCCCTCATCACTGACTTCTCTGAATTTGGCGTGTGAGGCGTTACGAGTGCGTCACGAGGAATAACAGTCTTTGTCCGGCGTTATAGTTCACGAGCATTTTACACTTTTTAAGAAGGATAAAAAAGGATGCTGCAGTACGAGCCGCACTAGTCGATTGACAGGTGATGTCGCCGAGTGTGGCGCAGATGCTCGAATGTTTAGCACAAAAAGTGCTTTCTGTTATTTTGATTGCACGGGTCCGCTTGATTGCGTTAAATTGCCTTTAAAAAAAAGTTACCGTGGAAGAATACCACAACAAAACACAGCAATCAAAGTGTTTATCAAACAAAAGCAAACATAAAAGCAACACGCTAAAGAGCTTCTGTGTGTACAGATCATGTGAAATCAAAAGCTCCGTTTCACGCAACTAGCAGAGCAAAGCCTGAAAAAAATAGCACCAAACCGAGCAAAACTCGCACATCTCAGCAGCTGAGATATGAAAGGAGACAGATTAAAACCCTTTGCATGGCTCATTACCAATGGGTTTATGGTAAAATAACTCGGCCATCTGATAAACTCGCCGTGATTGATTTGGAATTAGAAACGTATGCTCCCGCCGCAGACGGCTCGGGATTTCACCGCTTTCTTTCTTTTTTTTTTGAATTATGGAACGGAGTCTAAAAATATGAGCATATTGAAACAATCATACTTCAAGTAGGCTGCAGTCGTTTGGGTGAGAATTTGGCAGTGCACCTGCATATAATACAATTTACAACTGCATTTGTAGTGGGCTTCTTTAAATCACCTGTTGCCTGTCAGCTGAAATGTGGGATTTCAGACTTGTTTTCTTCTGTTTATATATAAATTATATTCTCTGTGTCCAAAAAGGCTTACCTCACTGCGAGCTTTATTGTTTGCTATTCATCATAGATGGATGGCTGGTTTTGGTGTAGCAGCAAGTCATGGTCTTAAGTTAACCTGTCTCTTTAGACATCCATGAAAACGCATTAGCTTTTGGCATGCTAAAGTTGGACATTTGTTGTCAACCCCAGCGTCTTATTGTTTGTTTTGGCTTGAACGCTCTGATGAAAACAACATTTGCACTTATCTAGGATCTTGCTGAGCTGGATGGCAGGTTTGCGTAGAGAGAAGGCACTGAAAAGTATACTAAGCTAACTAAATCTTAAAAAGCTTCTGCTGCTCACGGGAACATGGCCTCTCTCTTTCAGCATCCCCGTGGCGCTCTAGTGATCTCTACTGAAGCTGAGAGTTATCTGATTAACACCCTGTCTGTTCACCCCAACTATTGCCCCTGTAGCTTTAAAGCCTATACTCAAGAGGACACAGAGGGCGAGGCCCTCCTTGGGGCACATCATGGATTTATTCGCTGGAAGGTAGAGAGAGCCAATTGTGGCCAAATATTCTCTTATCTCCTTTCCAACACCCTTGACCTCGCTTTGATTTTCATAGACAAGCGTACATCCATCTGGAGACTGTATAGCTGTCAAGAAACCCAGACTGTCTCAGAGCTGAAGGTGAAGACAGCTACACTTTCGCAGACAGTGGGTGAAACGGAGACATTGTTGGCCACCTGTAAATCACAGACGCACATCTTCACCTGCTTCTGTTCGCGGTGTTTAATATCTTACAAACTCAACAGTTGGTGGTGAGAGAACCTTCCACTTGAATAACTTAAAAGAAACGAGAGCCTGCGCTGCTACTCCATCCTACAGTAAATCTAACTGATCTAATTAAAGTGTACGTGATGTTTTCATTCACATAGAGCTTAGACACAGAGCTTTCCAAGTCCAGCTCCCCGCAGATTCGTCATGGCTGATTTACTACATGAGCAGAAAGAATTAGTTTGTCCTCTAGTAGTAGGAACTGTGGGGTCTATCAGAAAAGTATGTTTGCAGTTTTTAGGGCTGAAAAATAATAGCATCGCTCTCTAGCAGGAGACTCTTTGTAAAGTATTGTAGATAATGGCTTTAATAGTGGTTAATAAAAAATTTACCAATGCCAATTTACCACAGAGTTTTTTTTTCTTCCGCACACCCCAAAAGTTAAAGATTAATAGCTTATAACCTACAAGACATTAGTAAATGACCTATAAATAATTAATGAAGTCATTAGTTACACACTGTATGAAGGGTAAATTATTAAAAAGTCTCACTAATACATTTCTATAGTAACGCTTCCTTGAAACTTTCTCTCTTCACCATCACTAACGAGCAGATTACGTTTTCAGAGCCCAAAGTGTAACTGTAGGCAGAATTTTCTTTTCTTTGAATCTTGAAAGAATCTAGAATCTTGAATTTCTTCGAAGTGAAATGAAGAATTTGCACGGCTGACAACCAGTGTTGGGGTTAATGTTTTCCAAGCGTTACTGAAAACTTTACGTTTTTCAGTAACGCAGCAATATAATGCACAAAAGACATAAAGGAACTTTCTTTTTTTTCTTCTTGCACTCTAAAATCAGCTGATTTCAATTCATTTGCAGTAGGAGGAAAATGTTGGATTGGTTTGCAACCTTTTAGGACTGGCAATATGGGCATTATTTTTAATGCCCGAAAAGGTAAAATACAAACTGTATCTATGACAGAAACAACTGCATTATACTGCTAACACAACTTTGGCTTGTTGCAAGCACCTGCACAGACACCATTGTGCTAACACAAAGCTAGCAAAGAATCCAGAGGGACGATAAAGAACTTAATTTCTGTGTCTTTACAGTAGTAATTGTCTTTTGTTATATAATCTTTCAATACCACAAAGCTTAATAAAATGCTTCACTAAAATCCACAGTAAAGGGTTTTCTTACGCTTTTGGAAATAAGTAATCAAAGGATTTTTCTTTACGTTACCATGTTGCTTTGGGCTCAGCTGAGTACAATCTGAGAATTGGGGGGCCAGTTGAGGTGTAAAACCTCCATGGGTCATATGTCAATAGCAGGACACTCACAGTTCAGCGGTTACGATCATCTCCTCCAATGAAAGAAACCCATTCACCCACTGCTCTCTGCAAGTGGTCGCTGCTGGGGCAGGAAGAAAATGTGATCTTTCACTTTGGTTGTGTTTTTCTTTCTTTGACTTTCAGTGTCTTGGTTATAACAGCTTTAGCTGTGAAAAGAGCTCATAGTGTCCATCTGTTTGCGTGCGTGTGTGTGTGTGTGTAAAAAGAACAGGGGCGATGGAAGCCAGGGAAAATCACCAAGATTACATGCTACTTTCTTCCACCTCAGATTTTCCCCTCTTTCTCTGTCTGTGTCTCTGTCTACTTTATTTCTATGGCTGACCTGCTTCTCCACATGCTCGCTGAATATTCCTGGATGTGAGGGGATGATGAGCATCTCCTGGCCTAAAAAATCTGAAACTTCTGATAAACTCCTCATGAGTACAGGAGCGCGCTAAGAAAAAAAGAAGAAAAAAGAAGAAGAATGAAATTATGTGCGTCTGTTCCTCTCGGTTAAGTGATACGAACATTCTGAAAAGGCTTTCACTTATTTAAGGGTTCATTATGTTCACTGTTACATTTTACACAAGCCTGCCTATATTTACAGTGATTTGTCATTAAACTTAGTAAAAGGGAAGGATATGCTCATTTGGCTTATATTCTTTTATGTGTTACTGCTCTCTCCTTTCAAAGTTTAAATCTTTATCTCCCACCCTCTTATAAATTCTGTCTTGATGCTCCTTCTCCGTCCTCGTGTTTTGTCTTTTTGACTATCTCCCCCACGTTGTGCTTTCTGAAGCATTTGTGCATAGAGGAGACAGTGTACTCTGCCAACTGTTGCAAAACCCAACGGCTTTCCCCATCCCACCCGCCTGGAACAAACCTCTCTGTTGACATCCGTCGCTAAAGGATACAATTTCACTGACATAACAAATTTCAGATGGGAAGCTGTTATTAAGTGGTCTGGGAAGGAGACCTGCTCCTGTTTACTGATGCCGCAGGTATTTATATCCCCTAAATACATATGCTAGGAGCAAGCATCTCACTGTGGTTACTACTCTACGTTCAAATTTAAGATCCTCGGGCAAGACCCTCTCTAAGCTCCTGGACAGCAGCCCAGGAGTTGTTCCTGACCCCTGACCTCCCTGTTAAAAGACTAAAACAAAAAAAATGCTTGCTTTTAAATCAGTTGTGCTTCTTGGGTGTTTGTATGGACTGTATGAGTTTTCCATGTGCTCATATTATTTAATGCCAGGAGGAAATATCCAAGATTCAGGGCAAATTTATGGTTTCTGTGACTGCGCAGCATTTGTGGTGTTCAGAGTAAGACTCACTATCTCCACAGAGGAACAGTGTTTTAAGGTTGGTGATGAATTATTGTGGACTGGACAAAATGTTTATGTCATAAAAAAACAAAATACCAGTCGACTCACCGAGATCACTGAGGAGGCTTGAGTTGTGCAACTGGCATGAACCCGCCTTTCCCCACGGATGATGTATACTGAAACAGCCTTGAGTGTCATAAAATGTCAGCTAGAAAATGAACAGATAAAAGCTTGGACGCAGCTGAATTCACAGCTTAAATGCAGCCTTCAGAGCTTTATGGAGGAAGGAGACTTGCTCGGAAATCATCCAGTCAGAGCCGTCAACCACACTGACATTTGTCATGTTACGATTCAGTAATGAGAGTGTCTGGCATGAGGTGGTAGCTCTATGATCACAGATATACACAGGAAGATCCCAAGCCAAGCCACAGGCCCTGTCTCAGTCCTGACCTGCTGTGATCCGTGTGGCTCGGTGGCTTTTCAGCACGTGTTTCCTAAACCTCAGAATGTGAGCCACATAAACCGAGCCTCTAAACGGCTGTGTCAGGAGAAACTATAAGAAATACATGACATACGGTGAACTGGAATAATATAGCCTTAATGAATAGACTCAGATGAGTCTGGAGAAGGATGCATCTAGTGCGCCATGTGGCTTTACTCTGCTATATTTGATTGCATGCTTCGCCGAAGTCCGTTTTCCTATTGATGCCAGGTAATATGCTTCCACAGAAGGCCACACAGTGCGCGACGAAGAAAAAATAAGACACCGTTCTTTACGGTAGCAGTTCTGCGTCACGCACTTCTGATATTTGGCAAAAGAAACGCGAAACCCATTCAAAACCAGAATCAAAGTCTTTCATCTAAATGTGTCCGTGTGTAGATCCCAGACACAAAAGAAACCCAATTTGTTTAGATAATTTAGCTGCACATTTTCAGCAGACGCATTCTTTCTCGGTGACTGTGGATATTATGACGGAGCGACTGAAACCAGACCAGATCCTCTGGCTCAGCTGCAAGGGTTTGGGGTGCGCACGCGCACACACACACACACACACACACACACACACACACACACACACACACACACACACACACACACACACACACACACACAGACATTAAAGCCAACCTGTTGCGGTAATAAATGGATCGAATTCGTACAGATTCGTCTTGCTGCATCTATCAGAACTATAATAATATTCCCAATGGATTTACAAAGAGCTTAAAATCAAAGCACAAATAAGGTAACCCCATTGCCACTGTCATATGTAACCACTTGGATCCAATCATTTGCTAAACTGCGAGCAATCTTGGGCAATAGGGTCTGTAATTGAGTGGGTTTCAAAATGTGTTACAAAAAATCTATTATGATCACAACCAGGAATCTACATGCTCTTATGTTCAGCCAGCGGGACAGACATAAAAGAGATGTAAAAGGAAACAGAGCTAAGGTAATCTAGAGGACTTCCACTCAAGTGCAAATGTATTTTTCTTCAGCAAGGACACCACTGAATTCCCTGGGTCCCATTAATGTACCTCCATTTTAACTCCTACACATCAGATTGTAAATCAGCATGTTTAACCACACTGTTATGTGCTTTATGAGAATTACTTCATGTATCCAGCTGTGTGCTGCGACAGGGTCTAAAGATTATTATTATTAGTAGTAGTATTACTATTGTTTTTTATTTTTTATCACCAGCATGCTATCATCTTTTCCAGTGCTACTAAAATAACTACAATTAACAAGCTCATGGGATCAAGCAAAGCATTTACTTACACTTACACAGCTCATACCACAAGTTGATCTTCATATTTACCGAACAGCATATTCTCTAAAGTGCTTAGTAAGGCCTGTAGTATCTGATAATGGGCAATAAGAGCCAAAGCTGCTCAATTCACAGAGTAAAAATAATGGTTTTTAATCTTAATGAGAAGAAATTGAAGCTAATCTATTGCTGATCCCAGATGTGTAGTTGTTGATCCATAGCTTTGATGGTCTTAAAGGCCAAGCCAAGAGTGCACCCACCTATTAATTTTTCCCATGACTCTAAAACTTCTGCAGCAAGCCCAAACTTTTACTTATACTTCACCACGTCAAGGGCTGCCAGGAAAACGGGATTCCTAATATGAGAAGGCAGCAATAACAATAACAGTAAAATATCCACATCCTCTTTGTGGCCATAAATAATAAAAAAGCCATCACGCGTTTTCTTGTACCTGTCAATATCACTATGTGTAGAAGGAGACTATGTTCTAGGCATTGCACTTAACCACAAGACAGCCTTTCTTTCTGTATACTATTAGCTGAAGCTTGACCTGCTCCCAAAAGGCCAGCGGGTCAGAGGTGGAGTGGTGTGAAAGCACACGATGTCACTTACAGTGCTTCCACATCTAAGCCGAGTCGACCAACTAATAGCGAAAAAACACGCACGCACGTATACTATACTAATGCTGTCTAAACATACAGGAGTAGCCCTGCTTTAGTGAGTCCCATTAGGCACTTCAACCCCCAAATCTTGCAGTCTTCTGCCCCCCCCACCCCAATGAAGCCTTGCGGCACACTCCAATGTTAGCGACTCAGCATGTTTTCAGCGCAGTGAGGACGCACGCTCAATCATCATTAGGGGTTTTGCGGAGTCCTGGGGTCTGGGCACCTTGCCAGGATGTGTAAAAGTTTCCATGAAGAATGCTTTGAGTTGCCTTCAGAAGCACTGGTGGTGGACAGAGATCCTCGGGAAGGCTAGAATTCCGCTTTTGTTGCTGGGGGTTGGGAGTTGGGCAGCGAAGGAAGGAGGAAAGAAGGATCAACAACAATTCTGTTTTCAGTTAGTAAAAAGCACACTAGCTTTGAATTGAGGAGGAAGCAATCGCAATCCCCCCCCCCCCCAACGCTCCCATCTAAAAAACTACCTTGCAACACAAGGAAACCAGAGCACATATGTCAAATGTCAGAAATCAGCAGAGGCTGGTTTGCACTCTGTGTTTTTCTTATTTTAGGGAATAAGGGCCCTCTGTTTCCCAGAGAGGCAGGTGGTAGAAATCTGGCTCTCTGATTAACAGTAGTTCCTTTGCTGCGTGCTGCATTCAGTTACATTTCATGATATCACCCATCACAGCAGCAGCTAATGAGACAGGACACACGGCAGCAGCCTCATAGGCCCTGAATGCCTCACACTGCCAACACATCGCCTCTGCTCTACTCTACTCTACTCGCAACCACAGCAAAATACCTATAAACAGCAGGAACAGGTTTCCAAGGCAAGAAAAATAAGTCTCAGAATAGTAGCTTAGGTTTGTGTAACCCGTGTTTTTCATATGTAGACCAAGATATGTCACAGGAAGCGGTGTCACCAGAAGTGCGCCTTAAAATATATGACAAAAACATGCTGTCATTAAAGCTTTTTTTCTTTTTTTCTTTTTTGGCTTAATTAGTTCAGCTAACAAGACAAACGTAATCCTTCAGACCGAGTTATTCATAAAATTCTATTTGTGTACCCACTGATCTCATTTGACTGCCATTTTTCTAGCTCATAAAGTACAGATAGCGGGCTGCGAGTAAGTACGAAATGTCTGAAATCTTTGCTTTTACAAGAGCCCCACTATGAGTTGTTTACCACAGTGAGTCAACAATGCAACAAGGCGTAGTCGCCTAGCAGAAGGGTGTTTCAGCCTCTTCTCGCCTCCATTCCCTAAACCACGCTGATATTTGGCCTTAATTCCAGGTAGGAGAAGTGAGGCTGTAAGCGGGTGAGAGCCAACATGCCACTGAGTGAAAATGGGAGCTCCAACGGTGATCTGACTGCCAACTGGAGTCTTCCCATAAAACCTCATTGCAGAAAAAACAAAAAAGAACCATCATATCATGGCTCACACTGAAGTTAGTAAAGCTTCTATCGCAGCAGAGGGAAGAGTTCAGCACTTTACAATGGAGACTGTGTCTACGGCAGTTAGGGGTGTTTACATCTCAGACCCCCTCCCTGCTAACCCAGCTCCTTACGGTACAGTAGCTCACCGTTGATAAGTTGAGTGATTTCTCAGGGGCTGTGTAAAACCTGGGCCCAGCCAGAGAGACACATTTCCTCTGGCTGATGAGAGTCGGGAGGCCTCAGTGTTAGGGCGTGGGAGGTGCACTGCTCTTGGGGAAGATCAAGTGTGCTCCTGCCGACTCCAAATCACGGCCTCCCCAACTGCTTGGGAGGAACGCTTTTTCTTCATGGCCGGTGTTAAATCACCGCTGCCGCGGTGAGGTCATCTGCTAGTCTTCTTTCTTTAATTGAGCTTGCTAACACACGGCTGTAATGCGTACAGACGGGGGAGTGAGACGCCGGGTTGAGCTGCCTTCCGATCCTATTTATTTTAGCTCAGGGCTCATTTGAGGGGTTTTGGATAGGGTCGGGCCTTGGAGCAGCAGATGCCTTGGCAGTATGCTGTTACCACCGCACACTTACCAGGACTCCAAGAGTTTACCACAGATGCTTGCACAGACGTTAGGTGATGTAAACGGCAGCACGCTGAGGTTTTCAAGGGGCTGCCTCACTGTCTTTGGTCAATCAATACACATTCCTGTGCGTCCCTAATGTAGCTATAATCGCAGGCTGAATACATTTGGCCACCGGGTCGGAGGAAGACTGAGCTTGCTAAAGTGACAGAGGATGGAGTAGCGGGGAAGAGAAACAAGGTTACTTGGATGAGCACTGCCACGTCGGTTGGTGTAAAAGGACCCGTTTGGCAACCGTAGTAGAAAACTCAAAATAAAGCTATCGTTTTACATTATTCAATTAATGCCCACGTGAACGCTTCTGCTGCCGTAATTATTGAAAGCAACAAGAAAGGATTCAGCTTACATCTCCAGACAGTCCAGATTTGTATGAATTCAAAGAGGAAAAAGTCTAAAAGATTTATTTACTTTTGTTGTTTTTTTTAGAGGAAAGAGAAAGTTTCAAATCAGTTTATAGAGCTGATAAGGGGCAGACATCCCTCCTGTGTCTGTATTGTCTGTTTATGAGATAATGACTAACGGGACTCATCAAGACTGACAGATATGCTGACAACTGCTTTTCAACTCAATTACAGTTCCACAGCAAAACTCCCCAGGTCCCCTCATGCCTATCACCCCTGTACTCCCAGAGCTGTTGAGTGAATGCGTATGAGCTCATACACACACATGCAACAACATTAGTTTACTGAACAAAAGGTGCACAGGAAGGGTGATATTCCTGAGTTCAATGCGGTGGCGCCTCCCTCCCCTCTCCACCACCTCTAGTAGTTTGCAGGCAGATTTTAACAGGTCAAGCTGGCTGGATGCCAGGGATGTGCTCTATGGATATATATCATAACAGCAAGTGGAGCTTCTGCTAACACAGATAACAGGTTGCTGCCCTTAGAGACACAATGTGCGATGGACACAGGAGGCAATAAACCCAACCATATGGTCTCTTGGGTGTGACTGGTTTCATTGCTAGAGGGAGACTGGTGACCCCACAGTCTCCCCTGATGACGACAACTGCATGGTGTGGACTCCGTGGGGAAATGACGGGAAAACAAAGCCTCTGCCTCCTGCGTCCCAGCATCCCTCCCAGATATTTGGGGGTGGCGATGAGGAGGGGGTGGGCCGGCTCAGGAAACCCCTACCCATTGTTTTGCTTCCTTCATTAGTCGTTGTGTCAACAGTTTGGATCGCTACGCGTGTGCCACTGTTTTTGTTCGGCTGCACCCCGGCTGACCCCAGTGCTGTGATGTTTTGACAGATTGTTTCAAAATCCCATCAAGGCAATTTACCCTTTGAAAGTCAAGCGGCCATTCGGACAACATAAGCTGGCCGGCACATTAAAACCAAAAGCAAATAAATCCGTTGGGCCTAAAATTAAACAAATCTGACGTAAATATGCTGCCAGAATTTTTTTCAGGAAATACTCTGAGGTGCAATAGGGTGCGGCCGTGCGTGAGGGCTTGCAGATAAGAAAAAGCTGTTAAATAAATGTGATGTGTTGCCCAAACAGCCAATTTTGGCACGGACAGTGATCTCATAAAGAGAAACGTATAACTTTATTTAGTTATTATTCTGGATAATGTGCATACACTGCAGGAACTCACCGTCATCTAGGTACATCTGGTCCAGTTCCTGGGGCTCCTGCTTGACGGTGATGGCCATCGAAGGTGGGCTGGCATCCTCAGGTAGCAAGCTTGGTGACCTCCCTCCAGCTTGGGCTGAGCCAACTGGGCTGTAGGCCTGAACGAATGGGCTCTCCGCAGGCCCAACTGGAGTGGAAGGGTGGGACGCTGGGGAAGATGAGGGGCTGCTGTTGGTATAGATAGGGTGGTAGTTATGGTGTCCTGGGCTGTTGAGGTGGTTGGGGCTACCCTGGGAGTGGAGCAACCCTAGAGAAGAGTTGTTATCTGGCGAAGATGGGTGGGCGAGATTAGGGTGGCCAGGGTTGTCCTGAATAGGGGGCGCTACCATGGGTCCCGGTGGTGCTGCTGCGTGGGTGGGGCTGTTGGGGAGGCACTTGCTGAATGCCACAGGAGACAGGTCATGAAGGGTGGGGCTTGAACTGGGGGGTGACGATGGCATGGCAGCATGGCGAGGTGGGCACGAAGGGTAGCCCCCAACCAGGCAGGCTTCAGGGTCAGCCACACGCATGATGGGAGTGAGTCTTGGCTGGCTGTAGTAAGGAGTGGAATGCATGGAGAGCCCCACGGTACCCAGAGAATCATATTCATCGTGGGGTTCTGTCTTTATGATCGGCACTGATGGGGGAAAGTAGAAAGAAAGAAAGAAAGAAAGGAGAGGTTATAAAACGTGCAGGGAATCCACGTGGCGCAGTGAGCGTATGACTGAGGCTGAGTAAAGCATCGAGCAGGCAGAACTGCGCCTGTGATACCCTTTATAATCCAAACAAACAACCACCAGTGGATCTGGGCTCAGCGTCAACTTGGCAGAGTCCTCTAACAGAGAAATCCTTACGCCTCCTCTTTTGCCACCCATCTTTACCACACCGTGAAAAAAAGCAAAAGAATAGGGAGGAAAGAAAAATGGATGAGTCATCAGTGTGGAAAGCCACAGCTGGCTCTAATAATGAATAGGACCTATTTTCTTTGGACTCTCCTCCAGCTCTGATATCCAATAAAAGTACTTTAAAGCAGTGGAGTGCTGCTGCTGTTGCTGCTGCTCTGTACCCCCAGGTTTCCTCCACACTCCAGAAGTAATTGTTTCTCTCAGGACCAAAAGGATAGTGGTGGTGGTGGGGTGGGGGAGGGGAGGGAGGGGTGAAAAAAAGGAGATGATTTGATTTTGATTAGGCTGCCTGAGCTGCTTAAGAGGTTGCAGAGCTGTGCCTGTGGTTTCAGGAGCTTCAGACCTCAGCTAATGCAGAGAGTGCAGTGACCCCATTTGATCATCCTGCCTGCTCCCTTCTAACTTCTAATCCAGTGCAGACTGTCTGCGTTGTTTCCTGATTACTTCTGACTGACAGGTATCACATACTTCCTCTTCACTGTCAAGAAAGGTTTTCTATTAATTGAAAATTTCAATCACAATCCGAAGCCTTCATAAACAGCGGCGTGTTTATGGACCGGGTTGAGTGACGGAGAGGGATCCATATTAACAAGCTCACTGCTGAGTTATTATATAAGTACACATGCACAGGCTGTGCCAGCACAAAAGTAATAGGCCCGTGTTAAGACACCCAAATGCACAGCAAAGGCTTCTGAGTCACAATGGACATACTGTTTATTCCTAGCAATTGTTAAAATGTGTTAATGGGTGTGGTGACTGTTTGGTGCCAGCCATTAAAAGTTTTTGGCTAAATGTACTTCGTAGTGACATTTACTTGAAGCTGTCAATATGAATAAGATGTCTGTGTGTATGATTTTTGTACATAATAGAACCTTTCTCTGACAGAAAAAAAGGCAAATTGTCCCTTACTGTGTCAAAAAAAAAGACATCTAGGTATGTGAGAGTTTGGTCTGAAAAGGCACCAAACGCGTCTGTAGCCTCCGGGGTGCCGAGCTACAGAGCAGCGATAACGTGGCAGGGAACACATTTACGTCAGCCTTGTCTGCTTTCAGAGCCCAGAGACCAGGCTTGGTGTCTGGGGCAGCACGGTGAGGCGAGTCCCATGATGCACAGGCCTCCTCTCCATGGCCTGGGGAATAACAAGTGAGTCACATGCTCACACAACATCCACAGTTACTTCCCTCCAGATTGCCTTTGTCTCCTGTGCCTTTTTCTCTGGTGTGAATGGACAGAAGTGTGCCAAGGAGCCGAGGGTGTGATATCAGAGTGGAAATGTCATAAAATGAGACCATTTTCATATTTTAGCTTGGGGTCCCGATCTGCATTGCTGCCTCTAATTTGAAACACATTTAACCTTCTGCCTTATGAAATCAGTCAAAAAAACAAAAGTCCCGTTAAATATTTAAAGAACATCGCGCTTAACGGATCCTGAAAACTGATATCGTGTTTCAAATGTCTCCTTGCAAAAGTTAAATGAAAAAAATAAAATAATTACAACATATGAAAGTTGCATACGTCCAGAGTAATTTATTGCATGTACAGATGCCTTTCACCAAAGATTGCTGTCATTATTTAAGTATCTGAGCACATGTGACATATACAGCAATTGCAACCTCGCTGTCTTCTATTCTTGGATTATGACATTGACCAGCTGCCAGAAAGAGTGTTTTTACAGCTTTATCTTTTCATCCTATTAGACATTTTTACGAAATTGTGTCATAATTAGTGTATAAAGTCTGGCGTTATAGCCCAACATGTGTTTTGTAAGCTCACCGTGACCTTGACCTTTTAAAACCAAGTTCTAATCAAGTTGTCCTTGAATCCACATTTGGGCCTGGTGCAACGCCATTCCTCATTTCGCATTCTGCATAATGGGACGGCTGTTTGACATGTTTGACTTATGTAGGAAAAGGCTGTTCATTAAGAGTAAAGGAAATTCTAAGCATTGTTTTTTACATTAAGCAAAACCTCCACCTGCCTGTTCTCCAAAGTTGCAAACATTTTCTCCAAAATTCATACTCCTCCCTCCTCGATTTATAAACAGACGTGTTTCCTCCAGCTTGGTCCATCTCTATGTCTCATTTCAACTTTATATGAGAACTGAGAAAACAGATTCACCGGGCCCAGTGCAACTTCAGCTGGCTTCTATTTCCTCCCAACCTGTGGGTTATGGCCCACAGACTGTTGATGCTCCGCACATGGTTTTCTCTCCATTTCTGGCAGTTTTCCCTTCTGTCTGCTTGTATTGAACTGATCAGGAATGATCTAGGTATTTTACTGAGCACTTGTTTCCTCTGATGGGAATAGGGACAGGGATGTGTGTCTGTATCTGTTTATTTCATTAAAAAAAGCAAGCAAGGCTTATGTGAGCTTTATAAAACACTTTCTAAAGAAGAGCATCTGTACTTCTGGACGAATTCAAGAGGTATTTTAGGTTCTAACACTCTTTTCCACTGGTAAAATATGATACTATTATGCCACTGTGAAAAACATTTTAAGAAATTCTGGACACACCTCATACTATCGGCATGAATCTCCCGTGACATTTAACATGGAGCAGGTGGTAGTTCATTAACTCAAAGGTACCTCATGCACCATGTCCCACTGTGTAGGCAATCTGGACACACAGCATACCGTGGGCTTTGGTATACTGTAGGTTAGTGTAAAAACACCCAAAGCTGCAGACCTGACAGAAACAGTTCAGTCATTGTCCAGATTTTTTTTTCTTTAGAAAAACATGACTGTGCAAATATTTACAACAAAAGATCAACGTGTGGCTCATTAACTTTTCCTGTATGTGTCACAGAACATGTTTCTGGCTCTACCCTCTCCAGCTCCAACCACAGACTGATGCAGTGATGGTGGGAGAGAGTAGGCAGCCATTTGCGTTAAGAATAGAACTTGATATTACAGAGGAATCTCCAAACGGCCTGTAAAAATAAAGGGGTTCCGAGAAGTTCTTCGCCCGAGCTTTGGTCACTGCCAGCATTTTTTTAGCATTTGTTGTTTAATGTGGTTGGTGAAAACTGTTTCTTGTTTCAAGAGCAACACGTCACATCTCTACACACGCAAGAATTATTGGACGGGAGCTTGGAAAAGGGAAGCTCATTCTGGGAACCAGACGACAGTTGTTCTGCATGTACATCTCATCATCACAGACAGGCACTTAGGCTTCAACCGCAAATGCTGCTGATGGTATATTTAAACAATAGCAGTCTTCTCGACTCATCGGCTAAATGCACCTATACCTCATAATCAGTTCATCCCAATGGAGAAACATTTTTTCCATAACTGGTATAACTCTTTTTTTCTAAAGATTCTAAAAAATAATCTTTATTTTGTTCTGTAAAGGGAAAGGTCAAGTTCTTGTATTCACTTGGACACAGGCGGGGGTTGCTTTGTGTATATCATAGACTGCATATAAAATATAGCTATCTGGTCTTTAAGTCTAACGTCATTAGCTATGTCTGGGCCCAAACACTGCTGCAGGTCTCCAAGTCAAACGATCACTGCAGCATTACTGAGAGTTGAAAAACTGTCTAAATTCTTTCATCTGTAATAAAATGATCAGTGTGGCTGCTCTACCAGGTGTAACAATTAAGTTTAACATCCAGGCATCCATGAAGAAGTTTAACGGAGTTAGAAGTTAGCAGGGAGTTAGCTCGCTAGCTTCCATCTAAATATAATATACCATGTTCAGACTGAGGGATTTCTGAAACAAATTAAGACGTACAGCTCTGCTATCACTTCCAACATAAATGAAGACAGAAAACTAAACAGCAGTGAGTTTTGTAGGGTTACTGAAGTTGGGCTAGCTGGTATATAATGATGTGCTACGTGATCGCTAGCAACACATCTATGTTAGCATAATATAAACAGTAAAGCTGGAGGATGAACGCTAACAAACGGAGGACTTTTTTCCACTCAATAAAAGTTTAGGTGAGGGTTCCCGATGGTTAGGTGCAAATACAATCTCATGGCAGGATGCTGTAAACGGATCAAACTTCAGTCAGGAAAACAACTTAGATAATCCATCCACAATACGAGGTTAGTCATTAATATACTGCTGCATGGGCTGAGCTGTAATTACATTGTAAGGTTTAAAAAAACTCAGCTTTAAATTGAAGAGTGGTAACAAAAACCGAGAGAGGCCGACAGTGATCACTGACTGTTTTTAGGGGCTTGTTGAGATTAAATAGAACAAGATACAAAGCATTAAAACATGATAAAAGCACAACAGCCTTATTAAACGCAGAGTAGTTTGGGCCCGGAAGCAGGATTCATCACGTCATCACTTAAAGACCGGATAGCCTTTTGATGTAAAACATGACTATATTTGGACTAGTAGTTTGGTTGTTGAATTATCAACTAATACTATGAAGTTTGGTTATCAAGGGTGTCTCCTGAGATACCTTCTAACTGCAAGCATATAAATAATATACTGAAATTTTACTCACCAAAACTGGAATGCAGACTTCTTAGATATGCCGTTGATGCAATTGTGTGCACAGAAAGTCATATGAGCGACACCACAATCAGGACAGAGAAGTCCAGTTTAGCCTAGCAGACAGCTAAGAGTCCAGCTAGCAGCAGCCAAATGTCAGTCACAGTTGTCCCAAATAATGAAACTTTAAGCCTTAACATAATGTGATACATAAATTTTATATAATAATAACGGATTTGATTTATATAGCGTTTTTCAAGGCACCCAAAGCGCTTTACAATACCATTCACTCTCGCATTCATACACTGGTGGAGGCAAGCTACAGTTGTAGCCACAGCTGCCCTGGGGCAGACTGACAGAAGCGAGGCTGCCATATCGCGCCATCGGCCCCTCTGGCCAACACCAGTAGGCGGGAGGGTAAAGTGTCTTGCCCAAGGACACAACGACCAGGAGCCACGTTTGCCCGTATAGTCAGAAATGAGGAATTAGACATACAGACCAAAACAGTTTTTGCACTATTTCTGCTAAAATTTAAGTCTATTGGTATTACCGACCCATCAGGTTGCGGCAGACAGCCGCCCCTCCCTGAGCCTGGTTCTGCTGGAGGTTTCTTCCTGTTAAAAGTGAGTTTTTCCTTTCCACTGTCACCAAAGTGCTTGCTCATAGGGGGCCATATGATTGCTGGGTTTCTCTCTGTATGTATTATTGTAGGGCCTATCTTACAATATAAAGCACCTTGAGGCAACTGTTGTGACTATGACTGTGTTGTGTTGTGATTTGGCGCTGTATAACTATATTGAATTGAACTGAACTGAATTATTACCTTCCTTAGCAGCCAGCCTAAAGGAACTGCAGTATTTGGCACTTCCTCTAACAGTTTCCTGCTTTGTATACACAATTTACCTCTTCCTCACTTACATAGAGCATGTCCATTTTTTTGCACTATATTAGCATGGCAATGTCTCAAAATTCCACAGCATCCATCTATTGCTATCTTTCCACTGCATCTGACGGGCCTAATATAAACTTCTTAATTAACAACAGAGGCAGTGAACATACAGATCTGCTGAAATAATGATGCCTGTTGAAATAATATGTCTGGTGTACTTGCGGGGCAAAATATAGCAAACAGTTTGTTTGTTTTATTATCCCCCCCCTCCAGATGTGTTTTGTTCTTCAAATGCAGGTATCAATGTTTAGCCAACCACATATGCATTAGTGTCAAAGAATAACAAGATGGTCACATGACCTGAATGGAAAATAAAGGTGGTTTTCACTAGCATCTGGGTCCCAGAGAGTGTTTGCTTCATCCTTCCGCTGTTTTAAACAAGTTGGGCTATTTTAAGGTTTTGGTTTGCTTTTTATAGATGAACAGACAGCAGAGTGTGAAAGAAATGTTCTTTCTAAACAACGTCAGAGACCACAACTGTGCTTGAAGTGGGACATAGGGCCGGAAGAGTCTTTTCATACGAGCGAGCAAAAAAAAGAAGAAGTAAAAAAAGTGTCGACAGCAATGTGTGTCTATGCGTGTGTGTGGGTGTTCTCCTCCGCAGCCCACCCCGAGTACATGGCCGCAGTGTTGGTTGTTTCACTCACTGTTGACACACACACACTGAAACCCTCAAAAGCAAACAGCTTCACTAGGGTTTCCTCATTCTCTGCTGCAGTATTGAAACTGTGAAACTATTGCAGTCATCCTCACTGTGCACAGTCTGTGATAATTAGAACAATTTTAACATTGTGGTCAAAAAAATAAAACCAAAGTTTTTACCAGGTAGATCACAACTATGTAACTCAAGCTCTGTGTTCTGCTTCACCTGCTATCTCCCAACAGAGTCTCTGTTTTTCATATGATCAGCTGTACTTTTTTAATGCGTATGCTGTATCTGAAAATAGAACTCAAAACCCTTGTCGTGGTCGCTTTGGCTGTAACACTTGTAAGTTAATTAAACTTCTTTGACAAGACATGGGCCCCGCTTGTGTGGTCCACGCTGTACTTGTGGTTTATTTGGCAGCAAAGGAAAGAACACAACAAGCCATCTTTTAATTAGAGCTGCGTGCACGCTCAGAGAACTGACTTTGAGATGCGCCGTGGATGTTGAAAAGCCTTTGCATCTCCTTTTCTCTCTGTCTCTTTCTATATGAAACGGATGAGCAGCTATATATGGCCACAGTTTGTCTTGTCCCACACTTGTCCGGTTACCCACAATGCACTTGTTCATCATATTATCAGGCATCTCCAAATAGGGCTATGCTCTATTTGTTCTCAGAGCCTCATCCAAAATCCTGATCACTTATCTCCCGAGGCCATAAATGCATCTGCTGATAATCTAAATGTCACATCTTATTAACAGCTCTGGTCTTTAAACACATTGCTTGCCTGCTATCCCAGAAGCATTAGACCCATTAGGCTCTGATCAATGAAAACAAGATACCACTGTTTTGATCTAATGGATTTCGCTGGTTATCACAAGGGGAATGCGTGCCTTGTAAAAGCACGGTTACTGGTTAGAATTCCAAAACCGACTCGAGCAAATGAGCTGCAGCATTTGCTAAGTCTGCCTTCAGCAACTACTGTTTAAAGAGGCAGAAGAGTTCTCCGGTGTCTTGAAAAGCTCTTAACTGCGTCGGTGCCGCTTCTCAGCAGACCAACAAGCAAAGGACTTACTATGGCACCATATTTGGAAAGCTGCGGCTTGAAAGAGCAAACCGGCGCAATAAAATAATGCTATTCTCGTGGGATGCTTGAAAGCGATACTGAAGATGATATTTCACCTGTGCCTACTGTGAAGAGCAAATAGCTCGCAATGTAATTTCGAGGCTGAACTTTTTAACTCTTAACAATACATTCTTCAAATTCCAACGTGAAAGCCATCTATAAACACTGAGGCTTGTGATAAACACACACACACACACACACAGACAGAGGTATTTCTGGGTTTTCAGGTTGCTACATGAATGATATGGCAAAGCAATGGCTGGCTGTGTGTGTGTGTGTGTGTGCGTGGATGTTTTTTTGTCAATTCATAAGTGTGCTGGAAGAGAATGTGTGGGGCCGGGTGTGAAAGTCAGGTCGCTGGGAGATTGACTCCTCTACATCAACAGTGCTCGGAGGCTCTGTCACTCAGTAGGTGCACCTCATGGCTGGGGAACGTGCTGTCACTGCAGAATAAACACACTTCACACCTCCTGCACTCGCTCAGAGGCTTCAGCCAAGTGCTGCCACTTACAACGTCAAAAACATTCACAAAAAAAAAGGGGCTACAAATTTCACGTAGCACTTTAACGGCTGAGGTAAAATAGGACGAATGGCTGTCAAGATGTGAAAAGGCACACAGTTGCAATAAAGAACACAAAGCGTGCAGCTTGTGCAAAGCATAGGAGTGTTGCAGTGTCACTGGTAATAGAAAGGGTGGGTGGATGATTATTACCATTTGGAGGAAGGTAGGTAAAGCGCTGGGACTGGCTCCTCTTCCTCTTGCCGTTGCAGACGTAGAAGTTAACCTGCACCGAGCTGGATATTCTCTGGTTTCTATATGGCGGGATCTCCACAACAAGAGCGTTCTAAAACAGAAATATGATATGATAATAAAAACTCAGGTGTGAGACGTCATTTTGATTTTCACACTTCCTCTTAAATAACCAACTTCTTTTTAGTACTTTGTGCTTTGTAGTTTAAACTTTTTATTTCTTGCTTTGTCTCAAATTTAGGCTGAGGCGTTTTTGCATCTTTGGAAAGCTTGGGATCACCATGATATTTTCAAAGGAAGTTCTGCAAATTCAAAAGACTGGAAAGACTACACAGCATGGGTTTATAATGACTGTACACCTGTGGGAATTAAGAGGTTAATCAACAGCTATGTTTGTTTTGCAGTTGGCCAGTATTCAGGATACTGTTTCCAAGAGGCTGGACTGGGAGCAGGTCTAAATGAGCACGTCTGGACTGTGTAGATGCAGCACGAGAGCTCAAGAGGTTGGTCCAGTGCCTGTGTTTGTCTCTGAGGAAAACCCAGGAGCTTTAGCATCGTCCCTGTACTGCACGAGAGGAGGGAGGCAGCCAGCTTATTTGTTTGTACAGCCGTGCCTTTGCTGGCTTGCCTGCTCGCCTCCTCTGCATCGATACACCACAGCAAGTCTGTATGGATATGAACTTGCAAATATATTGAGAACATTGCAAAAAAAATGATCCCGGGGCAGCTGTGACTCTCCTCTAGATCTAAACAGGCTCAGAGTGAGGCATTTTTCGACAGAGAGCAGGTTTCTATTGGTCATTGCCACACTTGAAGGAAGGTGGGAGGGACGGGTTGGTGGGGGGAAGTCAGAGGTGAGCTCAGCACCAGTCTACCCTCCAGATAATGACAAAGAAAAACATGCAGGTGGCAGACTTTAGGGTGTTAAGTGCGTGCGCGCCGCTTTCCCTCGCTTCCCAACCCCGTGAAAGTTAGCACACTCTCGATGGCAATAAAAACACAGTCGAGCAGGCAGTCAGACTGGAGCACTTTAGAGTAGTCTAGTCGCAGCTGGCATAAGAAGAGGGCCTGTTCTCGCTCGCTGTCTCTAAGTAATTGTTTATTAGATTTACAAACACACTGTAAGATTTGTGTTTTATCAATGCTGACTGCTAATTTTCCAGCATCCGGGACTCTAGCCATCACGCATCAGCCGGCCCTGCGGAGCAATTAGACACCACACTCCATATTTGTCCTACTGATGCAACCGAGTCATTTACCCAAGCGAAACAGCAGCGGCAAGCCAACGACAAACATCCCGACTTGCAGACTTTAGTTGGGGATAGTTAACTATGTGCGAGTGTAAATCACCTCAGTTAGTTTACAGTGGGTTGACACAGTTGATGAAAAGAATCGTCATTTCAAAACATACTGTCATCCTGCACAAGCAAACAGGTTCTGTTCTTGACTCTGTCCACAGTAAAAAGCAGGCCTAATGAACCTTGATGAAATCTTAATTAAGTCCAGAGCTCAGGCAGCTCCCTGTGACACATAGAAAAACATTTGCCTCATTCCCTCTGTTGACGATTCCCTTTTCGCTTGCTTCTACATTAACAGTCCGACTGAGCGTCAGTTAAACGAGTACACTGGTTTATTTTCTCATTACCACCCTCATGAAAGGCAGCAGGTAGGGTGCGATTTGCACTTGGCTGCACGGTCTCAACGTAGATGAAGTGTTTGAGCCCAATTCAGCAAACCTCAGTGTGAACTAAACGTCTGGCTATGCTAGGAGGATTGTGTGTGTGTGTGTGTGTGTGTGTGTGTGTGTGTGTGTGTGTGTGTGTGTGTGTGTGTGCGTGCGTGTGTGTGCGTGCGTGTGTGTGTATGTGTGTAACCCATACATGTGTATCTTCATGGATTAGATGCAAAAACAACATGACAGCCTGCGTCTAATTACTTCCAAGAGGATAAGGAGATTTTGTGAAAATTCCATTCAGGATTGCATCGGCTAAACATCATTGTCTATGTTGCAATTTGTAATAACTTAGCAAAGGTTACATCATTACAGGGGACAGATGAGGAAAAGACAGAGAGAGGAAAAGGAGAAAAAGTCTCACGGGAAGGTGGGACTGGAGACGGCACGAGCATTTCAAATAAATCATGCTGGTAAGGTGCACTCACTGATTTGATGGAGTCCTTGTCAACTTTGGCTTCCGTCTCCCAAAGATGATGCCCATCTGTTTTGCAAAAAGACAAATGCATTATTTAGCGGAGGCCCTTACAAACTGCATCAACATATAGATGAGATGGACCTCATTTGGAGTGTGGCTACAGACTTTTGGATTTGGGGAAAAAAAACATCACGGTTTCGACAGAAATTGAATAAAGAAATTCTGTTCTCTCAAGTTCTTGTTGATATGTGCTGTTTTGGATCTTTTTATTTCATCAGTTTCATTTTCACACTGCCAAAGTCATCTCATTCAAACGTTTTTGTCACTATTCTTTCCTATAATAGACCTGCTCCTGTTCTCTCTAGTGTTTTTTCACTCCCCCTTTCAGGCTGTCTGTCACGCACCCTCCTCTTTGACATCTCTAAAATTAGAAACATCCTGTGTCACAGTGATGCTGAAAAGCTAGTTTATGCATGCATCACTTCTAGGCTGGACTATTCTAATTCATTATTATCAGGCTGTCCTAAAAGCTCCCAGAATAGCCTTCAGTTGATCCAGAACTCTGACTGGGACTAAAAAAGAGTTCTGGATCACATATTTCTCCCATGTTGGCTCCCCGTTAAGCCCAGAATTGAATTTAAAATTCAATGACATGCAAGGTCTTGAATAATAAGGGAACATAAACAGAGCACTTGATTGTTGTGTTGGGGTTTCTTTCTAATACTGTAGAGTCTTTACGGTATAATAAAAAGCATCGTGAGACAATTGAAACTCGACCTGATCCAGGTTGTTCAGGACATCAACTCCAAAATCTCCATCGATCACCTGCTTATTCTACTCTAGCTACACCAGTTTCAATGCACTTTGACTCTATTAAGTTGCTTCTAGTCGAATTTTTCAGATTTTATTATTTAATTATGAACTAAATATTTCCCTCTTCTTTCAGATGAGCTCCTTAGTGAATTGACAATTTATTAACTTTCATTTCTTAAAAACAATTTCAACAATTTTTGCAGCTCCAATGTAAGAATGTGTTGCTTATCTAAGTCTGAAGTGAAGACTTTAAGGTTTTGGACCAAAGCACAAAAAAAGGGGAAGCCGCTTTGGTATAGCCACGAGCCGGGTTGTGTTTGTTCTCTAACGTTCGACAAGGAATGCATCCTCTCTTTTCTTCATCTGTCTCTGTAAAGTTCTGCACTATTTCTGTCCCTTGATTAGATTTTTTTTCTTTTTCTATTTTGCTCCCCCTACTTCTTTTCCTCTCTTCCCCGCCCTTCTTCTCTTCTTGTTGTGGTGAGGTTTCCCCTCGCTGCCTCGCAATAAAAGGCCTGTGTGCCGCTGCAGCTGTTGGGAGCCTGCAGAAGCTCAGTTCACATTCTTTGCGTCCTCTTTGTGATTTCACGCCGCACCTTTGTGAACAGACGCTCTGGGCTCTGTTACGGCAATCAACACCAACCACACTGCAATTTTTCGCCTTCTTTTTTCAGCAGAAACCATGAGTCATTACTGCTGTCATGAATGACAGTGACACAGAACAGCTTTTGTTTCAGTGGCACACCAGGTGACTCAACTGTATGGATGGGTAGTGTGGCAGTGCTACTATATGTTAACAGGCGCAAGTAGGAGTTTGCAGATTAAACAGAGAACTAGAGTTGCAGCGTCAGGCGCAGGAAGCTATCAGATAAGATAATCAGAGACAGTTTCCACATAAACGACAGCAAAAGCCCAGCAGCTCTGGAAGATGTAAAACCCTTGTTTTTTCCCCCAAAGCATTATGTTTTTCACATCATGCACAGAGCGAGAGAATAAAGGATTCCAGTCACGGCTGGCTTATTATTGGTGAGATGTGGTAGTGGGGGCGGGTGGTCAGCTTTATTATTCAGAGAGTGAACATCAGTAGATATATCTTTCCAAAATGGCCATATTAAAACATGGGGGGAAGAGAAAAACAGACGGTGGAGAGATCAGATAAGGGTTTTTTTGTATTTGAAATGGGTGGAAATAAAAGTTGCATATGGAGAAATGTACCTCACTGCAATGGAGATGAAGTGCATGACTTGGGGAATAGCAGTAGCCAGGGGGCACAGTGTGTGATCCTGTGCATGTGGCAGATGATTGAGGTACATGAAAGAATGAGGCAAAGGTAATGCAGTGTAGTTGTTCAGAGTATGGAAGGGCGATTAGAGCAAGCACAGGCTCAGGGAAGGTCAGAGAAAAGGGGAGAGACAGAGGCAGACAGAGATGAGCGTTCCTCATGTTACGTCTAGGGGAACCAAGAGGGAATCTCACCCGCCTCCGCTCTGGGAGACACTCCAAGAGGGAAACCTTAGACTCCGACGTCAACCCCAGCCTCCACTAGTAAACATGTTTTTCAAACTTTTCTCTCTGCCTCCCTCTTGATCTTTTTTTTGTCTCACCTTTGGTAGCTCTAAATCAGTTTGTTCTGTCAAACTTTTTTCAAATCACACTGCATCGTATGAAGCAAAGCTAAGAGTTTGATGGAATTGGGATGGGGCCACCTGTGGCATGCTGTTTGGGTGATAACCACAGGACTTTCCATTCTCTCCATCTTCCCTGCAACATCTGCAAAACGCTTCTGTTCCTGACAACACCTCCTCTTTCAAGCAAAGTCCACCCACGCGTAATGCACGCACACCGATGCACACATATGCACACATGCAACCACAGCATCCTTTACCTTTGTTCTGGCCTTCAACTTGAATTATAACAGGGGAAGCACAAAAACAATAAGTGGCATATAAGAGCTGTGTCTGGAGAGCTCTAGGTACGGCATAATCTTGCCTTGGTCAAACAAAGAAGTGAATGAACACATGCATGCACATGGACAAATGGAAGCACGCTTATTTTTAGACTTTGTGCTCAAATGTTAACCAGGCAGCTTTTCTATATATGACTCACTCTTGCAAATCTGGTCCACAAAGACTAGCACTGCACAACCAGGACAACATGTTCATTCATCAGGCAGCTAGACAGCACGTAGGGCGAGGCCTCTTCGAGTCATTTCTTCTTCAGTTCCTGACAACAAACAATATCGTGTACCTGCCTGGTGACAACCTGGCAACAGAGCTGCTGTTGTAAAAAACCTCATAAAGTCCAAACCTTTCATTTGTGTTATTTCTAGTTTTATATACTATAGTCCTTCTTTTGTTACTACCTACCCAAGTTAAGAACCCTAGATAGCTGAGTAACAGTGTATCTGACCTCCCAATGAACTCACAGGTTTTAGCATTTGAGCGTTTTCTTTTTTCCTTTTTTAAATTTAACTTTTTTTTTTACAGTGACAGCCAAAGGTGATTTTTTTTTCCTTCCAAAAAGCATTGTGTAGTGCAAAACAGCTTCCACTGACCAAGTTCACTTCAGGATTTTTGAGAATGGAAACTATGAATCACGCGCTTAAATGCGGAGGTTGTCTTGTGAAACAACCCAGACATATTCTGCAGCTACGTCTCTTTTCCAGAGAAGATTATTTTAGAGTATTTATATCTCTTTCCTGTTTACCTATGTCAAGTTTATTTTCCATTTTATTGTGTCTCCATTGCCACCTTGAATGAAAATGCTTCAGTAATTTTATGCACATTTTCACGGCATTCGCCTTGTTGCCCAATGAGGCGCAAAGCCAAAAAAGCCCAAAAGGGATTCCACCATGACTGATCCCAGCTGCGTTTCCCGTCTGGAGCGACTGGATTCTGCCAATCTAAGACCTGGTGAAATTGGAGAAATGTGGGTCTGCTTCAGATCGAGGGGCTTCCGTATAAATTACGACTTGACAGTAGATTTATGATGGGTTTATAGCCAGGAAGTGAGTTATTCTCGGTGTATAACAGGGAAAGCGTGAGCCGACGTGACCTGGGGTTGTAGCCTGAGGAGGATGGCGGTCAGCGGAGTGAAATTTTATGCTTCTTTTTAAGAGTCCAGCTGTGTGGCGCTGAGTTTGAAAATGATCTGAAGACTCAGAATGACGGTGGGAGGATCATCTGCACTTGTACATTTGGATAGTATTTGTAGAGTGGATAGCATTAGAAAGACATCAAAGCTTGCTGCTCTTAATGGTGTGTTGCATGTTATTTCACAGCCTAGCGAGAGTCACAGCAAGAACCGCACTTAGAAACTGAGCGAATGGTGAAAAAGAATGCAGGTAGATGATCATTTGATATATCAGAGCAGGGTCGCTCCAACAGCTTGCAGCCAAATCGGTCATAAAGACCCATGTAGTGAGCCACATTTCATTAAGGTATATCACTATTCTAATCAACTGGAGGGATATTAAGATGTTTCCCTAACAAAAATGGCCATCTTTCCACAGTTCGAGAGACTCTTCTGGCAATTACATGTTCAAACATGTCTAAAGAGAAGTGTAGAGGCCACAGGACAATGTAAACATTTTTCTGCTATCACACAACTGGGTCCTTTGATGTATAGATGTTCTCAAAGCCACGGCACAAATATAGCTTTAAACTGCGGATAAGAAACTTCCATTTCACACATTCCTCATGATGCTCTTCTAGCAAGGTGCTTGAGAGCTTAAACCAGCGGTCCCCAACCCCCGGGCCTCGGACCGGTACCGGTCGGTGAGTCGTTTGGTACCGGGCCGCGAAAGTTGAGGCTCAGGTGTGAAATGTATGGTTTTCAGGGTTTTTATCGGTTTTCAGTGTTATTTTGTTATCGTTTTTATCGTTAACTCGGTTTTCCTGGGTCTTTTCACGTGTGTTATGAATAAATCTTCTTTTTTTCGGTACCGGTACTAGTTTTATTTTGTTGCATTTATCTGTGACACCTTAAAGGCCGGTCCGTGAAAATATTGTCAGGCATAAACCGGTCCGTGGCGCAAAAAAGGTTGGAGACCGCTGGCTTAAACCATTCTAGCAGTGATAAATAATTACTGATTTTGAAATTGAGGGCAGTATACCATCCTAATGAGACAGTAAGATCCCAAATCTCATGCCTGAAGCAGGGGTGGAGGTTGGTCTTATCGTGCCAAAGTGCCAGAACTATGAGCCAGTATGAGCCATGAAGGTTATTCTAGCCTGAAGCCAAAGGACAGTCTAGACATACTGCTACAAGTACAATACATCGACCAGTTTGTCTGGTGTTTAAACTTGCCCAGGGTGGAAGAGTTCAGCCAAGTATAAACAGTGCATGAATGAACTCTTAGCAGTTCAGGTCATAGCCTTCTTCAAACTATGAAGGTATGAATATCCAAACATTTCAGTCCGATGCTGAGGAGCTTTTACACATGAGGAATATTAGCTCGAGCTTACTGTAGTAGATCATGTTGTTCTAAAGTTACAGATTATGCTAGAGCTAAGGAAGCCTCTCTCCAGCCTGAGGCAGAGGTAGAGAGGACCAGACTTCTCCCTGCTGCAGACCAAGCTGCATGGTACTGCTGAGCTCCAGGCAACGCTCCAGTCCTACCAGATGTAAAAACTATCCGGCTCACCAGGGAATTCCCTTACCTCCCCTCTGAGTCAGAGTGTAGGCTTTCCCCAGCTTGCTCTCTCTCCCTCTCTCTCTCTGTTTGTCTGTCTGTGCCTCTATTTTCCCTGCCTTTAGCACTCATTCCATCCATGGAAAGCAGGGCAAGCCAGAACACACATTGCAATAGGTGCGCCAGGTATGTCTTCCCAATCCAATGCCAAAAGAGCGGTTTGGGTATACCAAAAACACAGACACAAAACGCAATACTAATAACAGAAAACTGAAGCAAAGTCAACAATGCAAAAAAGATGGAAAGTTTCACAAATGCCCATATTGTGGTTCTGGGAAAGGCACTACTCTGTGCTGAGCAGAGAGCAAAAATGACATAGATTGTTATTATTATTACTATCAACAAAATTACTCTTGAAAGGAGTTTTTAAACTGCAACAGAAGACGAGCACCTATGTTCCTACAGTCTGAATATCTTGCACTATCTGATGGAGCAAAACCATACATACAAACCTTTCGCTGGGGGCGTGTGGAAAGTGATCTGTGGTCTTCGAGTCCACTTTGGACCATAACATCTGATCATTTCTATGCGCCAATATCTCAAGAGTTCTACGGAAGCCCCGCCCATTTCTGCACCTCCTATTCCTCTCCCCCCTCTCTACTGTCTAAGGGGTCTTGTCTTTTCCGATTCACCTCTTCTACAGGGAATCCTTTGTGGATGACTCACTGCAAACACTTCCTACCGAACAACGCAAACAGGCCCGCAGGCTAGCAGCCGCAGCGGGTACACAACAACAAACACACACACACATACTGTACACACGTGAATGCACCGGTTTGCATCAGTTATCCTGTGGGTGATGAAGTGGAGCAGTGGGGATGGACATGGCATCTAAAAAGTAGAAGTAATTATTTTTCAAGGTGCATTAAGGTTTCCCGCAGTGGCAACAGCTATGAGCTCTGCTCATTTGATACTGCGGATGTCTCACGGGGGGACAGACAGACAATCAAAACAACAGAGAAGGAGAGGAAGGTTAAAGTCGACAAACAGAGCGGCGCTATGTTTTAAGAGTACATGTGGGTCTGATTTATTTATTTATGCTGTTGTACGAAACAATCATTTGCTCTTAGATGTATTACTGTGTATTCACGGCATAATATTTTGCTCCTTGTACAGAAGATAATGCCAGTGGCCACATGTGCCAATGATTTTCTAAAGACTACTGGATGTCTGTGTGTCACTGGTGTCCTCATTTAACCACAAACTGCAAACAGCAAATCTCTCAAATGTTGATGGCATCCCCTAACAGAGCTCTGTAATTAATTGATATCTGTCTTTGTTGCGTTGGTGTTTTAGACAATTCAAAAACATCTGCGTGTATGCCAAAAACAGCTACAGCCTGCACAAAACCCCCCCACAACAAATGGAAACAGTTAGAGAAGTAGATGTATTTATGATTTATAGCTCATTTGTGCTAATAGGCTTTTGTGCTTTGTGTGATCTGCCCCCTCACTCCACTTGGAGGATTTTGACTGTATACAGTTATTCACACAAGTTGGATTAGTACTCCTAAAGCAGCCTGTTGCTCCTTAGGATTTGTGGAATTTTCTTGAAGGTGTTTATTGGAGTCAATTTTGGAGAGTGAGCAGCCGTCCTGACCTCTGATGGCAGCAACAGTAATGGCTGTCACCACTGAGGCAAAATCAGTGATTGGTGTTGTGCCACACAAAGGCCTTGGCTGTACGTACGCATGACTGTGTAATTATTGCGGCGCGATGCTCTGTATTTCATGGATGCATTTAGTCATGAACTTTTCCAGAGGAAAATAAAACCAAAGTTATAGAATAATTCTGTAATACAATTATATTTTTATTGGTTTCTTTTTTCCTCATCCCAGTTTGGCCCTTCTAAATCAACAATCGGAGAAATCCTGAAGTCTAAAACTTCACGAAACAGCAGGATTCTCTGATTAAAATGCCAAAGGACAATCTTTTGCAGTATATTTAAGACATAAGTATTTTTCCGTGCTCATAGTTGCTCGTCCATAGTTGCCATTAGTGAGTGATGTGCGTGTTCCTGCTTGCGCACGTGTGTTTAGGGTGTGTAGGTCTTTCTGTAATGGGCTTTTTGACTTAGGAGACCCTGGAAATGGTGGGTCATTAAAGTTCACATAAAAGCAGACTAAGTAGTAGACAGACAACCTCCCTTTCGATCTCCCTCTCTCTCTCTTTCTCCCTTCTGGACACCACAGAGACGGAAAACAAACCACCGAGATGTCAATGGCAGCCACGAGCCCGGAGATCCCGCTAGCGTAGAGCTCCGCAGCTCCTAATGTCTTTAGCGGGTATCGGGGATAGAGGTGAGAAAAAATGAGGGATGAGGGAGAACAGAGGAAAAGAAGGAAACGGAATATCAAGGTAAAGAGAGTGGGGAAAGAACGGAAATACTACCAAGAAGGCAAAAGGTGTGCATGTATGGGCTTTCCTCTTCAAGGGATCCCCCACACCCCTCCATGACTAAATAAAACCAGGAGAAGGGATACCCCAAATTACCAAGTTCATCCACCTCTCCTTAACCCATTGCTGCTTCCTCCTTAAGCCCTTAGGTCCTTAAGAGTAGACCATTCAAACAAGCTAGGGGCAAGTAGGGAGAGATCCATGCAGTGAAGAGTAACAAAATCTTTCTTCCTTCCAATTTTGAGACTGAATTTTATTTTTATAACCTTTTTGAGGAAAATAAGTAAATAAAGGATTCACTTTTTATTTCTGCGTTCACTGACCACTTGCTAACTTTTACGGCAGAAGTGTGAAGTGTTTTGGAAAGTGTGGATTAACTGTGATAATCTTCAGCAATTTTGAATTTCATGGTTAATGAACTGGAAGACACAATTATCTCATTCTCACAACTTTGTTTATGTTGCTCCCTTGTCTTAGTTTGTGTGTTGCTCAGCAGCAGCAGCGGCAGCAGTCACGTCGTGCTTCAGCTGACTTCAGAGCTACTACTGCGCTTGACCTTTGTTTTGATTTATTGGGTGCAATCAAGGAAATGATCACAATCATTATTCAAACTGAAAACCTGATCACTAGTGTTTCTACTTTCACAACCCACCCACACAGGGGAGAAACATATGGCCAAAAAGTTTAGACCAAAAAAAAAGAAAAAGAAAAAGAAAGAAATGGTTTCCGACAGCCGGCCAGGGTGAGCGTCTGGCAGAACAGGGCGGAAGAAAGAGTGACGGAAAGCAAGCGAGCGAAAGGGTTAACTGTCGAAAGCAGGGGGAGTCAGGGAGGTACGGATAGCGAGGGAAAGAGGGAAAGTGAGAGAAAGAGACGTTGCACATGCCCTGGTTGTGATTCATTCCTTAACTTGTGGCGAGCGCCGCTGAACAGGCAATGGAAACTTCAGCAAATGTAAATACGCTTTGGTTAAAAATATAGTGGCCTAATGCACACCACATGTGGCTCGCTGGCAAGTCTTGCTCTATTTTGACGGGAGGAGAGACTAAGAAAATGCAACTGATGAGAGTGGGGGAGAAAGAAAAGAAAGGGGTATTAAAAAGGGAAATTGAAATGCGGTAAACATGGCCCGGTGACTGCAGCTTACCCTGGGCCTTCTCCACGAATACCACCTTGGACTCGGGCAGGAAGTTGAGTCCGTTTAGAAGTATCATTTTGCCTCCCGTGGCAGGGCAACTGTCCATACTTTGCTTCTCGACCAAGGGAAGCTCTTGAGCCGAACGCTGGGCTGTTGAAAGAGACACACAAACACAGGTTTCAAAATGGTGCGCAAGATTACACTAATACACCGCCTGATCCCCAACTACCCCGGGAAGCACAAGCCCAGCTCACAGCCAGTAAAACAGCAGTTCTTGGTTAGGGAAACAGGCTTATCAACTTTATTATGATGATTTCATGACCCCCTAGCTAAGAGGTTTGCAGCCAACAGCTGCTCTTTAAATGACATTGAAAAAAAGGCGCACAAATGATCAAAACAATATTTTCATGGTTGTTATGGCCAACCACCTGCCTCTGCTTTGCATGAAGTGATGCCAGCAAGTCACCTCTGACCTGTAGAATTCGGTCACCACATTCACAGCCGTATAGATATACAGTATCACCTTGCATCTGTGGATCTTATTTATAAATCTGTGCTTTAAATAACTTTAAACTTCACATTTAAATATGATGCACCAACTCAGATTAACCTCCACTTTGGACCATAAACTACAACGCAAGCTCTGTCTCACAATCGGAGTCTAACTGGCGTCCTTGGGCGCAAATAACATCACACCCCTCATACACAAATGAATGACAAAGAGAACAGAGGTTTCTTTCAATGTGCTCACTCAACCGTGCCAAAAAGTGGGGCTGGCAAACGACCTTTGTGAAACCTGCGCTAATGGGGTAGTGTTACCAAAATAACTTGTGCATTCAGTCGTAAAATGTGAATTTAAGATAGATAGCACGTGTGTTTGGCATCGTGCACAATGCATCTATTGCTTTGGCAAAGACCTTTGATCAAATAAAGCTTATTGGGTGCAGATGCACTGAATTTGCTCCAGTAGGCAATAAAATAGTAGCTCACTTTATTGGACTACAACAATAGATGCCACCTGAGTGCAAAGCCAACAGAAAAGACATGCCAGGTTTTGTGTTTATTTCTGTGCGTGTGTTTGTCTGTGTGTGTGTAAGACTTACAGCATTCAATGGGGTTCGAAGTGGCCTGTAGGGACACGGTCCTGCCATTGGGTTGGTTGATGTGCACGCGAAACACAAGCCTCACACGTGTGTTTTTACGTCCGATGTCCGTTTCCCCTTTGCGAAGCTCAATGTCTGAATTACGCAGCTTCAGGATTCCCGCACAATCAATTCTAGAACGGAGAAAAGCACACGCACAATTGAAGACTATATCCCCGAGACAACATTACACAGGCAAAGGTGACGGAAAGGTGAAGTTCACTGTTTACTTTTTCCAAGCCAGAACAATTTCTATTACAACATTTCAAGAAAGCACCAATTTCTTTCTCTTCTGTTCCACACCCTGAGTCACAGAGGGTAGCTTTCAACGGGATGCAAAAGCATGGAAAAGTGCGACCAAGGGTTGAAACAGGAGCCTATCTGATTTACTCTTGGCTGTGAAATCGAAAATAGCTGCTACGCATCGGGACCAGCAGTGAAGTCCCCACTGGTGTTACAGATCATGCACTGGAAGTTTATCGGAGCATGACCGTGTCATTATTAATCCAGCATGTCATCAAAGGAAAAGTTGGACATTAATGAGTTTGCATCACCGTTTTAAATGGCCAGAGTGGTCCAAGTATTCAGAGAAATCTGGACTGAGCGCACCATGGCTTACCAGTATCACACACGTTCTGTAGGAGTACACCGAGCCTGCCTTGTCCGTTCACACCATTCACTTCATGAGTTTTGGGTTTAAAACCGCTGTTAATCATTGCCACATGTGCTAATAGCCCCCTTTTTAAGCTGTCTCTCTTTATTTATTTCATTTCACAATTTGGGAGGTAAAGGTGTAGAGTTTCTTTCCCTTTTCTTGGTGGAAAAAGGGCATTCATTCGCAGGCATGGCCTTTCATAAATTTACATAAAACTAGTGTGGCTGGTAAAAAGTGAGAGAATACAGATGGGATATGGTTTGGCATTTAAATGATTTTACATGGTAGCTTTTTGGGAGCGATTCCTGGAACATGGTAAATGTCAGGTTTTATACCAATCCATTTTTCCCTTGACTTTGGTTTGTACAATTCAAAGAAAAGAAAAATAACAGATACAGTCATGCTGACTACCCGCTCCTTATCAGCACTGAAAAACGAGCAACATAAAGGATTGGTGTTTTGGTGTTCTAACTATCTTGCACTTTAACATAACATATGATGACAATTTGGCACTATCAGAAACTTAGGATGCCGTATGTCTGCTAACCAACCTATGGAAATCTAGATGAAATGATCGACTGACACTGAGGAAAAAGAAGATAACGAACCCAAACATATTAGACAGAGTTAAAATATGTTAAACCAAATCTTTTGGATTTTAAACAAACCCTTGTGGCAGTAGAAACCTTGTTTCTATGAAAAATCCTGCAGTGGTTGCAGATAGCATGGTAGGAAAGAGCGGAGGGACTGCAGGTATTAGTCATAGCCTACAATTCCACAGGGATTATCAACATACAAACTTGATGTTTTGCCCAAATTTACTAGATCCACATCTGCAACTAGGTCAAGATGTAGTGACAGCAAAAAATAAATAAAAAAGCTGTAGCATACGACCTAAATCAGTTTCAAGCTCATCAAACTATTCAGTGAGCCCTTATCTACCAGCGACTGGGATGTTAAACGCACCATTTTCATCAGGAGAAAAACACTGCATTATAGAATTAAAGGCGATCACTCAAATGAACCATTCCCTTTTAGCAGACAAGATGACCAAATGACAGCATATGAAAACCACCACAGATCCACTCAGCATACGAGTCAAGGTTTCACAGCTTTCTACTAATATGCCACCAGTCTGTGGTTTTAAACAAGAGCAAGATGATGGGCATAATAAAGTTACTCTAGTCATAACCGTCATCCTCTTATGAATGCTTTCTCGCTTATTAGGTTATAGTAGTTAGAATCTGCAGAGGTGGTTTGTGTGCTTGAAGATAAAACATCTTAGAAGCGGAAAGGGAAAAAAAACAGATTGAAGCTTTCTGAAAGTTTGACTGCAGTTCTTGAGTGTCTGCATCCCACACAAATGATAGCTGGCGTGTGCACAGCGAGATGGATTCTGCATTATCAAGGCAACTTTTTAACAGCTTGGTGGAGAGAGAAAGTTAAAGACTTTTCTCCATCTTTCACTGTTTAGATAGTCAGGAAGAAATACAAAACGTTAACTCCTCTTCTTGTGCGCTGACGACAAAAAGAGAGAAAAAAAAAACTTCCTCTTGAATGTTTGGTTTGGTATAAAATCATAGCCTAGGGGACACATTAAGCAAAACAGGCCAACAGTATGCTTTAATATGCTACAATATGAAGGATATTGAGGTATTGTTGGAAATGATATTGTAATGTAATACAAATGTTAAAATCATCTACACTTCGCCAAAGAAGGCCACTGTCCGGTCAGGAAACTCTCATGTCCCATAAATCTTCATGATCCCCAACATTTATACAAACATGAACCTGTGTCATAGAGATGCATCACCTATATGCTTTTCATTTAAAAACACATACGCACTTAAAGTCTAAATGGTGACGAATAAACAGTAAGAGGTAATTGCCTTATGTAACCTGTGCTAAGATACAGTAGCTTTACCAACAACACACAGCTCTGGGCCACAGTCCAATAAATTCACTGCTGCCTAGTCTAAACGGAGCCCCAGGACAGGAGCTACTGCCTGGATACACTGCAGAGCAGAGCCGTTGGCTTACTGAAAGTCTAGAGGGAGGAAGACAGAACCCGAGCCTGACTTTTCAGCCCTAGAAAACAGATGCTCTGCTCCTTTAGATGGAGCAAGTTTACATGTAAAACTACATCAAAAACATCGATTTTTTAATGCTATGAATAAATAGGTGATTAGTTTTTTTTTTGTTTCATTCAGTGCTTCTTCTATGCTGAGTTAAGCTGTAAATTTGGTCCACCTGCAGCACAGAATTTTAGACAGTGGTCCCCGTTTTTATGTTAATCAGTACAGATGGTAGAAGTTACCTGCAGTAAACTGTTTAAACTTGCCTTGCTCGTATCATCCAGCAGCTCGGTGACAAAGACTTAATCCTGGTCTCCACTGTAAGTCCGAATCACTAAAGCCTCTCTTACTTTATTTTGACTTGACTCTGAAACATGTTTCACACTATTTTGGGTTTGAAACTTTTGATCAGATGTGATGAATCATCATCATGCCACCATGCTAAAGCAAACAACTTTCTATTATTTACCAATGTTAGATTAGGCCTATCTTTTCCCCTTCAGTGTCAAGATTAGTTCTTTATCCATCTTTTTTATTTTTTATTTAACAGCCTCCAGACTTTCTCTAGAAATCCTGTGTTGCCCCAAAACCTCGTGGACTTAGTAGGCAAGTACAGCAAAACTTTGTCCTTGAGTCTGAACATTGAGGTCAGACACTTATGACACTTTTTGTCATTTAAAAAAAGCTATTTGTTTTTTATCTCTTGGCTACACTGTTTATGTGACATATGTGATATGTGACACATGAAATTATGTATGTCCAGTTTAATTTCATAAAAATAAACCATTTTATGAACTTTTTACGGTATAAAATGACTAAAATATAAGATGACCGGCCTAACTTAAACTTTACAGAGCAGATCTATGAGTTTCATTCATTAAAGTGAAAGACTACTGTTGCGCCAGCTGCTTCACGAATGACACTGACATAGCTCTGTTTCAGAAGTTTCTGTTTGGTTATGGTGCAGTAGACGGCCACTGCTGTCCAGCAAATGATGATGTCGATTTTTCAGAAGACTTTCTGACCCATTAGAAAAACACAGGTGTGCATAAAGTGGCTTCCATGATGGTTGGATCCATTTTGTTGTTTTTTTGTTTTGTTTTTTCATTGTGCACGCCAGCCAGCTGGTCAAGGAACAATTGAAAATACAAAACTAACAATACAAAATACATTTCTAATTTTAAATTTGCTTATTTTAGTAGTAATCAGTTGACATTGCTAAATTGGTATCAGAATTGGCAGTTATGGTCTTAATACAAACAGGCCAATAAAGTTATTGTTTGCTTTGGGTACTGCAGGCTACATGAATGTGACTAATTGCCCTCCAAGCCCAAATCATTCTTTTCACCAGACTTGTTAGTTCAGTTGGGATGTTCTAACTCGCCTCATATATTTGTCTCGGTGGAATATGTTGACCAAGCCAAGTGTAACGGGACCGCATTATTCTGGTGGATCACGGCACTCCAAGTGCAAGCCTCAAACTGGCCATATTCACACTGGGCCGAATTAAAGCACCCATGAACTCGGCGCTTGCTTTTTCTTTAACGTTTGTGCATCTCTTGGGGTAAAAGCATGGAACTCAAATTTGAAGGCCTGTTTTGAAGTGAAAGCTCAAGAATATTTATCAATAAGCATTCTCATCCTATAGAGACATAACAAAGAGAAAGGTGCAGAAAGAAAGAGATTGTGCACATTTCTGCTTGTGTTTTGAAGTTAATGGAAGAAAGCGTGGATAGCACTCACATAGCTCTCATGTTATTCTCAGGCAGCAGAGGGATCTCCAGAATTTTGGTGTTGGATTGCATGACTTCATGGCTGGCGGTGGAGACGGTTTTGCCCGTGATGCGGTGGACCTGGTAGAAGGCATGTGGTCGCAGGAGGCGGTCGTCTGCGGTCCCTATGAACAGCTGCAGGGTGAGCGGCTCGCTTTCCATGTAGCCATAAAGCTGGCAAGAGAACAAAGAGACCCAGGTAAGAGGCAACATCAGGTTTTAAGACCTCCATCTCAGGCAACCCCTCATTTAGGAAATCGAGACTGGACGCACATTAGCAACTGTTAAAGGAACCTTTATTGATAGCTTTGACCAGGCAGAAGAGCTGTGAACATGAGCTCTTTTTCATTGTTTGTTTTTTTCTGGTTGGATTGGAGGCTCTCTCTCAGTGGTCTGCTGTTCTTTTCTACATTCCTTTAGGAAGAGAAATCAAAAGATTTTTTATTGTTTCTGGGTGTTTGAGCAGGAAACACAGAGACAAAGACTGATAAAAGTTTCACAGCTGATACTTAAGGAGATGACTGGGAAAATGTTTCCAGTATAACGGAGGGCATCAAATAGATGAAATCAAAACTCAAACTCTTACTTAAACTGTTCAAAATAAATAAATAAACAGTACAAATCAATGGTTTTTCTGTGATGATTATCAACACACAGTTAGCTATTAAACTTATTAAAACTTTACGCCTGAATGCTCATGAAGCAGGGAGTGCAGACGTGCTCCAGCCCCTTTACCTTTGGGCAGTTATGAACATGCATTATGATTTCCATTAAAGAGCGCAGACTGTGTCCCACTGTGATGAAAGAGACTCCTGTATCAGAACCACCACTTCAAACAACTACCACTTCCTCTAGCAGCCTGCCATTAGCCGCTACTGCTTAGCTAATAAAAAGATCAAATCTTCAAAAAAAGGAAAAATAATCCATGCCTGTGCACACTGTTGAATTTGGGTTCAAATGTACTTCAAATATAAACTGTAACTGCCAATTTAAATTCAATGTCCCAGTATAATTTTCTGTCTGTGTCTAAAGTAACATCATTCGATCATTTAACCAAGTGTGTAATGGCTCAAAAACATCCAAATGCAGGGAATGCTTTAAATTCCAAGATGTGGTGAAGGGCAACTGATACTTTGTGAATGATTTCTGACCAGAATAATCCACTAACCAAGTTATTTCTAGCGTGGCCGAGTCTTAACACCAAAGACCTCCCAGGATATAGTTTCTCTTTGTAATGCAAATTGTTCCTATGGCTTAGAAATCTCTCCAAACCTAAACACTATCAAGAAGCCGCTGAATCCATCTGGTATACATAAAACCCCAAAAAGCCTAACTTCTGATCGGGTGGACCTCCACAGATCCACCCAGGTGGCTACTTGACCGCATGTGACGTTTACTGTGAGGGATCAGTTACTTAAGACCAAGGCTCAACAAGCCATGACCATCTGAAAAATCCCACAAATTGGTCAATTACTCCAGCGCACCGCTTCAGACCAATTTTGTTTGAGCTCCATCCGAGTGAAAACAGTGGTAACGTCAAATGGAATAAAAGACCCCTGTTGTTTATCTAACAGACTGAGTCATACAATGAAATGAAGACCACATGTAACCTATGACATAATCTGATTAATGGGTTTATAATTACCTTTGAGAGGGCAGGCAGGAATTGGGGGGGTGGGGGTGTAAAGAAGAGCAAGACTGGTATAAGACTGGAAAGTTATTCTGAACCTGATTGGGTGTCTGTGGAAATTAGTACCACAGTGTCATCGACACCTAAGGCCTTTGATTTGAGAGCAGATTTGTCTGGATACAGTATCAAAAGTCATTTGGTCTCATAATAACGACAAGGATTAAATGGCCTTGGTCGGCACTTGATGACAGCTCTGCTGGATGCAAGACAAGGCAGAGGATGTGCTCTTTGTGGTCTCTGTTACACAATTTTCATTATTAATTATCTTGAATAGGAATAGAATATGACCAGTCACGGGAATAGATTATATATCCATATGCTTCAATAACCTAAGCACCGGTGGTTATCTGGCTTGGTCTTTGATTCAGATATCGAGGGAGTGCGGAGGGAGTGGTAAGACTAAGGCTGTCATTCATCTCCAGTTCCAACCATCATATTTTTTCTCTTGAGCTCCCCATAGTGTCTCTAGCAGCTGTCTTGACCTGGAGCTAGTCACACATGCTAGTCATCAGTGAGTTAGGCCGAGGTCAGGAGCTTCTTGAAGTCTTGGCATCTCAAGGGACCACTTCATCTATAGAGTGATCTCACCGGCAGACGCTGTTCCCTTGTTATATTTTACTTATGGTGTCACCAGAAGTAATTATCCATAGCCACACATGCTACCAGTTACGGGCGCATTGAATCAGAGGAGGGCCACGGTGGAGCATGAGGTACAAATCTGAAACATCGGAGCGTTAAATTGCATGACGTTGCCTTGTGATTTAATAAAACGCTGGCAGTTGCACTACAAACCCGTGTCATCTGCGGCAATGGACTTCTTTGGATTTCTCTTTGACCTCCAAAACATTACCTCAGCCGCCACGTGGCGAGGGCCACAAAAGAAGCGGGAGGTAGAGGAGGTTCTCGCTCCTCTCATCCTGCTGTAGCGCACGGCAATGGCGGCGGCATCCTCGCTCAAAAGGAGGATGTGATTAATGAGGTCAGGTAGTCCTCGTGGTGACGCTGCTCTTCCCAACAGCAAACGAAGGCAGCGTGATCCCCCCTGAGCGACCTCACTCAATTCCTTTACCATATGTGCTCCCCTGACCCTCTCGCTACAGTCTCCCCCCATCCCACTCCTTCACCTCTGCTAAACTCCTGCGATGCTCCCTCAACTGCACGCCACACGCACAGTGAAAAATTCACTTCTTCATTTTATTCTCAAAGTGGGAATTAAGACAGTCAAGACTGTGTAGACAGAACTTAAACACCTGCGACCTCAGCTTTGCATTTGTGTCTGACGCTGTCTGTGAGAGAGACACTAATTTTGACCAGATGAGCTTCTTCTTGCTGTAAAATATGGCCCATCGGGCTGAACGCTCACTACATGTTTATTTTGAGATCATTCACTGAAACCAGTCTTACATTGAGGCAGTTGTTCCCGGTGCCAGCTTTTGCCACTGTGTCAGCTTGTTGTATGAACCTATTTCTGAGAGCTGACGCTCAAGTAAAACATCGCGACCATGGCAGCTGAGGCATTAACTGCATAATAGTGTGCAGCTGTATTGTCTAGGTCAGTTGTGATGATAAATAGAGAAGAGGAGGACACATTCTGGGTGCTCACCGCCATTCAACTCCCATCTGCCTTTGGGTCTTCTCAGCTCCATCAGCAATACAGAAAGCTTTAGTCCTTGGGAGACAGCCCCAGTTTATTTCTTTTCTTTCTTCCCCCCCATTTTCTTATTTGCTTCACTCAATGAAAGTCACATGTGATCAAATAGCGACAGAGGGTGTTTTTATTCCAATAAATATAATGTATTTTTCACAGTGGATTTTATCCTTCAGCTTCTTTAGTAAAAGTGACATTCTTAATGCTGCTGCAACCATTCAAAGTGGGGATTTGAACATTTAAAGTTTAATAATGACTTGGTGGTAAATTAGATTTGTCTGGCCTGGCTAGAAATTGAGTGTGAATACACTTCACAGGCCCCGCAGTGAAGGCTGCCTTCTATCCCTCTGCGGTGATTTCATCACCGCCTGGAGAAATGTCATGACTCGTAGAAGTCCACGTGGCGCAGAGAATCGGGGGGGAGAGGGAGAAGACAACTGGAAGCAGCAGAGGAGGGGTTGAGGGGGGAGGAGAACTACAACAGCAGATGCAGGCTTTTTCCCATTATCACGCTCTCCTCTCTGTCAAGTGCTGACACACTCACACCAGCCAGCCTTTGCTGTACCCAATTAGACGTACACTCATCCACGCTGTCTCTCCTTCCAGACTTTACTCCATCGCCCCCCTGACCCTCTAATGTCTCCCGTGTCTCATATTGAATGCATAACGCAACATATGCAATCCTTTAATGTGCACTGTTTCCATGGCTTCACATGCTGCAACTTTTATAAGCAACCAAACAGCTATATCCTTTAAAGTTTTTATTTTCTTTACTAATACTTCGAGTATTGAGGGTGTAGCTTTGAGCACAGGCCCATGTCTAGACTACTAAAGGTCCAAATTTTATGTCAAATAACATTGTTTTAAATTTTGATTTTATCAGCCATTCATAAGACCCATCATTAAAGCCTACAGAAAATTTGTGCAGGATGAAGCATAGATCACTGCTATGCCCCTAAGTAGCCAGATTACCCACTCTTATCTTACCTCATAAATCTGCGGTTTGGTTGTCACCTCAAACCAGTGAAAACGATGTACACATAACCTCAACTTTTTCCACTTGTTATTAACTTGTAATTAGTGGCAGCCCAATACCAGTGTAAGGGAAACCCCGCAGATGGAGAACCACAATTTGAGAGTGGCATAAATGCCCCTTTGGGCAGCAAATAATAGCCTTGACTAAGCTCTAACAGCACTACAGGGTACACCAATCCTTTTGAATATCAAACATAAGGCGGCGGTAGATTTAATGAGCAATTAGCAGCTACAGTATGGAGTGCTGTAGATCAGGGTGTTCTTCTTTCGAGACATTACGCAGCCAGCAAGGACCAGATCCCAAGGTGAAACCGCACATGCGAAAAACCCGAGCACGTGTTTGCTTAAGTCTTTCATGTCATCATGGCGGAAATATACTGCAAATTTGATGTGCATTACATAAAGTTGCAGAGGAAGAGAGATGAGTATTAAGTCATGCACACGTTAATAAGGATGATGGCCACATCCTGAAATTACACATGTGTGTTACTGCTTTAAACTTAATGAGAAAGTGCATGTATGTGTGTGGGGGGTGAAAGCCTTACAGGCCAGTGATTATCCTATATGAATTAGCCATAAGCAATTCTGCTCTGTGTGCTGCAGGACAGGTTTAATTCTTCACAGGTGTTGTTTGCTGTTACCAAGGGCCTGGCGGATGTCTGTTTTCCTGTCTGTGGTTGAACTTGAAAGCTGTTGCAACATCTTGATCTGAACTCATGTTAGATCGGTCACTCTATTGTCAATGAAAACTTTACAATTGCAGTTGTCTTTTTTAAATGGTCTGCTCAGTTAAAAGAAGAAACAAACAACCAAATAAATCAGTGTTGCGGTTATATTTTAAGTAAAGGTAGACCAGGTTGTTGGTTTTTCCTGAGCACGGCGTCAGACATTAAACACAGCTGTGGTAAAGCAAGGGGGAGAGTCTGGAAGAGTGTGAGAGGAACTGTTAGAGTACCCTAGATCCCCTTAATGGTGTTGTGGTCTGATGCAGTAAGTAAAGTGGAAAAGCAGCAGCGGGGGTCACAGAGTGGACCGGTGATGAGAGAGGGGGTTAAAAGGCTGGAGATGCAGAGGAGAGGAGGTAGGGTTGGTGTCTGACTTGAGAATAGATGACCTTGATTTGGAATGGAAATTGATGAGACGAGTTGGTGCAAATGGTGAAAGGCTAGGGAGTCATGGTAAGCCAGGGTTTTCATTGGCGTATGACTGGAGCAAAGACCTTCCATTCTCTGTGCAACCACCCATCACATAAACACCTTTGTGTGTCAAGGAAAAACAAGACAGCAGTAAATGTGCACATGAGCGCCTTGGTTTCACTGTATATTAGCCACTCTCTACGGAGTACTTTGTCAGTGTGGAACCTGTGTATCCCTGTATGTTTTTCATCATCTTGCTGTTTTCTCTTTTCTTTTTTTTGGGTGGGGGGTTCATCCAGAACTGCTTTCCAACACACATGTCACGATTGCTCATAGCACGTGTGTCTGATCATCCATGACCTAAAAAAACAATAGAGTTGTAGATGGCTGGGTTTTAACCGAGGTAGGCCTGCTGGTGTGGATTTGGGAGATGGTTGAAGGATGAACGGTTCACAGGGAGTGACAGCCTCGGGCCCACCAGGGAGGCAGAGAGGCACCGGTGCATGGAAAGAGGAGGTGGCCTCTGATGGGTACTGACTCCCGTGCACCACTGTCATGCTTAGCCAACCTCAGGGCTACTCAGGTCCTAATCAGCAGGATACAGAGCATCTCTTGGGGCAGGCAAGCCAAGCCACAGCTGCCTGGTGACTCCCTCTGCCCCTTCTCTTTCCTTCTCTCCAGTCTCAAGAATCATGAAGAACACACACACACACACACACACACACACACACACACACACACACACACACACACACACACACACACACACACACACACACACACACACACACACACACACACTGCCTTAGCTTCTTCCTACACTCGTGCCCTTGTGTCATTATTGACTCATTCTCCTTGACTGCACTTCACCCATCCAGTGCCTGCCACTCATTACCTCAGGGCACTGGGGACTACACCACGCGCCCTATCCTCCGAGATTGTAACAACACAATTTCTTCACATCACCACAACAAAGACAAAGGGAGTGCCTAGGAGTGAAAAAGTCAGGTTTTCAAAAAAAACAAACAAAAAAAACACCACATTTTTCTTCTATCCTTTAGCCTCCAGCATGTACACATGATTGCCTAATCCTCATAGATTCATCTTCCTGCCAACTGCCATGCTCGGAGTGGTTTCCACTGTTATGAAACCCTCAAGATATCCCAATTGACTGCACAGGCAATATCGGGGTCATAAATCACTCCTCACCAAGAAAAGAAAATGTGAGGTATGTGAGCAAGCAAGCAGGTGTGATGGAAAAGCATCTGTCATCGTATTTTCATATAATATTTGGTCAGGGCGCTCAGCGAGGGTTGGGAATATCCTCAGAATGTTGGCGATTTTAAATAACAGAATCAAATCATGAGCGTGAATATTGACAGGGCCACGTGTAAAGACACTCAGGAGTGTTATTTATGAGTTCCTATTCGGCCCCCGAGAGAGAGAGCAAGTCAGAAATTGACGTGACCTAAAATCAAAACGAGCCTGAGTCTGCTGGGCCTCTTACTGTAGCACAGTGAACTGTGAGGGGTAAAGTGTTGATTCACCTGCATGTTGATATTCAAAGGCTTGTAAAGAAGGGGAATAATTACCTGTATTTACAGAAAAAACCTGCAGGTTGACAGGCGTCTTTATAACACAACTTTGGCCAACAGCTGTCAAATGCATTTGACATTGTGCAGACCAGGGTGTGCTGACAACATCTATTTACAAAATAGCTGCGGCGCTAACAACATTTAAAGCTAAGGATGGACCACCAATTAAACTTTATAGTTCCAGGAACTTTTTGTGTGTGTTTTTTTAGGCTTGCAGAGTCTAGCTGCATGGAAAGCAGGCTATCTGCCATCTAAAACCATTCAATCCCTTCTCTGACAGAGCCAGCAAATATTCATATAGTTAGTAGGATAGATACAGTTTAAATGCAAATAAGCTGCTTCAAAGACAAGTTTACCTTAAGGACATGCACACACGACTAAATCCCCACCTTGTGTAAACTGAGATGTCAGCACAGCGTGATGACAGCGGAGCTGAGAAAGGAGCTCTGTGCTGTGCCGCTGGTGAGACTGACGTGTGCTCCTTAAGTGTTTGCCAAATACAATAGCGAGGGGCGACGCTTCTCCTCCAGTCAGCATGCACTGCTGCTGGTCAGAGTGACTTATTACAGCAGCAGATTCACTGTCAGCTTTAGGGAACATTTAAAAACGCAGCATACAAGAAAATGCTGAGATATACCGCCTGCAGTGTGCAAGTGCTGCACAGCTGCTGTCAGAAGTTACAAGAAAGGCCTGCATTTTTTTAAGCTAGCTGACTAGTTAGACAAATTTAATTTTTATTTTTTTTATCTCTGTGCATGTGGTTTGTGTGTAGAATAGAGTGACCTCATCTGTAATGCCATTTTATAATCTTTGGTTGTGTAATGACATATAAAATGATCTGTAAGTGCAGAAGCTCCATCCATCTGCTCTTCAAAGCAGCAAATGGGAGGTAAGAGAGCTCAAAAGCAGAGGGAAGTTAGCTAAAACAGCTTGATTCATATACTGAGTAAACTGGGGGGCCGTACCAGGGTTCACTGCCTGTGAATCTTGCAAATCCATTTTAGTAGTGGCTAGAGCTGAAAGTCATCATAATAGATCCATTTTAATCTTAACAGATAGAGGCACTGTGCTCAAATCACACTCATTATTCCAATATTTGGAATCTGATTTGCCAAAAACAGCATTAAAAGATTACTGTAGCTAATCATTTCTGGATGGTTTGAGCAGCAGTCGCATACAGTAGTTTGTATTTAAACACAGTCTAACCAACCAAATCTGATTTCGTCGAGAGAGAAAAAAAAAGAAAAGCAAACGAACATCAACGTTGTGACTAATGAAAGAAATGTCAGGGCTGTGTTGACTTTGCTCTGTGACTACATGCTGTCATAAAATAAGCAACAGCCAGACGTTCATGTCACCAGATTGGCGTTGGATAGAAAACTGCTGTTAATCAGCATGCACTTGTTACCTCTCATGCTGTAATGACAGCAAATTATTGCACAGTCTAAAACTACAAAGCTAACTTTGTCTCTGGGTAAATGCAAAAGTGCACAGCAGCAGCATTTGTTGTTTGAACATTAGTGCTGGCAGCATACCTGTACCACAGGGTGTCCTCCAGACAAGGCCTTCACGGCTCCTCGGCTCCCCTCAGTCTCATAATGGGCCCTGTGGTGGGACTTTGGCTGCACTTCTATCTGTAGGTTGTAAGGGCCGGAGCAGGATGGAAGCTGCCAGTCAAGTGCTGGCAAAGATGGACTGTAATTACATGACACATTGATTGTTATTAGGTGAGAATAACACTATGTATCATTCCCACCTTTCAACAGGATAGTGAATTCACATTTACACGGTCCAAAGATTTTGCCTTTCTGGGCTAAAACCCCCAGTGTCTGGCTTTTTCTTTCCTGAAAGAACAGTGAGTTATACGTTTCCACTTTGCTTGGAACAAATAAATGAAGACATATGGCAAATGATTGTCTTTTTATGTACATTCTGTTTTCTCTATTTTGGTTTTCATCTAATTTGCCAAAGTATGAACTACCATATTTTTTTTTCCTCCAAGGATCCAGAAGTCTGAATCTAAACTAAACTTGCTTTAAATTAGCCTGAAATTGGGACACTTTGTTGTAATCCAACTGGCTTGAGCCCTCTCCATTTCATCATGGTCTCTAATCTAATCAATTGAAGTCATCCCCCGACTGCGTGTAATTCCTTGGGTCTGGGTAATAATTAGTGGCCCCCGCTTTCCCCCTTTGTTTTTTCTTTCTTTTTGTGAAAAATAAATGAGAGACAAATGTGCCCCGGTTAGAGCGCGGCATGTTTTGCATTATGGTGTGGCAGGTGAAAAAAGACGCAGCGAGTTAAGAAAGTGACAGTGGGAGGAAAGACAGTTCTGGGGCACAAAAACAAATCTCTCACTGCCTGGCAGTCAGGCAGCTTTTTTAACACACACACACACACACACACACACACACACACACACACACACATATGTATATGTATATATATATATATATATGTATGTATATATAATTCAATTTTAAATTGATAACTGTAAAATTCTAAAATACAAAAAGCTGGTGTTGAAGACAATGGTGTTATGGAACAAGGTCAGCCACACACCTTGCCTGGGAGCATGATATCTCTTTCTCAGAGCTACAGCTGGCCTCCTTCAACATCATTGTTCTCCTGATGGGGAGTCAAAGCTTCCCATGTGAACACCGTGGAGATATCTAAACCAAAACAAACATGTGCAAGACAATATTTCTCTTTGCCGGATGCCTGGTAAACGCAAACCCCTGACCTGAAGAGTGGCTCGACTGAAACCAATCTCTGGCATCTTTGTGGAACTTGCGGGCTGTTTGTTGACCCAAAATGAACTGATTTCCCCCCGCAGGACTTTATCTGCCTATTCAGTGCATGACATCACTTTAGCTACACAGAGAAAAGATGGGCCGATGGCGCGACAAACCAGTGGAGCGCGCCGGCTGATTAACTCACAGGCTGCTTCCCCTTCAGCCAGCCCTGTCACCATTGCTTCCTGTTGCTCAGTATCTTAATCAAACACTTGATTTCCAACAGGAAAGTGTGTTATTGGCTTAAGGGGGGGGGGGGAGAATGCCACAAGGGAGCAAAAAGAAAAAAACCCCGCTTTGCTCAATTGACAAAAATCAATACTATTGTTCAGTGCAAGAGTCTATTTGTCTGAGTGTGTGCATGTGTGACTGTATTCGTTGTTATATTTGTGTGAGGGTTGCGATGGCAACGGCGGCACATGCATGCTGGGCAACTCCTCAATGTGAAATACGATTTATGAAATAGTTCTGATCTTCAAAGGGAACTCCTTTGGAAGTGAAGGGCATGTAAATTGGAATCTCTGCCTTTTGAAGATTGAAAACTAAAACCATCTTGTCCTCACAATAAATAAAAAACATTATAAATGTGGGGAAAAAGAGAACAATGGAGAAATGGAATTGATGAAATGTGATGAATTGTAATATGTAGAAAATCCTGACCCTCAGACCAAGCGTTAGGATCATAATTCTGTCTTAAGCAGAGACACATAGACAATTTTCTTTTGGCTAAATTGCTGGCTATTTCAATTTCTGAACATTTAGACTGTACTTGATAGAGAATTACTAAATTTATTTGAGACAGCAGGAGCTGGTTCAGCCTACCTGAGGTAAGGCTTGGGTTTAGACCAGGAGTATGGGTGCTGAGGCACATCCAGGAACCCCCCACAGTAGCTCTCCTTCTTGAGGGCCAGGCGGGAGGGGTAGTCCTCGTGGCAGAGCTCTCCATCAGGACCAAGCTCCTCGCCTCCAGGTTCCACCTTCAGACTCATGGAGGCTGAGTGGTCCAGCATCGTCTTCCGCGTCTTGACTGGGATTCCCTCCCCCATGTCTACCACCCCATCTGTGGTTAGAGCATTGATTGCAGCCACGATGGCAGAGTTGGTGTACTGGTTGGTGTTGGCAAGCCAGTTATCATCCGTAATGCTGACCCTGGGGGAGCCATGTGGAGAGGGTGTCGCTGACTGGTTGGGTGAGCAGGGCGTTTGATGGTAGGAGGTGCCGTTGAAGCTGTACTTTCTCTTCCCCATGCTACCACCGCTGCCTCCACCGCCTCCACCACCTCCACTGTAGGAAGGGGAGTTTGGTCTAGAGCCACGAGGTTGTGCCGGCCAGCCTTCCTCAGCCACGGCTCCAATTTGAGGGGAGGTGGATGGTGAATTGTGAGGGGACCCTGCGGGGCCACTGGCATGTGGGCATGACAGAAGCATGGATGATCCTCGGGGAGAAACACAGGGGGACTGCCAGGGGGAGTTCTGCGGGGAGTTGTCGTAGTTATAGAACCCTGACTCATAGGATGACGCCTCAGAGTTGCAGCTGCGTGACGAAATGCTGCTGGCAGGGCTGAGGCAGCTGGGATCACGGTACCCCTCTGCATTGGGGAGCGTCAGTGTGACAATGTTGACCCCCCGTTTGACAATGTGGTCCTCACTGCTGCTCTCTTCAACCTCATCCTCAGGGTACTGGCTGTAGGCAGTGATCTCAATGCGGGGGCTTTCCAGGGCTGGAGCACCATTGGGTCTCAAGCTGTGCGGCAGATAATAACCTGATGCTGCATGATTGTCACTGCTGTATCCCGTCTGGTGGCAAGAGGAAACTGAGATGACTGGACTGGACTGTAAGGTATGGTACTGAGTGGCCAGACAGGGGCTGCCCATACCCAGAGGAAGGGACAGGCTGACGTTTGGTGTGTAGCTGTATGCATCTGAAAAAATAAGAAGTATATTTAAGAAACAGAGAATCACAAATATGTGTTACTTTCCAGAGCAAAGTTCAGAATGTAAAAAAATGATATTCCCATACAACTAAATTGCATTTTTAAAACAAGCATAGCATTAGTTCTGGCAGGCCTTGGAGTGAAGCTCAGTGGTCTCAAAGCCAAACAGCCCATATCAGAGGATAGCTAAGTTAATTCCCATCTTATTGGGAAATCTCAAATAGAACATGTTATTTAAACTACCTCATCTTGCATAAAGTCGCAGCTGCCTGTGGAGTCACTTTGCAAAGCCACCTCTGCCTCAGCCCCTCCATTTCAGTCTATACAATCTAATTCTGATGTATTCATGCTCCCTCTCAGTTGTGTCTGTCCCTGCTGCTGTTGTCACTGTTGTTTCTCCCAGAGGTTTCTTCCTCTAAAGAGGGAGTTTTTTTTCCCACTGTCGCCGAGTGCTTGCTCAAAGGAGTTTGTCTGATTGTTGGCATTTCTCTTTATTATTACAGAGTCTTTACTTTATGATATTAAAAGCTTTGAGGTGACTGTTGTTTTGATTTGGTGCTATACAAATAAAATTGAATTGAATTTGTCATGTTTTGCAATGTTAACCAGTCTTCTGAAATACCACAGGGATAAATGCAAAACTTCTTGGTAAAAAATAAACTGAGAAAACACGTTGAAGAAAAAAATTTATTTGTGAAACACACTATGACTAAACATAATTTTGGAGAACACTATAGCCTAACTGCGAGGGAATGTAATTTCTAGAACTGGTCACATTTAAGAACTCTGGTCACATTTAAGAACAATACCCCTACACAAATCTCTCCAGTATGTTTTTCAGATTCTGACTAGCCCACTTCTTTATAAACATCTGGAGAAGCTTAGCAATCATCTCAAAGCGGTTACTGTATGAGGCTGCTGTGTAGTCGCAAGTCGAGCAGCCACTCTGTTTGTTTGATCAGTTCATCTAAGGCTTTATTTGGCACACCCTGCTGTAGGGCTGCTCAATTAATCGAATTTTAATCACGATTACGATCTGGGCTTTCAACGATCATTAAAAATGACTGAGCCGATTATTAGCCCCTCCCTCATTTATCCGCGACACCTTAAAGGCCGGTCCGTGAAAATATTGTCGGGCATAAACCGGTCCGTGGCGCAAAAAAGGTTGGAGACCGCTGATTAAGAGGACCCGAGGGAAGCTCGGAAAGCTAAGCAGAAGTTATTTGGAGAGGAGAGAGTGACTGCTGTTGGTTGAAAAGAGAGGTTAAAAAAAAAAAAAAACTTCAGTGGTGTTGCACACTATTTTATATTATTTTTTAAAGTCATTGAAGCCGGTCAGAGCAGCACACTCCGTTTTGTGTAACTATTTTTAAATCCCTGTAGAACCTGGACCGTGTAAGCTAGCGCAATAATTTTTTTTGCATATGAAACCGGAGGAGTTGTACTTACATCTGATGCCATCAGCTTGTCCTCGGTCACGGTTTCCTTCCACATAAAGCTTTGCAAAAACTGCATAGAAAGCGCTTGCAGGAACAAAAACGTAATATTCCAGAAACACGCTTTGCTGATCCGATCAGCTGTTCGTAACACTTCCCACAGTGAATCAGACGTCAGCACGAACTATCACATGTCGGCCATTTCCTCCCCGAAACCGGAAGTGACGTCATTTTCGCGGAAATGTAGTTTTTTACTTGTAGGCCTTAAAAGCCTATACTGGTCATGTTTGACTTTTCTGAATAGTTTCTGGGATGCTTAGAACTCGAATTGCACTGCTGGAAATCGTTTATTTTGATGCACCTTCTGTTTTCTTTGCAAATTTGCATCATAGGATTGTTTTTTCGTTTTTCCTGCAGTGTATATAAAAATTGGTGTATCTCCAAAATAAAACTATGAAGACACTCAAAATAAATTTCCTGTTGTTGTAAACTATTTTTTGCAACTTTTTTGTATTTAAAGTTTTGAGGGATAAACCTCTTAAATTTCTCCAAGTAGAAATATATGTAAAAAAACAAAACCGATTTTCAATTTTTTTGTAGTTTATTGCAACTTTTTTGCAATTTATGTAGTTACTATGGACATAATGCATACATATTATTAAAATATGGGCTATAACAGTTGTATAGCAACTTGAAATGCTCCCACAAATGGCACTACAACATGTAAAAAAATAATATAAGCTCTGGCGGACTTGGTTCTATGGTAGGTCTTAAAGGGTTAAATAAATATCGTCAAATAATCGAGATCTCAATTTCAGTGAAAATAATCGTGATTATCATTTTTGCCATAATCGAGCAGCCCTACCCTGCTGTCATATGTACTCTACAGGAATTCCTCCAGCAGCACTGATGGATGCTTTATTTGATTGATTGCATCACTCACTGAGTGAATTAGGCCCTCCCCTGTGGAAAACTGACAGCACTCTCGCATCGCTCTGAGCATGTGATTAAGTCAAGGAGAGTTTGCTTTTGCGCTACACACAGATACACCACCGGTACACACATAAACAGAGGACAAGTGCAGGCAGGTACACAAGGAAATCACGTCCAGTGCAACAATATAGAGCCCAGATAGCTTGGAAGGCAGGCATGCCTCTTCAGTTAGCCTTGACACGGGTGGCTGCTGTGTCAACAGTTGTAAACCTCACGCCTGCCTTTTATTGATAACGTCAATGAGGGTAAAAATAGCTACAGAAATAAAACCATTCAGTCTGAAACCCAGCAAAGGGCATTCCCCTCTCTGAACCATTCGATATTTGTTAACCACAATACTGCGTATCACATGAAATGACAGATCTGTCACACAACATAAAATATGTGGGTAGGCAAGGTAAAATTAGCTTATGAGAGTCTATTTTCAGAGGTAGTAACACTACGTGCGCAGGACATGTATTCCAGGAGATGCGCATGTATTGTGACAGAAACCCAAACTAAATTGAAGTCGTCCTTTTGAAAACTATAAGAGACACTTATTCACTAAACCTACAGACTTGGAAAAGTTACTTTTTATACGGGGTTAGAAGAGGCTAAATGTCAAACCCCTTTAGAGCCTACTTCACAGAATTACAATGTCATAATAGCAGATCAGTACGCACCTTTCTCCCCTTCCTTCTGGACACTTTGGCTGTACTCAAAAATGTAGTTGAAATCAAACTCTTGCTCTTCATGCTGAAAACTCATTTCTGCACCACTCATCGTAGTCTTTCAAAGTAAGGGCGAGTGAGCATTCAGCTCAGTCTTCGCCGATGCTCTTTTTCTCTGGTTTGAACAGATGATAATCTCCTGCCCACTCTAGCCCTTGTGACACACCTCCTCAGTTCAGGCCTGACTGACTTTGCTTACAGTTGCGGCTGTTTTTTTTCCCCCCTTCCTTTTGAATGTGTGTGATCAGTGCACTGCGCTGCAGCACACTTCACTTCTTCTAACACCCACTCAAACACACTAGGGCTTTCACTCTTGTTTGCTGCATGATCTTGAAACTTGGCTTTTCCGGGTGACACGCATCACAACTGCCGAATAACAAAATTGGGAAAGCAGATCAGATTTTGTTGGGGTGAAGCGAGTAAAAGAGAAATCAAAATGAGTCACTAACAAGAGGCAGTGCCTCCCCGGTTGTTTGCAATGTGCTGAAAATGCAGTGCAAGCAGATTTAATTTGAAAACACAAATTATAGCGTGCTCTCTTTGCACTCCCCAATTTTTTTCCAATTATGCTATTGTGATCAAAACACATTCTCTCCCTACAACCAAACTAGTCTGACTAAAGAATGGACGGGTTTATCCGCAGGCATTGTGGTCTAGGCTGGGCTAAGAGTGACGGGACCTCATAGAGAGATAGGTGGTCGCCCACAAAAGTCATCTGCAGCCTCTGGAACTAAGAACTCTGGGGCCACTTATCGCACATGGCTGAGTATGCGCTATGGCAGAACACCAGCATGGTCTCTGTGTGTGTGTTTGTGTGTGTCTGTGTGCTTGCGTTTGAGTGTCTGCGTGTCTGAGTTTATGTGTGACACTAAAGCAGCCCTCGCCACACTGCTGGAGCTGTGTGTGGTTAAGCACGTCTCCTTGTCAAGCAAGCTACCCCAACATCCCTGCATGCACAGATCACAGTGCTCCCTCTTACTCACAAACACATGTATATACACGCACATCTGTTACAAATTATAAAGCTTAGTATCAAGGGACTGAACTGAATAATAATACCGCCTGCACCCGTCCCTCTCTAACCTCAGAGACAAAATTAAATTCCTGAAATCCACCAAAAGCCAGTGATATCACCACTATGAATTAAGGCTATAAGTGACTTGTGATCAGATTTTGCCCTCTCACTCTGAATCACAAAGCTATAAATAGAGAGTTTGCTTTTGATTGCATGGGAAAGTAAATAATATTTAGCAGCCTCTGGGCTATCTGACCCTGAACTTTAACATCTCACTTGGCTCATTTGGAGAAAAATTTCAATTTTTTATTTATTTATTCATTTTAAAAAAGGAAGTAAAGTAGAGAAATTGACATGAAGATCTTAACAAAGACTGCAGGTGACAGCAAAAGTGTAACCCCCATCATATTTCACTGCACATAATGAGAAGCACCTGCAAAGATAGCTGGAGACACCTAATGGTGTGTATGTAAACTGAGCTTATCTGCTTCTTGTGTATTACTTGCGTGTTATTTTGTGCGTTGTTTTTTTAAAATAGAACAAGGGGAGGTAAATCGTGACACCATCAAAAAGGCCAAAACGTTTCTTTAGAATTTGATATTTTTAGCTTGTTATAATTAAACATATTTACCAAAACAAACGCTTAGACAATAATTTAAGACGTCTATAAATTTGCAAACGTAAAATATGAGGGTATAATGCAGTGACAGCTCTCAGTAATCTTATCTCACAGAAGGATTAACCCCGAGTTTGCCCTGATGCGCTCTCCATTTTTGCATTAACTGCAGCACCTGGTGTCAATACATCTTTAAATAAAAAAAAAAAACAGCTAAAGCGAGGTAATACATATGTATACATATATGTATGTATATAGGGGTACAGTGCTGGTGATGCGCAGTCATGTAGGGTTCTTTACCTTCTTCTGCAGACTTCATATCGGCGGCGAGAGAAGTAAGTAACTGGAGTCCTCGCTCCTTGCCGGTTGCTGCTCCAAAGCTGAACTTGGAAGTGACGCTCAGGCAAAAGGTATCCTGCATTCAACAAGCGATGCGCAACTTTCACCGGCTGCGAGGCTGTAATGTGCAACGAGAGTATTCAAAACACCACTGATTCTCTAGACAAACCACTAAACAGGAGCATATTTCGCAAAAAGACTCGTTGGAAATCGAGTGTACAACTTTGAACCACACGGCGATGGACTGCGCACCAAAGGAAACGGGAACAGGGGGTTAGGAGAGGCGCGCAGGTACGGCTGCTAAAGGTGAGTTTTGCTCTCTTCGACCCAATGAAGGTTTTAAAGAATGTCCACAGGTCTGTGACGCAGAGCGGTTTGTCGGAGGGGCCGGCTCCGGTGCTTTTAAAGTTGGAAAACACCCTCCGTCCTCCCGTCAGTGCGCCGCCCATTGAGGGTTGACGCTGCCGGCTTCTGCAACCTCCTGGACCGCCTGATGATGTCTTTCATCCTGGGATCCCAGCGGAGGAGGTGGGAGGTGTGTGTGTGTGTGTGTGTTTGTGTGCCTGTGTGTGCTTGTGTGTGTGTGTGTGTGTGTGTGTGCGTGAGAGAAAGAGAGTGAAAGAGACTGAAAGCCCACACACAAGGTTAACGTTAAGTCAACAAGAGGTCCGTTCTTCACATTTTTATGATAAAATTAGCCAACAAAACAATCGCAGCGAGTATTCATTTCCTTCAGCTGCTGGAGGCTCAGATTGTTTTCGAGGGATTTCAGAAGTTTTCTTCTTCTTACTTAAATCCCACTGTAGCCCCTCTTATCAGCAAACCACATTGGGTAGTTCTCCACTGTTATCTGTCATGACGACACACAGTCTTTGTCCCATGTTTTTCTATGGATAAACTTGCTTTACTTGTGAGATGTTACCTAAGTTTGGGTAGTGGAGTTGATGGGTGTATCCTCAACAGTTCATATTGTATATATATTCATATGATTATTATGGCCTTTCCCATTTACATTGGCAGTCAAGTTATTTTGATCATTAGAACATTTACTTAATATCCATTTTCTTCTTAAAAAAAATATAATAAAAACAATATCACATCATTTTCAAAAAAATGTTTGCCAAAATCTTGTTTAATCTAAGTGTAATCTGTTGCATATTGCTTATATTATTTAAATGTATGTTGTAATTTTGTTATTTTCTTGTCATTCTTTGAAAGTCCTAACCAGTTCCTACAGGTATTTACGTGACAGCACAGTGGAACAATGATGTAACAACCAGTGAGAGGTTTTTTCTTACAACAACGGAGAAATAAATAACTTTTTGTTACCTAATTATTTAAAATTACTTTCTGTGTCAAATTAAATCCAAGTGGTAATAGCAGTGTTCAGGTTTGATGCAGGTGCCCTAGGAAAATCTACGTATTTCTCAGTAACCTGGTCACTGCTTAGTAGTCATTGTTTAAAAAATACATATTTTTAAAAATTTTTATTATAATTTTCCACATAGATAAATATTATAGTGCACCATATTACTTTAAATTACATTCTTCCGAAATTATTACTCATTTTATAGGTACTGTATTTCATAGATGCTATGCTGAGAAGAACCATGTGGTAAATGTTGGGACATTTTTTATATAAAAACTACCAGAACTTAGCAAAGCAATTTACAGAGAGTTTACTGGGTAAATCACCGCTCATTAAAAAGCAGTGAAAGTTTTGTATTTAAATCACCACCATTATATCACAGAATTCAGCAACATCAATGACGTTGTTGCTGAATTCTGTCACAGACTTTAGGTCAGTTATCTCTGACTTCCATGTCTTCTTAATCTCTAGTAATCAGGGGTTGCATTTAAATGAAATAATAGCCAGCAGAATTTCACTCTGGACACTACACGGGTATTTGTTCCAAAACTCACAACAATTGACTTTGTAAGCACAACCCAGGTGTCCAGTTCAGTGTCTCTAATCATCTAAGATGAAAGATGATGATGTCTTAGAGAAAGCTGGCAGATACAACCACCTGTTTGTCAAAGCAGTCACAAACTTAATTATGTATAACTTTAAAGCTTAAGCCTTAGACATTTCAATGTAAGCATCTAATCAATTGTAAAGACAAGGAGTGCATATAGGATAGTGATATCACTGTGTGTTGGTGCCATGGGCATGTTTAGCAATGCCTTGGATGAACTCTCCTCTAAGGTTTCTTTACTGATGGAGCAGGAAAAGCATGTTTTCCACTGTGTTTGTTGCATGTTTGACTCTGTTGGTTTGTCTTCTTGTCCGTCAGCAACGTTGTGCAAAAGCAACCGAACAGAATTCCATGAAACCTGATGAAGAGGTGGCACGTGGCAAAGGAAGAACCCATTAAATTTTAGTGAGACTCCAGATCAATTTCTATAAAACAGACAGGGCATTGGTCTTGGCATGAGGATGCACTCTACAAGAGTCTCTCTAGCTCCTTTTGAATTAGGTCCAGTTTTTTTTTTGTTTTTTTTTAAAGACTCTGAATCTGAAATGTAGCTGGCAAGCTTGAGGATGATCACACATAATCAGAAGCAGACTGTCTTTTGGGAGCAGGCAGGCATGGTGTGTGGACGCGGGGGGGGGGGGGGGGTGGGGGGGGGGGTGGCATGTGTAAGCAGTCTGCACGAGGGGAAAGTAATAGTATGCTCTGTTTTCTTTGCTTGCAGTAGCTCTCTGGCGTCAGCTGTGGCTTGGCTGATGAGCATGTGTGAGCTCAAAGATGAAAAAGAAGAATCACATAGTTCGGGAGACAAATTATGATACAAACCAGCGGTAGGAACAAAAAAAAGGAGCTGCATAACTGATTGGCACTGTCAGTGGCATGGAGCTACGCAAGTTGTTGAACAGCTTTAAAGCGACTGTGGTGGGGCACAGTTCAGTGGCAGTCAACAGGCTTATCTTGATGGATTCCGTGATACTGAGTGAAGTGTCATTAACTGCAGTCTGTCAACAATAGTCAGAGTTAGTCAGAACATCAATAGTGACAGACAATATAGCCTTCGGGTTATTAGGCAGTCTATAAATCATGGTAAAAATCTCATGAATCTCATCATGTGTGCATTTATAGTAACTATACCTAATTATAAGTAATTTTCACTTTTTGGTAAATACTATTTCATGAGTTTGACTGTGTCTCTCTCAGCAGTGTAACCGATGCCCAGATTTACAGTTTTTTCTGAATGCTTAAACCCTAACTGTGATTCCTGTAGCACAATCTCTAAAACTATTCAGACTTATAGCAAAACCACTCACTGAGTTTGCAAAACTAAAAGCACAAAAACTGCTTTGCACTCAGTTTGCAATTTTGTAACACACACTTTGCAAAACTGTAGGCACAATTCACTGCACAACACTCAATTACCAAATTTCCAACACACTCCTAGCAAAAGTATACACATGTATGGCTATCATTAACACTAACTTGCCAACTGTCTGGCACACTTTCACATGTGAAAACTTTTTTAGATAATTAGTTCACTTTGCAATCAGCCTAAGCACTATAATACAGGTAAGCTGTGTGTGCGGAGTACAATGGAGGGAGCAGAAAGAGTGAGAAGTAGAGGAGGCCGAGGAAGAGGACGTGGAGGTGAAGAAGTAGGATGAAGAGGACGACAAGGACAAGGAGGAGCAAGAGGAAGACGAGGAGGGGGCAGAGGAAGATGAGGAGGGGGGGAGAGGAAGGGTAAGAAGAGTAAGAAATAGAATTGCTGATGACATCAGAGCTACAATAGTGGACCATGTAATCAACCGTGGAATGACCCTGAGGGTAGCTGGCCAACGGGTCCAGCCTAACTCGAGCCGCTACACTGTAGCAAGTACCATAAGGACATCTTGAAATGAGAATCGGTTAGTACAGTCACTTCGCACAAAGATTTGTAGCACTGCCGTATGCCAATGAGAAACACACCAATACCATTGATGTAAAAATACTGAAATTGTTACTTTACAGAATTGCTAGATGACCAGATGCTGGGGCAGAGGAAGCATGTTCACTGCAGACCAAGTAACCCATATAGTCATTATGGCGATTGCAAATAATCTTATACTTGGAAATAAACACTTGTGTTTGTTTTGATGTACTTGAATAAACACCAGTACTTGAAGTTTGGATCCCTCTATGCTTATGGATCTATGACAGAAGTATGAGCTCAAACTGACATAGCCTACCTTGTGCACAGAGAAAGCAAAAGCCAGATGTGTTTTGTATTCATACCATCAGTGTGCAGTTGGCGCATTGTGTGCTTAGTAGATGATGGCTTGTGTGTACTGTTTGATACGGAAACACCATTTTTACGAAGGTGTGAAGAGTTAATCTAGCTGTGTTTGCTTTTGCAAGAGAACTACAATGTTTTGATGATTGGGTGACAGGTTTTCTTATTTGTGTGTAGAGTTTTGCAAAATTAGCCAATAGTTACAAAAAATGTGCTTAAGCTATCAGAAAAAACTGTAAGTGGGGGAACTTGCACAATCGGTGGCTGACTAAATACTTTTTTGCCCCACTGTAGCCTACCTTGTGCACAGAGAAAGCAAAAGCCAGATGTGTTTTGTATTCATACCATCAGTGTGCAGTTGGCGCATTGTGTGCTTAGTAGATGATGGCTTGTGTGTACTGTTTGATACGGAAACACCATTTTTACGAAGGTGTGAAGAGTTAATCTAGCTGTGTTTGCTTTTGCAAGAGAACTACAATGTTTTGATTATTGGGTGACAGATTTTCTTATTTGTGTGAAGAGTTTTGCAAAATTAGCCAATAGTTACAAAAAATGTGCTTACGCAATCAGAAAAAACTGTAAGTACCCACTAGAGTTTAAGCATAAATGAGGTCAGATCTTTATATCATAAAGATCTATACTTGTTCTCTGTTCACTTGCCAAAATAAACCCTGTGGTTCTGCTTATTTTTCAACAGAAGCTCAAATCCATATTTGTCACTGGGCTAAATAAGTTTGCAGAGTGTTTAAACTTTGTCTATTAATGCTACCATGTCAAAAAAGGAGTACTCAATCTAGAAAACATTTGAAGAAGTTGCCTTCACTTTGCATTTTTTTTGGAAAAGTACGATTATACATTATAGAGTTCATACATCTGGCCCTGCGACACTGCACGCACTGAGCAGCCGCAACAGGTCTGCAGAGAGCATTAGAGAAAAAGCACATCTTGCGCTCAGATTTATGAGTGGCCTGCGCCTCGCTCGTGTATTTCATAGAAAATGACAATTTCTTGTGTCCTTGTAAACACACAGATGCTGCTTTTTACATTTGCACAAACTGACTTGTTGCCAGTGTATTTTGTTTTGCTTTTTCCTCCATTAAAAAAAGAAATAAATCAAAGGTATCAAGATCAGGAGCGTTCAGTGCAGGGTACAAATTCCACTCCTGTTTCCTCCTGGTTTCTTGTGTTTGCTCAAGCTTCGGTGTGGCACAGAACTGTAAAGAGCCGGAGCCTATTTGTCGGTGCTGCTGCTGATATAATAAATGACATGAGTGGCTTTTGTAGCCGAGTTCTCTACGTAATGCCAGCTGCTATAATGTTTACTACTAGTGGTTTGGCCCAGGAGTCAGGCTACATCTCGGCATGTTGAGAATACTTTTTTTTTCTTAGAACTCGCCATAAAAGATTTACACTTAAAAGACAGACCAAAAGTTAACAGGTATAAATAAACTCATCCGAGGCTTTCCAAGCGCTGGGCTTAGCCTTGTCATATTTGTTTGTCTAGACATCAGGGATGCTACCACTGGGGGAAAAAGGGGGAGCCTGAAGCAGATGTTAATATGGACGTAGACACTAATAAGATGCATAAACTCAGAAAATTGTTGCTTTTCTGGGTGAATCTTTGTGATACACAAAACTCAAGGCTACAAACCCAAGCACTTCCCTCGTAGCTGCACAGTTAATCCTCTCCTTTTACAACGTATAATTCATGTTTGACATATCCGGAGAAATGTGCACACTGGCATTTTGAGTTCCCTACACTATTATTAAGTATTTTCTACGTTTTTCTATGAGCCATAACTTGAATCGGGCTGCTTTTAATAGCCGTAAATGCTCATTTGTGTGCGCTGTGTTGATACAAGTTTATTACTCAGCCGTAATAAACTGCAGCATGAGTGGCAGTTACCACATTCGCAGACATGGTTACCAGTCATCTCTTGATTTTTTCTTTCTTTGTCTAACATGAATGAGTATGCTGTTAAATGAAGAAGTCTGTGGTTAATGAAGCCCAATTTGTGAATGGCTGCGGTCAGTTCCATACTTTGTTATGAGCACACATACACAAATCGTACGCACTTCCCCACTTCTCCTTTTCCTTTGATAGTACATACACCCATGGAAATGCATAGTTGTGCACTCATAAAGGAGAACTGCTTGGAGCTATCTTAGGCATGTCTGGACACCGCTGTATGTTTAGCTGCTTTTTCCCCCCCCCCAGAGATTCCCCTTATGAACAGGAAGTAGCATAAATGTCTGGCTTGTAAGCCAAAGAAGCAAGGCTGTCATTGTCACAAGGCCATTGACTAAGTTTGAGTGTTTGTAGAAAATCAGGAAGAAGCAGTGCGAGGCCGGCACTTTATCACTTTGTTTACTTGCTATTCTGGACAAAGATCTTTATAGCCATATGTCTCTGCTACCATTGTTGCTGTGCTATCATAAGTGGTATTAATACACCACTTAAAATGATTGCTACCTACTTAGTGCTGCACATCTTGCAAGTCAATTTATGAGACTATATTGCTTTTAAGAAAAGACAACAGAAACTCCAATGGGAAGGGGGGGAATTTTTAAACTATGATAATGTTCTTCTTCTTTGTTATTGTCCAGATTGAATGTGGCTCTATGGGGCTGAAATATGTGAACTGTGTTTTGCTAGCTAATGATCTATTACTGCGCTCCGTCAGTGCTGTTTTCTCTGCGACTGCTTTTGCTGACGGTGAAAGTTGTGATAAGAGCCCCGCCACGGGTACTGTATCTTACCCACATGTGTGGCTAATTCAAAACCTGTGGCCAATAACAGTTTCTATAGGTCAAAGGCGCACGGCCTATGAGACAATTTTCCTACACAGATAATAACACAGGCAAGACATCTGACGAGAGCCATATTGTCAGTTTCAAACAAAACAGTATGATGCAAGCGCTGCCTTTTTTTTAATTTTACTTTTTCTATCCTCAACCAAAATGTGTATCCATTCAGTTTTGTTGCAATCCCAGTAATGGTTATGGGATTATGAGGGCGGATGGTTTCATTTTTCTAGCCTATGACTGTCACATCGAGGACCATTACCGTGATTTAAACACAAGCGTATATGCCAAGGCCATTTTTACTGCAGGGCTCTCCAACTTGGCTGCTCTACATTAAAACACATTTATACAGTCCAGCACAGCCAGGGTTCTGGTTGTACGAAAGGGTCACTCACAAATCTGAGTTTGATCTCGGTGCGTCTTGAATCATCCTGTCGACTAAATGCTGAGAGATGATTTGTCACAGGCAGTCACTGTTTCCATTGTTATTCTATTTAACTTGAAGATGACAGGAGAAGATTTTTTTATGCGACACATTGATCATTCTAATTGCATGCATGTTTGGAATCAACAAAGAAAAATGAGTACTCTGCAAATGTGGGCAGTATTGAATAAATGCAAGCAATAAAAAAAAAATCATTGCACTCATTTCTTTTTTTCCGCTCCTTTTCATATGCTGATTGCCACTATTTGATGGATAATTCATTAAACCTGAGACTGCATGATGCTGCATTTGTAAGTCAGGATCAGTCATTGTTCCCACTGCCAGAGATGCTTTGTTACCGTCCCTACAAAATTTGGGATGACAATTCTGGAACACTGATAGGACAGAAATTAGATCATACCACGCAACTCATCCGAAAAGGTTTTTTGGAAAAATGCATGAGAAGACATCGCCCTCATCCTTCCATTAATTATGAAGTGCATGAAGCCAGGTGAGCCAGACTGTAGAGGATTTATTTTGGCTTTATCTAACTACGCCTCTATTTAAATAACATTATTGGAGGTCACTTTGTCAAGCCAAGAATTAGTGTAACATTTATAAGAACACAAATAGTTTTTGTTGTTTTTTAACTTTTATGTTGATAGACTGGCATCCTTTATTTCCAGGTTTAATGCTAGGCTAAACAGCCTAGCAGCTATAGTAAATGTGAAGGAATGCATAGATTTTTAATTTTTAACAGTATTTTCATATGTTTTACAGCTTTTCCTGTTAATGAAGCCTGCCCAGCCTCATTGCCTTTCATATTGCATTAAAGTAATTAACTAACAGATAAACAAATTAAGGATAGAAAAGCTACTGTTTTTCCAAATATTAATCAACTGACTGTAAAAAAAAATACCCCCAACAAAAATCTAATTAAAAAAATCTTTATAGTAAATTAACAAAACATTAAATTTTATAATTACAGAGCAGTCTGTAATTTCACAAATGTATCATATTGTTTCACTGGTTCGGCCCATTTAAGATCACTTAACATCAACTTTGTCTGTATGTGGCCCTCTATGTAAAATGACCTTGACATCCCTGGTCTATACAGTATCTTTCTCTTGTACATTTCACTGCTATTATTTCCAACACAGAGGTGAACATGGTCATTATTTGTTTCTCTAATCATTTCCGCCTAGGAACTCGGGACAGTGTTGGGAGAGGTCAGACTGCTGTCAGAGGTTGCCCTTTGTCACATACACTGCAGGACATAGTCAGTATGAGCCTCACCAATGGCTGTAGGCTACTTTGTTTGGCTTGTGTGATGGTGATCACCAGTTAGGGCATGCAAGGGACAGGACGCTCACTCACTGTAAATTCTCCAGGCCTGGTCAAGTCCTGGAGAATTTTACACAGCCTCTTGTTTCTTATTAGGTTGCAGATTTTTTGTGATCTTCCAAAAAATCACTGGTATTAATAACGTGATGGACATGAAATCCTAAGAAACTCTCAGACTTTGGCATCAACAGGCCAATGTCAAGCCAGTTTACTCATTGAGTCTAACAGCGTACATGCTAACTATCAGGAGAACAATACAGTTGACCTTTAATGCATATTCAGAGGTATGAATGAAAGAGGCTTTCGTGCACAGACCCAGAGAAAGCGTGACACGGATCACCTCCACTGCTGTTTCTGTGATTCTGTGATCTGTCCTTGGCGTTGGTATTGACATGTCATAAAAAGATTAAAAATAGCTAGATCCTGGCTTACAGTGCTGCAGCAAGTCACAACCTTGTTCCAAGATCGGACGACTGTCATTCTAACTCTGAGAGTCAAGAAAAATAACTCCTGCTGGGCACTTACAGTGAGGGGGTGAACTGAAATACCAACCTTGTCTTCTTCCTATATTTTTTTCTCTCCTTTTCCTGTCTCTAGTCAGTGCCCTTCCTTTTTGATGGGATCCCCTCTTCTGTTTCCTGCTGTTTTTGTTAGTTGCTTAGAGACCAGAGCAGCTGTCCAGTTTGAGAGGAGTTTTTTTCTTTTTACTGGTGTGATTTGAGAGGTTAGAAGGTTACAAGGTCAGCAGATAGATGTTGAAGATAGATGCTGAGGGAATCTGAATAACATTATTCATTTCGGAGTATGGTTGATGTATTCCTACATACCCTGATTTCCTCTACACCTGTGTCTCACTGCTTTAAAACTGCATAAGTTAGTGTATCTGCATTAAAATGGGTGAAATTACCTTGAAAGTGACTCGAAAAGTAGTCAATCTTGTAATGAAACCAATGTGAACTTATAACCTAACTCTGTAGAGCCCCTCAGTTCCTTACCTTGTTTCAGCTCATTGCTTTGCGACCTGCTACACTGCCATTTTGGGTCAGTCTTACTACTCTCATCAGCTTTATTTACAGCCACCACAAACACCTGTTGTCACCTGCAGCCTGCAAACACCTGCAAATCTGATAAGCCCACCATATGCAGCCTGTCCTGCACAAAACACAAAGCCCAGACATCATCTCTGAAAAGTTTTCATGCCTCCAAAACAATCCACAAGACCTAGTTAGCTTCTTTATGATAGTGTAAGAAAATTTACCATAACCATTATAACTGACTGTTTTAGTAATAATCCTTTTGCCTTCAGTAATCTTTGCTCAGCATGTACCTGCTGTGGCCATAAGCATTGTATCATAAAGGCTATTTCAGGCTATTCAGTTTACATGCTAAAACATCTTTGTATACTGGGTGCAGTATAAGCTTTTTTATTTTATTTTGTATCTTTATTTTTGAATGTAGAAAGTTCATCTTGACCGAGCACACATAGCTTTTCATCCTCCATCAATGTATTTTTATGCAGTTGTTTATGTGGATCAGGCGGTAGAGCAGGTCATTTATTAGTCAGAAGGTTGGTGGTTCGATGTCTCCAATCTGGGCGCCAAAGGATTCTTGGGCAAGATACTGAACTCCGAGTTGCTCCTGATGCACTCATCGGAATGTGAAAGTTAGATAGGAAACACTTGGATGTGGAAAAAAAGTGTTTGTTTGAATGAATCAAAGCTGATTTCTCAAGTAGAGTAGAAAAGCGCTATACCAGCCATTTACCATTCATTTGAATTGTCTTTAACTTGAATCCAAGTTTTGGCTTCTTACAAAGTCCCCTCTCTCATTGTTGCTTATTTTTCCTTTGACAAACTTTTATTACACTGTAACTTGTTGATAAACTGATGTAAACTGCCGCTTGTTGATAAACAAAATTCACATTAGAAATTTCACAGAAACCTCTTTCAACCATTAATAATTGTACACAGAGTCTCAGCTAAGTTCTGTTAACAATGCAGTGTGATTCACACTTTACTATTAGTCAGCCATCTCTTTGATTCACCCCCATCTGGCTGTGATATGAGTGGGCCTCATGTGTCACATGAGGAATAGGCTACATAGTGTGATGTTTAAGTGCTGGAGGAGTTCAGCGAGGCTTGACCTTCACGAGCCCCACATGATGGCACTGGTAGATGTCAGGTTTAGAAATCAGGTCTTTGTTCTCCTTTTAACTCTCCTTACAAGGTTTAACAGCAACCACAGACACATTTAAAAGTACGTGTACAATGTGCATGACACAAGCCAGATTAGAATGTGTGCATCCGGATGAAAAACTCATCAGGTCAGAATGACTCATGGGTGGCTGAATAACCACGAACATATTCACAGACACATCAACTGCAAATGGGGGGGAAAAAACTTTGTCTTCCCTGTCAGTCGATTGTTTTTTCACCATTAAAAGTACTTTGATTAAACCCGACCTAAAAAAAAGTGCCTAACTCAGGGAGAAAATGTGTTGTGGGTCGTTCTGAAGTCATTCCCTTTCCAACCTGCAGCCTCAAGTGTCTCCCAGGTTTCAGGGAACTTGATCTGGTAGTTTGTTTTTCACTTGAATGCTGCAGTGGTATTCCTGACCTCAGACAGTGATCCCAATCAGAAGGAATACCCTGATGCTGCAGTTTGGGCCCTTTTTTTTTTTTCTGAAACCAAATAGTATAATCGTGTAATGAGGGATCCCTCTCCAGGAAACATAGTCAAGTAGGAAAACTGGCTGCTGTTCCTGCTGATAACTTGCATGGGTTACTATAAAAGCGCAATTTCAGTAAGTAATAGTTTCACTTTACAAATTACCGAAGGATCTGGGATTAATTTTTTGGTTTTTAGTTGTGGGTGCCAAGGTTACAGTCATATTTGCTTTACCCACAGTACAAATCAGCATTTTGAGTTAGAACAATGTCAGACTCTTTTTCTTTTTCTTTTATGTTTCCAAGTTACTCGAAATAGGATGATTCATGAACTCCAGTCCTTTTCCAACAAGTAAACACTGACCAGTGTCTGAAAAATCAAAAAAAATGGATGTGGTTGTGTGGTTGTTGTCTAATATGCTTTCATCTTAAATTCAAGGGTTTTAACTAAAGCATTGCATTAGCTGCTTAGGAATCACAGCCATTTTAAACATACTGCCCCGATTTCAGAGACTCAAAGTTGATTGGATAAACTAAAGTAATTTTAAATATAAGGATTGTTTTTAATGTTTGGATAAAAATCGGCAGCACGGTGGCACGGTGGTTAGCACTGTGGCCGCACAGCAAGAAGGTCCTGAGTTCAATTCCAACATCAGGCTGGGGTCTTTCTGTGTGGAGTTTGCGTGGGTTCCCTCTGGGTACTCCGGCTTCCTCCCACCGTCCAAAGACATGCAGCTTGTGGGGATAGGTTAATTCGAAAATCCAAATTGCCATTAGGTGTGAATGTGCGAGTGAATGTGAGCGTGAATGGTTGTCTGTCCCTGTGTGTTAGCCCTGCGACAGACTGGCGACCTGTCCAGGGTGCACCCCGCCTCTCGCCCTATGACAGCTGGGATAGGCTCCAGCGACCCTGAGAAGCAGAAGCGAATGGATGGATGGATGGATAGATGGATAAAAATCCCTTGCAGTCAATAATTACCTGAAGTCTAGAACCCGTGGACAGCGCTAAATGCTATGCCTTTTCTCATAGGATGTGCTGCTAGGCCTTTATGCAGCCAACTACAGTTGCTGCTTGTTTCTGCGTCTCTCTGCATCCAGTTTTGCATTTAATAAAAGCTCCTGTCTTGGGCTGCGATCAGGTGGCAATTGAAAAATATTCCAATCCTTTGAAACTCTTGAGTTGCCTTTGCAGTATGCATTGGCTCATTATTGATCTTGTGTTTGAAGCACTAGCTGATCAGTTTTCATTTAGTTTAGTTTAGTTTTACCAAGGAAAGACATTTCTCATCTTTGGTGGTGATTTTTGTGCAGTGCCAGTGCATTTATTCTTTATGAGAACCTACCAGATTGGTGATTTAGTCACCAAAGGTTTTGCTGTCTTTGTGAGAGGTTTATGGTTTTTCCATCTAATGATGGCCTCCCTCTTTTGGACATCTTTTTGGACCTCATATTGAGAGTTTTGATGAACAGCTACCAAATGCAAGTTCAACACCAGACCTTTTATCTGCTTAATTTGTCGTGGAATTACAAAGGTAAATACCTCCACTGGCCATGAAACCTCTTGTCAGTTAATTCTCCATATATTTTTGAGCATCTGAAAATCAGACGCTATGGCAGTAACTCCTGAACAGATAATGCAGTATTTTTGCAAAACCCCTTGAATAACAGCTAAAAGCCTATACTCCAGTCAGATCATTGTCCAAATACATATTGGCTTAACTTTACAAAACCATTAAAGAAAACCTAAGTGAATGAATTCACATTTCCATGCTTTTTCAAGAGGTTACTCCTGCGCGGTGCAAGTAAAAGTAAATCCAGGACTAGCTTTGACTGGACTGACTGTCAACACACAGAGCAGGATTCCATGGTCACCTTCCTTGTGTTGGGCGTTTCTTTATTGACACTGACATCCAGAAATTTTGTGATCTTATTAAGGTAACTCAATGCATGCTAAAGTGTTTTCTAAGAGGGCATGGCTACACCTGTCATTTGTGTTTACTTAGAGATCACCAATTATAAAGCTCGGGGCTTTTTAAATTATCCAAAGTATTAGTGAGTTCATGAGGTTCAGTTAGAGACAGCATATTTTTTTCTGCACATGTGGATAAAAGCCTTGCATGTAGTATAATTTTCACCAGAGCATATGCTGAAATGTATTACTGTATAGATGCATAATGGTTTTTTGTTATTATGACACATTCCCACCAGTAAAAGAATTGAGATTGTGAAATCCCGCATGGTGTCGGTACTGGCAACAAGAGGCAGTGTTACTCAGCAGCTCCCATGTGTCACAACTGGTATGGCTTCTGAGAAACCGTCTGGATCCATAATCATCCTCCAGTAAAAGGAGATCCGCAAAGGAAAAATCCACAATCATGCTGAGAAATGTACATAAACACAAGCAAATGCTACCAACATACGAACTGATGTACACCACACATGTACACGCACTCACACCTGTGCACACACGTCAAGGAAAGTTTGTTGCCAAATATAATGGGTCTTTCTTCTTTTGCAGTAATGGCTGCATGTGTAAACACATCTGGACAATATAATTTCACACATCATCACCACCACCCCCTCCCTTTCCTTCTGCTCCATAAGAAAATAAAGCCCAGGTCTTGTCAGAGGGAATCCCTGGTAGCCCGTCTGAGAATACACATTCCCTTTTGGCCCCCTCTGACATAATTCTCTTCCAACAGTCTGAAACCGCCTTGACCCACCGTCTAGAGTGACTCAGTTCCTCGGATTCCCGCACTTCCCAGAAGCCTTTGCCAGGCCACAAGTGAGGAGACCTCCAGACAAATGAGGTTTCCCACTTTTTCAATCGGTCGGGCTCTAGACTGGTCTCACATCGGAACACATTAGTATTATGTCTGGGTTCACTTGTGGGCTTTAAAGAACTCCAAGATCCTTACGGTGGAAAATGAGCCCTGAAGGTATTTACATGTCGTCCCATGAACCAGATCTGTGTCCTAACTTCACATTAGGTACAGAGCGCAGACTGGCTGCTACAGTGGCAGACAGGCAAACTTGTGAAGTATAGAGGTTGCTATACCTACCATATGGTTACATAAGTTGCTTTGACTGGTCAGTAAGACTAGAAAAGCTCTTCATAATGCGAGTACACATTACATGATGCAGCTGCTGAAGTTCCATACAGAACAGGTAGCTTCACTTCGGATGATCATTGTAGGCAAATGAAACATGGCTGATACAAGCCTGTTAGAACTATTCATTACCACTTATTCATAGAAATGAGTTACCATCTTATCGAAAGGCTTGTCTTTCATTCCTTTTGTAGGTTTTGCTTGAAGGTTTCAGTGCGATTACTAATGAGAGACATTCATTGTACCAGTTTTGGGAAGCTGTCTCTCAGTTTGATTAAAAGACAAAACTCAAGGCTCAGCATTTTCAAAATGAATCCTATAGGTATTAATTTTCTTCTTTTCCAACGGCAGAAATTCTGTTCGGAATCTTTAAAAATAGCACACACACAATTACGGAAAAAGTAACTGATTAAATCAAACAGTTGTGGATTTTGATGTCTGCCGAACTTCTGAAGTCGCTCACATTTTCAATCAGCAGGGAAAATCTTGTCAAACCAAACCACGTAATTTTTTATTCGTGCGAATCTTTCAGATTTTCTGTTTAGATAACAGTTATAGTACAGCAAGTTAAACCAGCTGTAGACTAGTTGAATTCACTGTCTAAAGTCTATAAACAGGCAGCACAGTGGTTAGCACTGTTGCTGACCAGCAAGAAGGTCCTGAGTTCAATTCCACCATCAGTTTGGGGTTTGCATGGGTAGTCCGGCTTCCGCCCGCAGTCCAAAGACATGCAGTTAGTTGGGATAGGTTAATTGGTCAATCTACTTTTGCCCGTGAGCGTGAATGGTTGTCTGTCTCTATGTGTTAGCCCTGAGACAGACTGGCGACCTGTCCAGGGTGTACCCTGTCTCTCACCCTATGACAGCTGGGATAAGCTCCACCCCCGTGACCCTGAAGAAGATAAGTGGAAGCAAATGGGGATGGGAAGTCTACAGACAGTTGGTTTGTGTCATTAGCAGCTCAAAATCTCAAAATACATGAGCCTAACAAACATATCTTCTTGAAATCACTTGGTGACTGGTGCAGTAAATATACATTTGTGCTTAAAGACAGTTATATGAACAAAGGCATTTATACAGTACACAAGAAGTTCTTCTCGGCAGTTTGAGACAGGTGATGGTGAATTGTTCCACTGATAAAACCTGACATTGTATGAGTCTTACAAAATGTGAGATTAGTCTATATTAGACAAAGAAGAAAAAGAACGACAAGAAGCAGCACCAACTTACTTGTGTGCAAAACACTAACTATTAATATTATTGTTGTTGTTGTTATTGATTTGGTTTTTTTTATTATTGAACTGAATGGAATTGAAATAAATGGAATTGTGGTTATAGTGACACTGGTTTGTGTGTTATTGCTGCCATCTGCTGGGTTACTGATATATTATACCATTATTTTATCACACACATAAATGTATTTGTTTAAAAAAAACAAACACACACACACACACACACACACACACACACACACACACACACACACACACACACACACACACACACACACACTCTCAAAAAACTACTGAAAAAACATTATAAAAATAACATCACAGAACACAGTCCCATTTCTTATTCCTTTAAGTACCTGCAGGAATATTAAAAAAAATATGACAAGAAGAAGCATTTGAGCATTGTGAGTCTTTGTGTGTATGTGCTGTTTTTAAAGGTTTACCATAAACCAGAACCAAATGACTTTGTTAGTCATGGGAGTGCATGTTGCATAGAAAGAAGTGAAAAAGGGCGCAGTGTTTTGCGCCATCTAGTGGAGAAAGTGTTCCTTATTATCTGTCACTTTAATACCAAGTGAAATGAGTCTGAATTAGCATTAAAGTTAGCATTTCCTAACCAAAGAAAACATTCCTCCTAGGTTAAGCGCTTCTCATTTCAAATCTGTTTATTATGGCTGCAGAAGCTCTCGGGGTGAATCAAGCTAAAATGTCACTATTACTACACTTGGACTCCTCTTATATAAAAAGCACCTGCCTCCTCAGACACAGTGAACTGAATTTCTTGGCTGCAAAAACTCTCCAGTCCTCTTCTTTCTGCTCTGCTCCCAGGTGTTGTTCTCAGGGACCGGTCCCATTGGATATGCAGCAGTATGGCACATTCCACAGACGCAGCGTGTGTGAAATAAGGGAAACGTGATAGTGATTGAAATTCAAATATTTTGCTCATATTTCCTGCACTGCCATTTATGTGTTTTAATTAAAAGCAGACATAGTGATGTCATGCATGGAAAGGGAGAGGAGGAGCAGGTCTGCCTTTCAGGCTTGTGTATGTCACATTGCACAACTGCCAAAATATCACATAACTCACTATAGAAAAAAAAGGATGTGTGGTACTTATGCAGATGTAAGGTGAGCTAACCAACTGAGAAAATACCTAGAAAGGTAACAGAAAGGACAGGCGCTTTACAACTACAGCTCTCATAGAATTGTGTTGCGTTGCTATTGTTAGCACCTATCATGCTGAATGCAGACTGAACTAATCCAATCGAATCATTAGCGCTTGCTTTCAGTGAAAGCTGCCTTTTCATCAATTAAATATTGTGTGTCTATTCAAGTTCAACTCATGCCGCTGTCAGGTCTGTTTGCTTCTGAATGACGACCCTCACAGGGCACCAGATTGGTCTCTTGTGAAGCAACACTAACTGATAATGAGCATCCATGTCCATCAGCTACTGGTCTGATACACGACTAATAAACATGCAGCAGGCTGTGTGGGGCTATTTAAAGGCCCAGAAACGGAGGCGTTGAAGAGAAGAGGGTCTTTTTCTTGTCCTGGTGTCAGACTGTGTCAGCCACGTCGGCAGCATTCATTAGCATGGGTCAGATCAGCCCTGTCAAACATGTGATGGCATACACACGTACGAGCACATCAGAGCACACACGCACGCACACGGAGACACACAGAATATATGCGAATGCAAATTTACACATGACTGCTGCTTTGCTGCCATCATGTGGAAATGGCATGACACATCTTCCTCATAGGTGAGATGAGATGAGATGAGATGGATGAGATGCTGATGGATCCAAATAAAACACTGCATTTACAGACTTGCGATTACTGTGGTCTATGTAAGTGCCTTAGCTTTAAAATGTGCAATTAAGTCTTTTGTATTTTTTTTATTGGCTTTGTAAAAAGGTATGCAGAATAAAAATGAGAATTTGGTCACATATTGTGAATTGTGACCCCACTGACTCAGAACAACAACAAAGTTTATTTTGTTGCATTTGATTTTTTTGTACATTTTTGTAAACTACAATCAATTCTGCGTTCTATACTGTATGAAGGAAAAGCCCTACTATAAATATTATTGCAGTTGCAGCATAACCAGAACATCCTAAGATGATCATATAGCAAATTTGCTAAATGTAGAAAAATGTAGTGGGATGAATGCAGCTAACAAGCACCCACGATTCTTGAGATGTATAGTTACACATGATGAAAAGTAAACAATCACAGTGCGAGTAAGACTGTGAAATTTCAGCTAAGGCCCGAACACTCTCTGACTGAAGAAAGGTCAAGAAGAAATTATTCTTGAATATAATCAGCACGTTTAACATTTTAATTGTAAATTGTAGTCTTGAGGGTATCATTTATCACCATGGTGTATTTGTATTATTTCTTTATTTTAACAGAAAACACATTTATATGTAAATTATGTCTAAATAACATTTTCAAATTAATTATTTTGCATGATGATAGGTTGTCAGGTTTGGGGTGTAATACTTAATTTAAAACAAGAAAAAACATAAACATCAACCTTATTCATTTATTTATTTACTTATCTTAAGGAAATGACTAAATGTCAGGTTCGCTTTGATTTGGGTGGTTTATTAATGCTACGAACATAACAGAGAGCAAAGAATTGTATTATTTTTTTCCCTTCATGCTTTGAGGAGATATGAATATATGAGCCCACAGGGTGTCATTAGTGCTGGCCTGTAAATATAGTCACATGTAAACAAAGACTATCTATTCAGGGGTTTTATTAACAGGAAGAAAAGAACAAATATAAAGTTAAAGGTGGTGAAATGTGTTTTATTTTGAGGCCATTCAAATACTAATCCTACGCCATTTTTCATTCTCTCTTTACAGTTTGTCAAAAGCCAATAAAATCAACACCGCGGGCACAGCATGCATCAACACACAGTAATTTACCACAATGATTAACAATGACAAACCACGAAGGGATATTACTTTGAACTGTTCATCATTTGTGCCGTTGTCATAATTATGACATATAGTCTGTACTCACTCCAGGGAAAGTAGTCTAATCAACCTAATGTATAATAGTGTAATTAAATCAACCTGCCCTGGGCTCATATTGATTCGCTAATATGGCTGATAAAATATGACTGTTATGACCTGCTGCTCTCAGACAGCCATCCATATATGTTAGTCCAGCAATAATTGGCACAGTTGAATTAGACTGTAATGTACAGAGCAGCCCGATAATGATGTAGAGAGTCATATGCGCACATATGGACATGTTGTCATACATACAGTAATTAAATGGATCAAACAGGGACCGCTGCCAATGCATCACCTGTATTTAACATCACAAAAGAAAACAATAATTACTGCACTCCTGCACAGTGTGTAATTTCATCCTGAGATCTCAATGTACAGTGATGCTAAAAACTCATAATCCTTTTAGCAGCTTATTAAATGCACGCTTACTGGAAGTGCGCTGGGAAATGCCTGCAGGGGCGTGACAGTGTTGTTTGCCTCATGGGAAAAATATCACAGATTTATGTGATTAATTTTTTTTTTTTTTAATGTTTTCAGAGTGTGTTTAATTCACTTAAATATGTGGGGAAAATAAATCAGTTTTGTTACAAACACTGATGCAGAAACAAAACAAAACACAGCGCAGATAGAAAAGAGATGTTACACATGTACTTTACCCCACTGGTGACTTTGCTATAGCCAGTTATTAAGGCTAAGAAACACTGAAGCTCTTATTTTACACACAAACACATTGTTTACTGTTACAGATATTCACGGAACAAAACAATAGTCCTTATTTTGTGTGTCTCTGACTGGATTTGGAGTGAGGGGATGATTGTGCCGGGGAATTCAACAGCTGCTCTGTGGCCTCCTGTTGCAATAATAACAGATACAGAGATGGAACGACTTGGTTATATGTCGGAAAAGAAGACACTCCACTCATCAGCTGGAATATTTGATGACCATATTTTAGCGTAAAGTTTCATAGTGAGTCAGCTAAACATAAATAAGTCATCGAATGAATATACATGCAGTGAAGGAATTTTTTTAAATACAAATTCAATTTTTATATATCCTATATTCATATATTTAGTTGAGACTGAATATATGAATATATAAATTGAACAACCTTACGGTTGTTCAATTTTTAGGCTGTGGATTTTCTCACTGCTGCCTCTTTGTATTCCCTGACCATAAGCATGTGTTTTGAATTTAGCACAGTCGCAATATTTACACTGCTTACAGTAAAAGCTGATTGAGTGAGGATTTGGTTTATGTTTAATTTTGCATGTCTAAATTTGAAGCTGTTACGTAAAACTCCCTCCCTGTCGTTCTCTAAATCAGGCAGTCTACTCTGTTGTGTCATTTAATTAAATCAATTCCTTATACAGTAATTTAAAACTATAATAAAATCTAATCAGGATGTATCATGTTTATCTTGACCTACAGATGATTTGAAACCAAATGGCAGAGAATGTATCTCCATGTGTTTAAGAAACGCATACACAGGCATACACACACAGACAAGGGGATGATGGTCCTCAGCTGGGATGATACTTCTGAGCAGCGTAGCCTCGCTCTTGTTTTACACAATAGCCTCTCACAACTGTACAAGAGCCCCTCTGTGTGGTGAACGCAGCACTCTCCCTCATCACTGAGAGAATGAGCAGGAGTGCTTGTGTGTGTGCGTGTGTGTGTTGTGTAGAATGAGAGCGAAAAAAATCTAAGACAGACGGAGAGCAAAAGTGACAAGAGGTAGACCTCCAGCTTCTCCTCCCCTCTTTCTCTCTCCTGTGTCTCCTCAATATGAGGTCACCAGCATGCGTTCTGACATCCAGCACAGTGGAGTGCTTATTCATGTATTCCAACCTAATCCCTAAATGATTCAATCTGTAACATGATTAACCGTGGAGCAATTTAGAAATAATCTGTTAGCATTCAGAACTAACACAGCAGCCTTAATCATTATGGGAAGTAAAGGAGGGGGCCGTGCCGCATTCATGACGTCACTTTTCCTTCTCTTTCTGTTTTTTTGAGCAGCACTAAATCTTTATGGGACCGGACCCCAGAGAGGTCACAGCTGGGGTCAAATGTCAAACTGCAATTGATGTCACAATGCTCACATGGCTATGTCTGATGCATGATTAGTTAGATATGTACATTTAGATAATGTGCTTGTCTCCTAATCTATTAGGAGCAGCTCTGCTCTTCACCCTAGGACCCTAATGCACTGCAATGTATTTATGGTCAATAATTAAAAGGGAAAAGCATGCATTAAAACCAGTCTCTACTTAACAGATCTTAACTAATGAGATTAGGATAATGAATAGGCCACTTTACCAGCTTGGCCCGGTACAGTGGTCATTTCGCTGACAGCTGCTGAATATGACAAGGTTAGCATCATAAGCCTTTTCTTGCCGCGGGGGTTTAAGGCATGGATTATTGCCCCAGGAACAGCGAAAAAGAGGCCAGTCTATTTGTATAAATGCATTAATCCAGGAAAAAAACACTCATTTGTTTTTGGGATTTCATAATTCTATGAAAAATGAGTGGCATTTTGTTTTGCAAGCGGAATCATCTGGGAATGACCTTGCATTTTACAAGCTGCACCAGAAAAACTTGGTTTATGGACAAAACTTTTCAAACGTGATGCATGACGGAGACAAAAAGTGAGAACAGGACAGCCGCAGAACTCAAAGTCAGTGCACATTCCACTCGCTCAGCGCTCCATCTTAGTCCCGATTTCCTTGCAGCAGGTCTTGAAGAGACAAATGAGAGAAACAGCACAGAGTCATAAATACGATCCGACTTCATCGCTACCTGTTTCCGGCAGCCTTTTCTGCTGCAGCTAGAGCGCCTGCAGTGCGCGCACAACATCAGCTGTGAATCATTCAGTAACACGAAAGGTTAATTTTCAATTTGCACAGTGAAGGGTTGCCATTACATTTTGACCTGCAAATTGTATCTGCCCTTTAATACCCTATCATTTCATTTTGGGGTCCCTTTGTAGTTTGAACTGGAACTGGCTATATTTGGTATTGGCCATCTGTTTATTATTTAGCTGGTTCTTGGATGTGCAGCCTGACTGCATTAGGGAGAGAGAGAGAGACGGGTAGCAGGAGAACAGCACTACCTGGCCCTGGTAGGGTCTTTTACCGGTCTCCCTGGACCCATTAAAATCCTGTTAACTTTGATAATCCCTGGCAACAACTTGGCCTCTGTGGGCCACTGAACAGGACAGGAATACTTTAAAGTGCCACTGTTTAAGAGGTCATAACATCTTGTAAAGCTGTGTGTAGTGGCCGAGGGTCTCTGAGAGAACACACAAAGGGCAGGTTGTCAAGTACCAAATATGATTTAACATAATCTTTGCAGCTGGCAAAGTCTTTTTCCAAGTGATTGTAAGACAGTGTTTTGAGTTGTCACATTTCTTTCATTAGGTTATTATTTGATGATGTGTACAGTAGTCTTATTTTCCCCCAAAATGTTCTTTTTGAGAATTGTTGGGTCTCTCAAAGCTGAGGGATCTGCTGAAACATGAGTAGGGGGAATGATCTATAAACTGTCTTATTTATCTTTCTCACTGGAGAGTCACATTGAAACGTAGTATGTCAGCTATGAAAGCAACTTGTCAAATTACTTTACCTTTGGAACTTACCCCAGCTTTGACAAGGGCAGTTGAACTACTCTAAATCCTACAAACAAACAAAAGACAGCAAAGAAGCTGTTAGATGTTGAACTGCCAAGGGACTACATGAATTAGCACATTAAATGTGGGGTAATTACCAAAGCAATCTATTACTTTACTCACAACCACATTAGTACGTATTATTAAGAAATGTGTCTCTGCTCCAAAGTGGTCACAGCATAGGTAGTGCTACTACTTTTGGTGTCCAACATCAGAGGCAGAATCACCTGGTTTCCGCTCATGTCCGATCTGTGTGTTTAGAGGACGACTAAGCTGAACACTGACAGCTCACAACTCTGCAGCTGACACAGACAGAAACTGAGCAAAGACACTTATGCCAGTTTGATCCATTTAATTTTTTGACTTGTGATTGCTTCATATTCATAAAAACTACTAGACTAGACACAATGACAAAAGACAGTTTAGCAGGATTCAAGCAAGACTGCAACACTGGTTCATTGTTCAAATGTTACAAACGACCGTAAGCTATCTCACAGACAACTAATCTCTTGTGTAGTGAAAATAATAATAACTTTACATTACTAACCAGTCCTGTTGTTTTCTAGTGAGGATAGTTGTGTGTCATTCTCAGTGTCATTTTTTCAAAACTATAGAATTTATTTGTGTGTTTTCCCGAAGAACAATCTCTCGTACTCAGACAAATAATGACAGAAGCCGTTTGTGGCATTGTGACGGACAATTCCTCCAGTCTGTCAAAATCTTAACCAACCTTGTGCATCTGAGCACACTTTTGGAAAGGAGGATGGAAAGGATAACCTTGTGGTAGTTGTGTTGCCTGTCTTGTGTTTTTTTATATTTGACACTCTTCACCTCACATTGTCCAAATATTAGTTCAGTCATTTCCCTTACCTTAAGAAATTATTTTTGTTTAATGATGGCCCTTTTCTGATCTTTTAACTTTGCAAATATTGTCCTCAGTTGTCACATAGCTTAGGCCTAGCTATATTTTTAATGTTGAAACTACATTTCCTTAAGTGTTCACTTTAAGCCTTAAAAAAAAAAACATCAAGCCCTCTATAGAGACTTTAACATGATCAATTTGGAGCCTATCCTAGCTGTCACAGACAGGTCACCAATCTGACACCGGGCTAAACCACTGTTCACTCACACAATTGTCTAATGTTGCTAACTACAAGTGTTTGGAGTGTAGGCGAAACCTGGAGAGAGCACGTATGGTGGGGTTGAACTCAGGACCTTCTTTTGGTGAGGCAAGAGTGCTAACCACCGCACCACTATGCAGCCCTAAGGTTGTGTTGTGCCAGTGCGAAATGGGATTTTGTGTGAAAAACTATTGTTGGTATTTACAATGAGAGTACTTTGACAAGACTATGTGTGAAGGCGATTGCAGTTTTGAATGGTCTCCAAATAAACATTTCTTTTTCATTGCAAATGAAATTCAAAAATTTTCAGAACTTGCCATGTAAGGTATACACATTCAAAAAACAGGCTGAAAAAAAAGAAGTCGACATCAAGCCATGATGAGCTGGTTCTGATGTTTCTAAACAAGAAAAGGTAAGAATTGAAGATTCTGGGTTCATCCAAGTCTCACCAGTTTAACAAAGCTGGGACCACATCTGAGGGGTAAGAGAAATGTCTGAGGTAAAGTATTATTATTTCGCTATTTCTATTATTGTATATTCAGCACCGCATTTTGACTTAAAGCTTAAACTTGTTGCCAAAGTAGTCTGATTGGTCAGATCTGTTTATTCAGATCAGAAAAATCGAGCTTGATTCAAAAAATGCTGCGAATTCTTCCAGTGAAATTAGACGTGAATGGCTGACTTAAGAATAGGTGAGTCCGAAAAATAGTTTTTACGAAATATTCACACAGAATTTTGGACATCTGGTGTGTAAAGGCCTTTAGAGGTGTGACCTGAGAGATTTTTGCAACTGACCATGTTCTCGAGGTGCAAAATATGCGGAAGAGAAAATTTAAATCAAGCACAAAAACGTTTTTGCTAACGCTTGCCAATCCCAATTTACTGCAAAAAAAAAGAAAAAAAAGCATGTACTATTTTTTTGCACATGATATTGAAAAGATATTGACTGCACCTAATTTTGGAAATCACCAGTAAAACTAACCATGCCTATGAACGCTAGGGATTGTGCTCACACCTATTGTACCATAATTAGTAAATCTGGCTAGCTAAATCTAGCTAGCATTGGTTAGCTGTGGTTAGCTAGTTCTGGCCTCAAACAGCAAAGGCCATGAAGTCAAACTTGAGGCTTCAGAATGTTACCTACTGTCTAATCTCACTAGACAAATAAACCATGTCACCCCACTAAAAAAAACACAATCTTTATTTAACTAAAAAAAGCTAAAAGAAAATAAACTGTCATGTTGCAGAAGAAAAAGGACTCATGACAGGTTTCATTGTCTTCCAAATAAGATTAAATATAAATGGCAGCTAGTGGCATGGCTTCACTTGGGATGTTTTCTAAATGACTGAAGTCTTCAGTGAGAATAACTCAGTTTGGTTAAGCAGAGTAACCATAGCAAATGTCTGTGCTGATGCTGAAGCTGGCCCTAACAGGTGTTCTGAGGGCTCCAGCATTAACACCAACACCTGGCCTGGAGCCCCAGAGACCACATGCTGCACAACACGATTAGTTAGCTATGTGGATCACAGATACACAGAGCTAAAACTGGCTGCTGCCACTTCACAGAGAGTGAGAGACCTATAAAAGAATAGCACCCCACCCCCCTTTTTTCATTCTCCTGATAACATTTTATCACTTGCTTTCAAAGGCTTTAGGGATATTTTAAAGCGATCCAGACATTCTGAGACAGGAACAACTTTGTGAGAGTAATTTCTCCTCTCTGTGTATGAAAATTTAAATTCCTCCCTTCTCAATGGGAAGCAGAGGTTGAAACGAGCCAGAAACCACCAGCATGTGCAGAGAAATTCCCTTCTGGTGGTGATTACCAAGCGGGGGTAACTGGAAGTGAGGGGGTGGGTGGGGGTATAATGAGTGCCATAGTGGCACTGCCCTCTATCTAGAGAGAGCCTCAATGGCCTGCGGTCAAAATTATCAGCATCCTTTCATGATCATCTACTGTATTGCAGCACTGATATTGCAAGGAGCAAAACAAGGATGCTTCAACTTTTTTAAGTGACTGTGAGTATGCTTTATCCACAGAGAGCCATTCAGCATTCCTCTGTAAAATGGCATCTAAAAAAATAGCTCTCTTGTGCAGCACACTGCTTTGATGCCTAAAGTGAGCTTAGACTCTGATTTGTATCAAAACATCTAAAGCCATTAAACATAAAACATAGAATCTGGTTTCTAATCTTTCCACTGTGTAACTTGTATGTCAAAAACAAGAAAGGACTCAGTTTAGTCAGTATTAAATCAAATGTATGGGTTAATTAAAGAGGGCTTTAGGGTCAGGACAATAATGACTTATGCCATTGACGACAATTCACTTGTTTCAAATACATCGACAAAAAGACATGATTAGTTGAACCTGACTAAGCAGTTGTCTCAAGGCTTTATTGGCAGGACTGGGCTTGGGATTTTTCATTTTGGAACCACAGCAAATGATGGGTTTTCACCCTGTCACTGCTTAGAGTTTTGTTTTGATTTTTTGACACATGCAGTTTCAATTTCAGGGCTTTTCAAGCAATCCTTTTTTTACTTCTGTTTCTTTTCCATTCTGTTCTTCAAGCCTACATATTGCATAAAGCAAGCCCTCTCCGTCTCCAAAGTGAAAAATGATCCATTGATTAGACTGCTCAGTCATTAAAGGGCATACCCAAGCACTGGGCAATGACCATATGTGGTCAAAGGTCACCAAAGGGCCCTGCTCATAGCAAGGGCTTCCTCCTAGAGGGCACAGAAACTCCCTTTATGATCCTTCATTACATTAAAGGTTAACCTCAGTCCTTTTTTTCCTACCACTGGGGTGAAGAGACCTAACAAGCACCTTTGTTCAGCATGAAGAAACAGTCGTTAACAAAGGAACAGGAAGAAGGTGTGAAAGAGAGCCGGTCTTGGAGAGAGAGAAATGGGATGAGACAAGAAATGAGGGAAGGATGAGGAAAGGGAGAGGATGAAAGAATGAAGCCTATATGTGGAGGAAGATTTCCTGAGTGTCACTGCAGCCCCGATTCCTCCCCACTACTTCTCCCAGAAAATTAAATATTGATCAATCTCACAGGCCTACTAACAATGAAGGAGATAAAGAAGAGTATTAAAGGAAATAAATAAATATACACTTGTATCACCTGTCCAAGCTGTGCAGACGGGGGAGGTTGAGGAAGTGTAGCAGGGATAGGGGGGGGATAGGTTTCTGTTTAGGGAGGGGTTGGGGGGTGAAGGGGGGTGATTTCCAAGCCTGGGAAATGCAGGCCCATCCATCAGCCACACCCTGCACATGGGAAAGGTTTGGCGGGGAAGGTCTATTCTCTGGCAGACACAAGGATAGGGTCTTCTTTATCGTGCCTCTTCCTTGACAGTGAGCAAACATGCCCTCATCTCTGATCGGCTTTATCGGTAAAGCTTCTGAGGCTGCGCAGCCTTTTAAATAATTAACAAGGAGTACATTTCTATAGCTCTCCCGATGAGGGATCTGCATGCAGAGGTGTCCTTTGAAACTAGGACTTTTAGAAGAGGTAACTAATGCAGTCGCGTAGTTTCAGCCGCAGAATAAAATACACAACTTGGACATCAGCAAAATTCCAGTCTGTTTTATTAAAACATCTGTCAATAGTGTTACAAATGTTTTAAAGTTGTTTAAAAGAGTGTAAAAGTGGTGTTAAATCATATTCCTACATTTAAAGCTGCAAGTCAGAGTCACAACCTCACATTAGAACACTAACATCTCAAAACAAAACAGAAATAGGTACATCTGCCACATTATCTGTGCACTGCATAGGTTCAGATCCATGTTTCATACAGTCATTCAGGCCTGGGACATGTTACATAGAGTCTCTGGACTCTTTAACATCAAGAATAATACTTGAGTGTATCAGAAAAGAGCTGCCCTTGCACAAATGTTCCTGTACTTGCAATGAAAGTCACCCATTAACTGTTAATTCTTCTGTTTTGACAGTTTGACTTAGTTTTATTTAGGCTATACTGATTTTTTTAAATGCATTTATATCCTCAGCATCCTCACTGTGTCCCAGGGCCATGATTTACAAAAGCTCAGGCTTTTCCTCTCCTGCTTCACAAAGCACACATTTGAGTGCCTCCATGTTGGAAAAGTAAGTATGAGGAATCTGGCAGATGCACAGGGAAACTTGCTGGCGGCATGAGGTGGGGCCTGAGTAGCATATTCATAAATTCATGCACGTCAAGTAGGCAGAGGTGTAGAGTAAGATGTAAAGTAATTGTATCGTGGAATAAAAACACATTTTTTCAAGTGTCATTTTGATGAATAGAGATAAGGTGTTAGGGATTCAATGTGTAACATATTTCATGGCATGCTGCTGTTTGTTGAAAACCAGCTGTCTTCAAAATGTAAACTTTTCATGACTTTGAGATAAAATGCACGGCAACACGTAGATATATTTTCCTTTGAGCATATATTGTGTATAAAATGTTAGTTTCTGTATTTTTAATAGCTTGTTTTGCTAAAATCTGTTGCAGTCAGGTTAGGTTCAAACTTCAAAAAAATCTCCTCAGCTTAAATCTTTTTTTTTTTAACATACGAACAGTTATTCTTTACTTTCACTTTATCCGCTAGTGATCTGAACAGACTGAAAGCATAAAAATCATATTGACAAACCCATAATGCTTTCTATCTAAATTCGAACCCTCTTTTTAACCTCCGAGTGCAATTTCTATCCCAAAGTACACGAGTCAAACACTGGACTAAACCAAGTTTATGGGCTTCAATCTCTGCTATTGATTGTCAGTGTATTTAATAAGATAAACATCACCAATCATCACAAACATGGCGCTCCCGGTAAGGATTTTTAAAACCAGTTTATATGGCAGTGTCAGGGGAAGCTCTTATGGCTGTGAGTGATCCAAGCCAAAGCCCATTTTGCTTCGCTGAATAATGAACTGTTTGCATTTAACCCCCTCCCACGCGGCATCAACAGTCCTCCAAGCGGCTACGCGATGCGGGTCCTTAAACAAATTATGACAGGAGATCTTCCTCTCCGATCAACCTTTGCTGACCTCTTATATTGCAGATATTTATTTCTCCTGATAACACTGTGCCTACACTGCCAATTGTGCGTGTGTGTAAGTGTTAGTAAATTCTAGAGAGGAGGCAGTCAGGCAGCTGGTCATAAACGCCAGCGCTATAGGATTTCCACATAAAGAAAAGAATTGCAACAGCCTCTCTATACCCCCCCCCCCATGCCCCTGTTCCACCCCTCTTCTTCCTCTACTGTGAGACCCCCACCAAACCTCCCGCTACCGTTCCACTGATGATCCGGAGAGATGTTATCGCTCCATTTAAGAAAGGAACAAACAAGATTATACTGTAAGTTATCCTCGATTATGGCTACAAATCTGGTGCTGGAGCGAGGGCGCTGGGGGAGGGTGGGCAAGTGAAAGATGATAAAGTAAACTGAGTTGCTTTTCTGTTCCTCTCAGTCCATCTCCTTTTATCCGCCACGCAAGCAGATTTATGGGATAAAGAAGAAGAGGCTTTTGTGGACAGTATATCTTTCAAAAACAGTTAGGCCTTCTAGGAGGAGAAGAAGAAAAAACGTGACAATGATACATGTTTTCAGCAGCTCGCGCCTGTCTCTGTCTTATTGTGAGCGCGTATATGTGTGTCTGACTATGACATAATCCCTCACACAGAGTCAACACCATGGTGAGTATTTCCTAAATAAACGTAACCTGACTGACAGGTGGGAGAAAGAAATGGAATAAAATTATCAGGCCTTCAGACTGTGATTTGAAAGGCCTCTGTAAAGGCGCCCTGTCTGTCGAGCCGCAGCGCGTTCCCACATCTTCGGGCGACACGCGCTTTACATCTGCGCCGCCTGGCATTCTGACTGCGGCTCATCACGAGAACGACAGAGCAGAAAAAAAACCCCACACACGACACCTAGAAGTCTATTCATGTCATACAGTAGACCGAGGGGGCTTTTCCCCCCCGTCTCCTCTGCAGCTACAACCATCAATTTAGCTCTGTGGTAGCCAGTCAGCCCCTCTCTGTCCCAGCTGTGTTTGACACTATTTATCTGCTCTAGTGAAGCAGATCATTTTTGATTATTAACCTCCCACCCCACCCAAAAAAGAAAAGCTCCCGAAAAAGGTTAAGACGCAAAATGACAACCTCACACGACTGCCACCCGGGCAATCAAACACTTGACTGTTACAGCTGCCGAGCCACTCCATCAAATGTTTCTTTTAAAGCAAACACACACAGACCCACACACGCGCACGCACACATACTCCAAGGCTTTCTTTCTCGCCCTATCCCTCAATATGTTTTCACCCCAGCCTTTTCAACTCACCCCCTTTCCATTTGACTCCCTTTCCATCTCCATTGCTTTCTTGCTATCTTTTCATCTGTCTTTCAATCTTATCTTTGTCTTCTCTCTCCCCTCTCTGTCTTAAACGCCCCCCACCCCTTACGTCACCCTCCCTCTTCATCTCTCAGTCCATGTGTGCACCCTGCCCATTAAATTACAGTCCTCTCTAATAAAAGGTTGAACTTTCTTTACCCACTCATGTGGATGAAGAATCTGCCAGTTTCCTGCTGTTCAAATTCCTGCCTCAGAATATTGAACACACACACACACACACACACACACACACACACACACACACACACACACACACACACACACACACGAAGAACAGCAAGAACAGAGAATATCCTGCTTGTGCCTCATCCTTAATATTCATCCTTCTCACTTAAGGTGTCACAGATGCTAACGTAAAAATACAAAGACGGGCATGCACGCATGCGAACTGATCACACATTTGTCACACACACCCCCACCGCTGTTTCAAACCTGTCTCTCTGACATCTTCATTCTATACACACCGGTGCCATTATGCCTGCCCATCCAATAAATTAAACCCATTTACTCTTCTGAATTATGTTATGTTTATTGATGCTCGTATAATTTAATTTCACACAAATTCCATTAAAGATTATGCTCTCTGTCACAGAGCGCCGCTTCCAGGAGAGGGGAATCTAATCGGGTTATAATGGATCTGAGACATGCATTACAGTTGGGACACACACACACACACTACACACACAGAGCACACTTCCACGCGCACAATTGTCATCTTAATAATGCAGAGTCAAGCAAACAGATCAATGATCACTGTGAAGATGCTGTCAAACCGCACTAAGTGACAGGAAGCTTTCAGAGCTCACTATCAAAAGGAAGTCATCTCAGGGGGATTATACTGTCTTCTAGCCCTGTGGGGAATAAAATATATCGCCTCAGGCGTAAAGCTGTATCAATATTTGTTCATACACAATACTAGATTAAAGGATGTGGACATCAAACACCCGGTTTAAACTTCCAGTAAAACAGGTTCATAATAAACCTCACTAATACTTACATGAAATTCCATTAAAGTCACATTTTTATTTCTGCATACTGGAATCGCAGTCATATTGGTTATAAGCCATAATATTAATGAAAAGGATTATTTCTAAACACTTTCCAATTATGTCTTAGAGAAATGCCTCTTTCTTATCAAATGTACGATTATGTGGGATATTATGTCTTTTAGCACTTGGACCGCTGTGGATTTGTGAAACAGATTTGCCTTCTGATTTCAGACTGGCATATGTGGACAAACATGCGTGACCAGGTGTGTAACTTATCTTATGAGTTGTTCAGACAAAGTCACAAGACAGCACCAGACGTTGTCATCAGTGCGCTGAAAATACTTCTACACTGTATATTTTTAGGCATTTCATCCCTGGAAACATGACAGTAAAGAATTAGAGTGGGAATACTGTGTAATAGAGGGTGGGGCATAACATGAAGCACAGGTCCTCATAGTGGATATACTGGGACTGTTTAACCCTGAGCCACTCTGTGTTTTGTCTGATTACTCATAGATGGGAAAAATGTGACCCATCCATGAGAAATGTGACCTGAACCTGACAAGTACTGACAACGGGTGGAGTGCAGGACATTTGTTGGTTTAAATCTTCAGGTGTCAGCTGGATTCAGATTTGGGGTAATTAAAGTGTTGCATGTGACAGTGTGACAGCCACATTTGCAGCCATGCAGTTACAAAGTGTATAATCTCCTGCACCAGCATTTATCAACAGCACTTAATTTTTTTTTTTTTGTACACACATTGCATGCAAACACATAAAAAGCAATGCACAGTCTTTTATTTCACAGAACGTGTTAATGTTTGGCATTTGTTTAAGATGCATTAGCTCTATTTGCAGTGCGCACATTGAATCACTCTTTGTATATTCAATACTGCTAAATTACTTTATAATTGCATTCATTTCCCAAGATGGGTCTTGGAATTCAGCACTCCTAAATACAGGAAGTCCAAATTAAAATGTACCAAATGTTGCCAAATCATGGAAGAAGGACTTGTTTTAAATGCACTGTATAATCATTTGACATTTGGTAAGATATTTAGTTAGAATGGATTTATAGTTTTGGTAACTTAACCTAATTATTGTTATTTTTTCCTTTTTGTTAGTTAATTTGTTAGTTTGTTTGTCCTGTATGTCTATGTTGATCTGACTGGTCAGTATTTAAATTCCCCTTTAAGCTCTGTTCAGTTTAGTTTATGCTGTTAGTTTGCTGTGTTACTTTTGGTGTTAACTTATGATCAAGCCTCATGTGATTTACCTCTTTTATGAACACAGAACTTAATGTATACTTTTTAGTAAATTGCAAATACAAACATTGTTTACCTGTAATCCCCGTGCCTTGTTGGTCAATGGGAAACTGGAGAGTCCGAGTGTAATCACTGCAGTGCATTAGCCTGGCATTTTAATGGACAGAAATGGAAGAAATAAACTCAACTTTTTATCAGTGGACGCTCTTAAATCCTGAGTGTATACTGAAAGCATTGCTTGCGAGAGTTGATAAACCTAACTAACCATGTAGACACTACAATGCTAATCTGACGAACTGTACAGCACAAATCTTTTCATCAGAGACACAGTCAAACTGTTGTACTGCTATAACCTGATATTTGGAAAAGGGTTACATACCAACACTTTTTTACACTTTTGAGAGCTGAAGCTAGCTTCTTTTTTTAAAGTAATATCTTTTAACAATGCCAAGTTTTCACTGAAGTCATTTCTTGTTTGCTGTGACCTAAAATGTAGGTCCCTCATCCTTTATTAGAGAACAAACCACTGATCCCCATCATGCGACAATTAAAACTGAATAATAACTGCAATTAGGAGCCGGTTGACAATTCTGGCCCCCTGGAGCGTCGCGTCAGCAGCTCATGAGTCATTGCCCCAAACCATAATCTTCCACAACACTTCATGATTTGCCTTTCTTTGTATTTGCCAGTGAGTAAGAGCTTAGTCAGAAAGATGAACAAAAAGGGTTTATCGTGGTATTAGTCAGTATCCTTTAGTGGGAAATAATTAGACATTTTTGGCAGACTCTTGCGTTAACTTTCTATACAGAAAAAATGTGTAATCTCCCATTTAGGTTGTTTTTTTTGATAAACGAGTTTTGTTTTTGTTTTTCTTTTACTTAGTTTAGGAAGTTACAGTAAAGCACTGCCATCAATCAGTTTGTGTAGAAAGTATTTGTGTGCCTAGGTCCATTTTTCTGATGCTTACACTTCCCTTGTAAAGTGACAGGCTTATTAAGAATAAGTTTATCCTACATCTCCCAATAAGCCATTTGTAAGGCTTGAGGTGGATTTTATCAAGGGCCTGTAATAAGAGGCATGTAGCCTAGGTCCACTGTGGCTTTGTCTTCATTTACTTGCCTGTACATGTGTTGTATTCAGGATTAATTTGCTGCTTTGATGTATTAAAAAGAGCCAGAGGATTTCCAGTGGCATGCTCCCCAAGGTGGACGCCTTTAAAAGGAGCTTTTTCTTCATTCCAGCACTTAGGTTTATTACAGATCCCCAGACTGTCCAATTTTAAAGAAATATGCCTCCAAAATAGCAGGGTAATTGTTTTTACTTTTTCCTGCAAAGCAAAATCAAACAAGGCAACCCAGTTATTTTATGAAACCTGAACAGTGGTGGTGCATGACAGAGAGGTTAGAGTTTTGCGGGGTTTTTTGTTTTTTAGTTGACCGATGGAAGCTGTTTTTAGAAGAGAACATAATCACACTTTACTGCTCCATCTCCACAAACATCATTGTCTAACATTGCATGCAAGCCTGTCAAATATTGTGGTTTGCGAAGCCCTATCATGAAAATTATATTTGCAATTATTGTCTGTCATTGCAATAACAGATGCTAGGATGACTAAACAAGCAGGAATCCAAACATTCACTTATCTGTGTACATCTCTCGCAAAAAAGTTTACACAATTTCAAAACAAAAACAAGAGCAGTAACATCCATAAACCCAAATGTGATGACACATCAAACCATACACCAAACAGAACTATTCTGTCATACACTTCCTGTTGTTTTATTTGTCCAGTTTCTGTGTTTATAAGAAGCAGACACAAAGACGAGAGGAGCTGTAGAGTTTCAGACAATATGTGGACACATCGGAACTGAAAGTAAGCATCCATAAGTTTGTCTGTTCTTTGTACCTCTTTTCCCCCTCCAGAACTGTGTAATATTAAGCGACAAATCCATTAACAAGAAATCCATGCTTTCAAAGCACCATCTGTCTTCATATTAGTCTTGCACCTTATATTCTCACCCTCCCCAATAAAGGTGAAACAGTCCAATTTGCTAATGCAGTTCTTTTTCCTTCCTCCAGGAGCTGAAAATTGTGCATGACTTCTTTTAATGCTTCTGTGTGAACATACTGTATGTTCACTTAAACACATATTGTATACACTTTGATATGCAGCTCCTACCAATACTGACTTAGCCTTAAAAGGAAAACAAATCTCCCTGAGCAGGTTACATCTTGTAATATGTTATAATTTACTTTGATGATAGCATGTTTCTTCACCCTGCTGTGCTAACAAGTTGCACTGAGCTGTGGGTTTCACATGTGGGTGCAGTGAGCAATAGTGCTGATGATAGTGGAACAACAGTTTTTGGTCTTTTTCCCCATCTTGTTTTCTGACACTAAATGCACATCACATGTACAGGGCGTTCCAGTCAACTATAGTTAAAGGACAATTTCTGTGTAGTTGACTGATCTGTAATAAACTCTTTGCTTTAATTCCAGGAGTATGAGCTAAGATGGCTAAGATGTCTATATGCTAAAAAAAAAAAAAAAATAGGATAGTACACACAAAAAATTTAAAGACATTTTATTTTCTATTAAGAAGACCAAAGGCACTACCATTTGTTATATTATAATTTTAGTTTTACTTTAGCGTGTTTATTTTGAAGTATCTTAAAGTTCTCATTACCATGCTTGAATATTGGGCAATCGGTAGTAAGCAGCGTACTCCGTGTCAGGCTGTAGCAATGAAATGCCAAAGAATTGAAGGAGTCAAAAGAATAGGGTTGCCAACTCCCTGAAAAATAAATAAGGGACACCTCGTGGCCAGGGCCGGGCAACCCAGTTGTCTTCACCCTTCCCAGCAAGGCTGGACTGGGACAAAAAATCGGCCCGGGCATTTTGACTAGAGACCGGCCCACCAGGATAAAGATTGAAATGTGACGTCATTCAGGGATAAAACCGCAAAGGATTCTGGGAACTTGTGGCAAGAGGTACTAGCGCACGCAGGCTTTCAATTGAACTCAGTTACACAGCGATAAAAAGAAACCCAAAAAATGGCAAGAAGCTGTTGTATTATTAACTGCAATAGCCGGTCGCATGACAGCCACGGGAAGCCGATGGGTAAAGAGATCGTTTTTTTTTTTTTATCGGATTACGTCGTTGAAGTGAAAATTTTTAAGCCATGTTTCCGAAGTAAGAGCCGACGGATGGTCTGGATATACCAAATATAACATCTCAGAACACTCCAGCTCACATGTTAGTCTGCTCCAAGCATTCCCACAAAGGTCAGAGTTTTGTAGTAGTTAATGCGTCATTTTTCTTAACATAATTGGTGATATAGGTTACAAGCAAGTCTGGCGCTGAACAGAAATTGTCGTGCTATGCTCCTTTGTTTATTGTGCATAAATAGTGAATTGTCCTGACACAATATTGCGTTTCGCTTCTGTTATAACCATGGTACACTGACAAAACCATATACTTTTATTCACAAGATAAAACAGTTGTTTTGTATCACTAATTGTCCATTGTGATTACAACATACAATATTATTGTCACTGCTACATTTCTGTAATGCTACTGTAACCGGTTTCTGCTTCATCCCGCTGCAACAGTTCGGCCCAGACTCCTCGACTCTGCGTTGTGTAGTGTTTTTAAAAAGACAAGGAGTCTCTGATCGATCGTTGCCATGGTGTATTATCAGTGCACAGGCTCGCCACACACCACTCCGCACAGCACACTACGGCAGAACATCTCATTAGCATTCCGCTTTAGCATGCAGTTTCACACATTAATAAACAAATGAAAAGTACATAAAACTGGTGTTGGACATGTGTCCACTAAGCACTTATTACACTCGGTGCTCGTCAGCTAATCAAACATGTTTTATGTGTCTGTACTACTTAGCTATATTGTGTGCGGAACAATACAACTCACCTCTCGTATGGCTACGGCAGACTGGCAGCGATTACTGCAGCCAGCCACACCGAGAGGGGGGGCGCTGTTTCCCCATTACACTGATATTTGTGGCAAGTGGAATAATACCACATAAACACTGTTACACTACCAGAAATTATTTCCACTACTAATTAATTACCGTTGAGCTCAAAGGTCCTATTAATAAACTGTTAATGAATGTGTATTTATGAAGACGATTTGTGAGACTGGTAAACTTATGATATGTACAATAGTCTTTCGTTATACACGGTGCGTTTCAAGGTCCTGTCCGTCGGTAAACTGTACCTGGGCTTGTTGCAGTGACCTGAAGTTACTAAACTTCATGAGTGTATGCACTCACTCCAAGAAGCGTATAATTATAAATCTGAGCGTGGTGAAAGTTGGGCAGCACGCTGACGTCTTTTGTCCACTCTTTCACTCCTTTGATTTTTTCCTCGTATCTTTTCTTTGTCTTTTCGTCGAGTCTGTCTTTGTACGGACCGGCATTGTTCTCCTTTTGTTTTGTACATTCCTTTTTTGTGCGGCAAAGAAAAAAAAGAAGGTATTGGAACCGGAGAATGAACGTTTTGCGGTGCTGCAAATGTTTGCATTTGATGCGGTACTTGGATTGTTTTGCCACGAGTTCCCGGCATGCAATGCGCGAAAATCACGTGATTGCTAAACAAGGGGGAGGGTGCATCCAGCCTCCTCGGCTGTAATTGGTCCAGCCCAGAGTCGATCATGACCAATTGGCCAATCCTACACCTTTCATTATATATACCCTTCCTAAAAAAAAAAAAAAAAAAAAAAAAATCCATCGGCCCATAAAAACAAAAAATCGCCAGCGGCCCACCGGGCAAATGCCCGGTATGCCCGATGGCCAGTCCAGCTATGCTTCCCAGTGTGGTAGCTCTTTTTTTGTGTGTGAAATTATTTTTTTAACCATTTGACTTGAAGTTGATTTAAGCAGATGCATATTCTTTGTGATATGAACACATGGGAAACAAATGATCATTTAGCCATTTATTTTTAGCTCAAAATGACAACATTAACACAGTAAAACAGGTCTCCTTCTTAAACAGAAGCCTGTCATGCTTAACTTTTGAGAATATAAGTAAATCTTTCTTTAAAAGAACTCTGTCCTGCTTAACTTAAAATTATATAAATTAATAGAAAACAATAGAAAGAAAAATATTCTTGTAACTGTGCACATATAGTGCATTTAGTACAATTGGCTTCAGTTGAGGTATTATTTCAGCTTTTCTAATGCTAATCAGCTGCTCCTGTTTGTAAACCCGCTTGTTCCCATGATTACGCATCATAACTCATCATCATTATTCATCTATGTATTACTTTTATGTATTAGTCATCTATTTGTTGTAATCATCTATCCTTACAGATGTTTATTACACAAAATAAGTTATATTATCACACTTCTGGCCACATAGCGCTGATATTCACTGCACATGCCCATATTAACTTTTTCCAGCCAGGTGTTTTCCTTTTCCCATTCCTCCCTGTGCTTTTGCAGCCTATTTTTCTTTCTCTGAGCGAACAAACATTGCTGCTCTAATGCTGGGCTCACACTGTGCGATTTTTGGCCCATTTTGAGACGATTTCTGAGTCGTGCGACGGATTTGGTGATCAGACCGATTTTGGCCTTCATCGTGCGTCGTGTAGTATACGTGGGGTAACGAGAAGCGATTAACACCTCACGACCAGCTCCCGATCATCAATCGCTCGTGAGGGTGTCACCGCAGCCGCTCACACTGCGCACGCGCAAACACGTAAACATCGGTGAAAAAGACGGAGCAGCACAGCTGTGCAGCGTGTGATCTGGACACAAGCCATGGAGGCACAACTTGTAGAACTTTAGAAAGCTCATCCAAGCCTTTTCGATGTGGCATCACAAAATTATCACGACCACAACAACCGTGAAAACAGTTGGATTTACACTGCTGCTTAATCACAGCTGCCTGATCAATGTTTTTCATTAGCAATTTAGCAAAGTTGATGGTGGTGGTGTGTGTGTCTGTGTGAGTGAAAGACAGAGAGAGCGAGCGACAGATTGTCTGTTATAACCTTCATTTTATGGAGGCACAGTGTGAGCTCTCAGGTCGCATCAGAGCATCGGGCGGTATAGTGTGAGACCTGCATCGTGACCTACCAACTTCTAACCCCTGCGAGTCAATCGTGCAGTTTGAAAATCGCACAGTGTTTGCCCAGCTTTAGGTGTACTGTCATCCGAGACTTGCACCGCAGTGTCGGCGTTTGTTTCCCTGTTGGCCATGCTTGTTGTTGTGGTCATCTGTTGTCTTCCGGTATTTTCTCTGTAAGCGACCTTTCCTCGACCAATGAGATAATCTGAATTGTCATACTCGAATTGTCATAAGTGTGCTGTCAGCTCATTGGTCACAAAGCAGGAGAGGGGCTGGGAATTATGTTTTCAAACAAAGCGTTAATTCCATTAACATTTATAGACTACTTTTGATTCTCACTATATTACGGGACAAAGTGCGTCCCTTATTAGCTCAATACGGGACGTGTACTTTTGTTTCGAAATACGGGACGATTCCGTATTTTAAGGGACGGTTGGCAACCCTACAAAAGAAACACATGAAGCCTAAACAAAAATGTAGCGATAGCTGCTAACAGATGCTCTCAGACATGTGAAGGTAAGTTAGCTTAAAATAGAAGCAGAGCTCAAGAAGTAAGAGAAAGTAGCTTGATTCATGTTGTGTTTATAGTGTAAACATAGTGCAGTTCATGATTGTTACATTTTTCTGTGAACATGAAACTGCAACTAGCAAATGTTAGCTTGCAGGCTTCGCTTACTTACTCCATAGCTAAATTAGCCAGAGCTGTTAGCATTGTGACATATCTGCTTTGCCTTACTTTGCTGACAGTGTTCATTGTTGTTGTTAAATTCTATAAAAGTGGCTCCACTTGAGATTTTTGTATCTTAATAATGTGATTTCATGTCTGTGGATGGCTGTGCGTTTGTCCTTTTCATCTTAGTACGGGTATGCTGAAGAAGGTAGAAATATTTTAATATTTAGTAACCAGATATTTGCAACAGACATAAACATGTCACACTGTCCTTTTAGTTATAAGTTTCACCTAGATGTGGTTCACCTAGAACACACTGATAATGTTCAGCCGTATACAGTCTTTCATCTGTTTTTGTCACATTATCACAATTTGTCTAACTTAAAAAAAAAAAAAAAAAAATCTAATGATTACTTGAAAGAGCAGTTTGACAGACATCCTTTATTACTTTTATCTGAGTGGATTTTTACCTGAGTATTATTTCACCTTGTACCTTTATCTGAGAGGTAAGGTGTAAAGGTAAGTTAAATAGTAAGTCTTATAAGCATAGAGTGCTATTTTTCCCCTGAATCTTGGCACTCTATACTTCTATTATAAACCACTGATGATGCTGTTAATAATAATCCCCACAAGTGAAATGGAAACTTTGATCAAAAACCAAAATATAAGTTTGTATAAACGTTCCACCTGGTCACCTATAACTTTTATAGATTTTGTTTTAACAACTGTTTAGTTCGTCTGCCGCAGCAGTCAGTGTCAAACCTCCTAGCATGATCTCACCGAACAGATGTTATGTGTTGACATGCGTGTCCACGTGCCTTGCATTATGCTTTACGCACAACTGAATGCACAAGCGCATTGCTATGGTAACTTCATTCATCTGCAAATCTCACTGGAAACGTATTTGCCTCCACCCTTCACCCACCACCACCGCCACCAATACCATCCCAATCAAACCTAATTATACCATATTGCTTTTCTTGTTCAACAATAAGGAAGGTTGCTGGGGGTGTGTGAGAGGGAGAGATTTAATGTAATTATTGAGACACTTCTTTCTGTGCTCGCCGTGGCAAGAGTGAGATGCGCCGTGATGGACGCTGCTTGTCAAAATGCCTATTGATGAAGCGCAAAAACCCAATTTGCAGTCATAAGGCAACTACCTTCCAATTATGTTAGTGCCAGAGCATTCCTCAAGCCCAGCAACTCCAATCCTTCTCTCTTTTCTGAGTGGCTAGACCATTGCCCTTGGCAGACAGGTACCAAATGGGCTGCTCTCTGCATGCTGCCTTTAATGTTTTATTGATTTGCTTAGCATACGCCCCGATTCAACTCACATACTCCAACACTATTGCCCTTTGTACTCACAGCCTGACCTGCCCCACATGAAAATTACGTTATTGAAATATGTTAAATGTGTCACCCCCCTCTTGGTGAGAAAATATCTCACCTATTGATGGATCTTTCAGGGGCTAGCAGATTGGTAATATTAGATCCCCACCTCCTTAATGACTTCTATTACTACGATTCCATCACCCTCTCAACCAATCAATCATATGAACTAGGTAGCATATCAAAGCCATGAATAAAATCAAAGGGGGTTTAGAAGATATATTTTCCAATTTTTATGTCAGATACAGCAAGAAGTATGAATAGCTGTGGAGATGGCGCGCTCAGGAGTTAATCTGCTGAAAGAAAGAATAAAACATTTGAAGTGGGAATTGTGAAATCACTTACCAAAGAAAAATGTCAGCTTGCACAACAGCAAAACACGCTACCACAATAAGTATTCAATCGTTCCATCCTACTTAATAAGAGAGCTTAAAATAATCGTTCATATGACCACTGGGCATCCAGTTACCTTGATCTAAAGATTGTATCAGTGAGCATCACAGATGTTTCTTTCAAGATCCCATTTTAAGTAGGAAAAATTATTAAATCTAACTTTTCTTTTGACCTGTGAGTCAAAAGGCATACAATAAGGCTACGACTTTACACCCGATAGCAGAAGATGCTTGCATGCATGGGAAAGTGTGCATGTCTGTGTGCCTGTATGCATCCAGGCTCACTCAGTAATGATGAATATGTGTCTGCCATGTCCTCAGACTCCCCAAGCAGAGGAAGGGACCCTCAGACAGAATACACAACAGGGACAGAGACAGCTTATTCCCAGACAATGTCAATAGCTCAAGGGTAAAATCATTTGTCACAGCAGCGAAATCCCTCTAAATGTATACATTTATTATTGTCGTGCTTTAATTGATCGCAGGGCGCCAAGAGAAATACCAAGGGTCTGTAATACTCGCCTATCTCATTTACAAATCACACTTTGCAAGGCTTCAAGGACATGTGCGGCTCCTCTAAGACAAAGAGGGAAGAAGTATGTGGTTCTAACCCCAGCTATAGTCAGGTTACACGTTAATTTGGCTGTACCTTACAAAGCGGAGCACACGGGCAGAAGGTTATGAAAATATTTGTAGTCCTTCATACTTGTGCAAATTTTTGTCCATTTTTGTAAACAGTTAAATTAAAATTAACCCAGTCTTCTTCCTGTTACTTTCCTGTGAAGAGATTTTACTTCATACCAAAGATGCAAAGCTGCTGAGTAGAGAAAATTCACATTTAAATGGTGAAATTGGTTCTGGGTTAAGTAGTTTTAAGAATTACTTGAATTACTCTGTAAGTTAGAATGAATTTAAAAAAATACTTAAATTACAAAAAACAGTGTTTTTCCCGAAATGTGTAGAGAAAAAACAGACAACAGAAGCGCCTGCAGCTCAGGAGGTAGGTGGTTTGAAAAGCTGGTGGTTTGATTTCTGACTGCTCCAGTCTACGTAGGCTCCAGTCTAAGTATCCTTGGACAAGATACTGAAACCCCAACTGCACCCAGTCCAATAGGCTGATGAAAAGAGAATTTCCCGATGCTATAAAATTGCACTTAATTCCTTTCAATATGTGTAAGACATCTATATTGATGTATTTTTATTGGGGTGCGGGGGGGGGGGGGGGGGGGGGGGGGGGGGGGGGGAATTGTGATTGCCCAATCACTAACCACAGTTATTAGGGCGACTTCCTGGCAAGCATAAGGGCCCATTGTAAGACACTTCCATCAATCCTTCCAGCGCTGCAGGGGTTAACAGTGCTAATTTTATATGATCAATTATCACCACTGTGCTGTTTCTATATTTGTCCATGTAGTCAGATGCATATGGATTTATATGCACACGTGCACATATCATGTACTCTGTTTCCCCCCTGGGACCACCCAGGTACAAGAAATAATTACTTCAACAACTCTGGGTTACATCAACATCCTCAACCTGTGTGTTTCATACTGTAACCCCCAGCAAATATTATGTCATCCACTTTTCTGCATGTCCTGATTTATGACTGGGGACTCTGTCCTCGCAACAGCAGCTCAGCAGCAAACGTGGCCGTGTGTTTGGAGTCATTTCAGCTCACAGCTTTTCAGCTTCTTTCACTCCTCTTGCGGTCGAAGAAATTATTGTCATATCTAAACATGGGTGCAATTATCTCTCCCATTTGGCTGCGTTGGTAATGTCAGCATAAAGCAATAATGTGTCTGACATTCAATGCGTATAACAACATCTGTTCATGAGCCATGTAGCATCCCCTCTGATATTCCTATTGTGATCATTTTCAATTGATTCTTTATGAGTCATTTCAGAGCTAATGACTTGTAAGCAGCATGTTGAAGAGAGGACCTTTGGGAGAAGGTACGCAGACTGACACGAGATAAGTCTCATCCATAGCGAGACCAAGGGGGCAAAGGCAGAACAAAGTGATCAACAATCTGCTGAAATTTGTGTATAAAAGACCGCAATCACACAGCTCTCGTCCGTGATTATATTCTAAAGTGCCAATTATGTCGCATCAGAAAACTACAGCGAGAGGTTGACACTCTACAATAAAGCAAATAATTTCCAGTTGAAGGAACAGAAAAAACGTTAATATGAGGGGTGGAAGATAGGGTGAGGAGGATCTCAGTTAAAGGAAGTAGCTAATAAGGTTTAATGGTGCGTGTCAGGAAGCCACAGTATGCAAGGGAAACACAGCTGGCTTCATTTTGTAAACTATTTGATATACACATCTATCCCGCTCACAATTATCAGCTGCTCTCAGGCCACTAGGGACAGTTTAGCAACTCCAATCAGGAACATTTTCTCACTGCTGTTCAACTGTAAAGAAAATCATCGCTGCACTAATATAAGGTGCATCGCTGCTGTACCAGTGGCCTGTTTGGGCTGCACTCAGTGGTCCTATAGATATAATGTCCAAAACCAGTAAGAAAACATAGTCAAAGATTACTAGATGAGCGAAATTATGGATGTGCAAAAAAAGGGGCCAATGTGAAAAACAGGATTATGGGAAGGACTGTTTTTAGGCAGATGAGGTTAGATGGAATTTCACAGTCCAGATGTTTGACATCACCACAAATGAAGTCGTACAACAAGCAGCTAATGCATTTTAATAACCATTAGAAAAACAAATCAGTGGCCTTTACGTGAGTACGAGTATTAACACTCTGTGGCAAATTAAAAATCCTGCAGTGAATACGTTACCTAATTAAAAGTATGAGGTTAATACAATGTTTGGCAGTCATATTCTAACATTTAAGAAGTTACAGTCGTGACGCTGTCAGTTACAAATAGTGCAGTGAAAAGTATAATATTTGACCACGAAATGTAAAGTGGCATGGAAATACAGTACAGCACTGATGTTAACATACGTAGTTACAGTCCACCACTGCCAATAAGTAACTGAATGTCAGTGCTCACTTTAGCCAGTCAGGCAGACAGACTCCTAACAAAATTTGTTTAACAACAGATAAATGCAGTCTAGGCTCCTTGACAAACAGAGAAAAGTATTGGTGTTTGTTGGCTGTACTGCTAGAATGAGCAGCAAAGCTCATCAAAGAGATTTCAAATGCAAGCCAAGCGTGACCACAAGAAATCCCCTCCCTGAGCTTCAAATCTTACACTGGGTTGGAAAAAAATGATTACAAAAAAACCAAAGTTACAAAGTAAAGTGCAACTTTAATAAACTCCTGTTTTTAACTTTCAGGGAAAAAAACATAAGCATTATTGTTGATATTCTTCAGAAGTATTTTCCATATACACACATTCTGTAAATAAACACAACGGAAATTAACCACTTAGCTTTAAATTCAACTAAATCGAACGTTAACGTCATTACAGCTAAATTACACAATTACAGCTAAATGGAAAATGTGAAGATGATAAAAAAATACATTTCATTATAGTTCAAAAGTAGAACGTGATACTCCTGTCATGCAAAATTACAAAATAGCAATGTGTGAACGCCTAAAACGTCTTTAAACACTTTTTTTGGTTGTTGCTTTTCTTTATGACTGTCTGGACATGTGCTTCAAACTCGTAACTGCTTTGTCTCCAAACTCCAGAATCTTTGAGGTTTTAGTTGTTGAGTCCTTAACTTCCTCACAAGGGTCAAAATAATTGTCAATGTCACTATCAGATTTAGTAACTGAATCACTGGAGGATAAACCACTAGAGGGGACACAGCTATATTCTCTGGCTGGGAGGATTTACACTGTACTGCAAGCAAGGATAAGCCCATCATTAAATCATTATGATTGCAACCCTTGACTGCTAGGGTTCGTTTCCCCCCCCCCCCCCCTTTTTTTATGTAACCCACCACAGCATGTGAAAAGAGTATACTGAACTTTAAAAATTGGATGTTGTCTAACAAGCCTCTTTCATTTGATGGGTTTAATTTAAACTATTATCTTGTGGTTTCCTGATCCTATTATAAATATTTGAAGGGAAGTATTTATCATTGAGATACTGTATATCAGCACAAATGGATTTCCTGTGCAAGCAAAGGTCAGTGATTTAGATGCATAAACATGGAAATGGGAAACCTTCAGTGCCTTGACCTGTGAATCAAAGCAGTAATAACAAAGTGGTGATGTGGCAATATTAGTGGTAACCCCCCCCCCATCTTGTTAGATATACTTACCCGTATGTTGTACAAATACGCTCTCAGCTGTACTCTTGACAGCAGCTGAGAGTATACAGGTATACACTCAGGTGCTGTTCTTGGAGATTTGTGAAAAGGCACATCATACTTCAGTCAAGCCCTTGCATGTTGCCTTGCCTTTTTTTCTTTCTTTCCTTTTCTGCCAGCTCTCTACCCCACCAGCTCTGGGGAGGCCTAAACAGGCGTTGTGGTCTGGAGCTGTTCAATGGTAACACCAAGTGTTTATCGCCCCGTGCAATGTGCAGGTGACAGTAATTATCAGCAGATGACAGTGGCAGTCCCCAATGTGGACCAGATGGTGATACAAGGGTCACGCAAGTATAGCCACAGGGGTGAGGGCGGGCAAGAAAAAAGGATAGAAAAGGCCAAGATAAAGGTGGAAGAATGCAAAAGCAAAGGCACATTAGGCAACATGCTCCCTGTGTGTCAGGATAATACCACGAAATGGAAGCCTGATTTTGAAGCAGCTTGAAAGCAAAAGAACCTACAGGTGACTTTTGGATCAGTGTGATGTACTGAGAGAGGTTACATTATAAAATAGCCAGCTTCCTGTTGAGGACATTTGCCCTGCATGCCACGTTAGCTTTCAAAGCCTGTGCATGCAGTGTGTAAACTTTATTCTTTGGGTAAACGCTGGCATATACAAACATATATCAAAGCCCAGTGCAGCCATAATCATAGACACTTAGGCAGATGTGTGATCAAAACTACACAAAGCAGCGGTTGCTGTTTGAAGTCGGTGAGGGGTGCATGTAAAATGGAAGGAACAACAACAACAGATGCTGATAATATACTACTGCAGGTAGCTGGATGCGGACTGACCCTGCTTTTTGTGTGGAGATTGTCTGTTTGCTCTTGGCTGCGGGTTGACACTTAATCTTCATAAATATAAATTTGAATGTTTGGTACATATTTGTTGGGTCGGTGAACAACACTGTATTTTACTAAGCTAAAAGGTGCTGAAGCATGTTAAAGAATATTTGCACCCATACAGAGAAATAAAAAAAAATCATATTTCTTTTAGTGGAGATGCATCGATTGACTGGCCAGGGATTGGATTTTCCAGCATTCTTGACCCTGAGTGGTGACCGGTGACTTATGTAGGTGAGTCTTATTGTCCTATTACATTAATTACATTACTATTACGGTTCTTTAATGTCCAGTTACAAGCCAGTTCACTTTATGCATGTACCCTAACATACAGGCAAACAGACACGCTACCTTGTTACTATCAATGGAATGCTTCACTATAAGTAAAAACAAAAAGTTTGTCAAAGTAAAACTATAGGCGGGACTACCACAAAGAAATGTGCATAACGACAAACCCAGTCAGACACTTGGGTCACACCTCCGTCCAGCTGGATGCTTTAAAGAAGCTAACAAATACAAAATGGCTAAAGCTAGCCATAGCCACAAGCTAGCCACCTAAATATGAGCAAAGGATCAAAGCAGATACGAAGAAAGTTACAGAGATTGCTGAAAAAGAGAAAATGTTTGATGTTAACTGTTTAATTTCTAACCATAATAGAAAATGATGTAAGCACTTCACATTTGCTTTGTTCTATAAATCTGCAAATGCTTGTGTTTGGTAAGCTAACATACATTAGGTAAAGGTTGGATTGCAGCAACTCATTTTCAGTTATATATTTGATTTCATTCCAGTAGTAGAGCACTTTATTTTAAGTTGTATCAATAAGGGAAAACGTACTGCACTTTGTGAGAAATTGTGACGTATCAGAATTCATTTTATTATGTAAAATTTTGCATTAAATACAATTATTACTCAACATGATTATTGTTAGAAAGAAAAATCAGAATTCAGTTTTATCATGATTCCAACACTCAAGATGAGTCATCTGATATAAGATGATGTAATATCAAATATCACAACACCAGTACTATAGTTGTGCTTGTTGGTGTCCTTCCCCACATAAGTTAGATAAACAACTAGCAACCATGTAAATTAGAGCACCTGTTGATAGAGTGGAAGTTGTCACGTGTCTTAAGTGAAAAATGGTTATTCAACCAAGGCAATCAGGGCATTTTCCAAGCCCTAACCGAATGCCTAAACCCAACCAAACAGTGAAGCAAAGTGAAAGCCTTGTATGATGACTTGATAAAATAATAAAAAAATAACAATTTTGTTAGAGGGCTTGTTCACATATCATGTTCTACTTTTCAAGAGTGTCAGTTTACCAAGGATAGGAGACAGAGCAACACTCTGACCAAGTCTCACTTTGAACTAACCACACTGCTCACACCTTAACTTTGTGTCACACAGTGAAACTGATCAGATGGTACAACCTAGGCACTAATGACCAAGATATAATCTAGTGCCCGTTCTATACCATGAGTCTAACCTAGGACACAATAGAGCTATTGTTATAACACTGAAGTGTTAATATTATTATACTGCCTAAAATTTTATCATTGCAAATGTCCAACACCTGCATGTCTGCCATCACTGTGCATGAGAACTGTACACCAAATAAAAAATGTGATACTGTCCCTGTTCTTTCCAAGAGATTAGGTGTCTCGTTAAATGCCACTCGAAAACCGCCATTAGTTCATTTCCCTCTTGGTTAATTAACATCTACTCCTGACCTTTCCAATGGATAGGTGCAACTTTATCTTGAAAGTCAAGGTTACAAAACTATATATCAAAGCAGATTGATTACTGATCACCAGTCTGAAGGGGAGAGACTTTGGCTAACTGCTCAGGCTCCAGTGACCCAGCCGGGGGTCAGATGTATATGACATAACTAATCAGGAAGATACAAGACGGAAATAACTATACTTGTTGCGTTGTATGTCCATTTGAAAATGCAGTTTTTAAAAACCAAAAGACAAAATATTCTAAATCAAACTGCTAAAAATGTCTGTGTTAGTCTCAATCTGAATTATATGCAGTTTTATTCACAGTATACAGAGGTATAATCATTAAAAACAAAATAGGCACATCATGAGGCAACACTGGTTGCACCCTAGGGTACTCTTGGTCCTGTAGAATGGACTTCTACTTTTGTGCCATTATACAACCATTACGATGTAGAAGGACACTCATCAGACTTAATGAACACCAGCACATTACATTACATATCCATTTCCATGCTGAACGCTGACCAACATTTGGTTGCTCAAAGACGCACTCTACTGATTTTAGACACAGAGATCAGATTACTTGTTATGACAAGTGCCAGTGACATAATGCCTTCTGTAGCACTCCAAGAGCCTTTTTTCTCAAGTCTGCGAGGTTACCTCGGATTAGACGTGAAGCTTCATAGTTTTCGATAAAATCAGTGACATAGATAGGTGTTCTAAGACAACATTAGTTATCCACGCCCCACATTAGTTTTGTGATCACAGATTTGGAGCAACTCCTTTAAATGTAAACAGTAAGGGAGGCCTCGCAGACATTTTATTAACATTCTGACAATATTTCAAGTAGTTCTTTTCACAAAGTGGAAAAAAGTCAGAGCATGGATGACTCTCATGCTTGTAATTATAGTGTCATTCATTTAACGGGAATATGGTCAGCTAAAACATCCAATCAAATTGGAATAATAGAAAGTGTAGCATGGGAGAGCCATGGCCCATTCTGGGGATTAAGTTACAATATCTTTGCTTTTACTGGACAAGCTTTTGTTTACTTATTTCCAGCCATCATTTCTAGGAATTTCTAGAGTAACCCATTATTGTTGTTTCAGAAACTTACTTACTTTAAAAAGGACTCACTTATGTTGATTTAAATCTATCTATCTATCTATCTATCTATCTATCTATCTAGCTATCTAGCTATCTATCTATCTATCTATCTATCTATCTATCTATCTATCTATCAATATACATATATTATATATATCTACATCTATATTTTACCTCAGTAACAGGTTTTCTACCAGATGCCATGGTTCTCAGCAGTGTCGGAAATTTGCCCGTTCTATTTATTGTTTTGCCATGTTTCCCCCTTTAAAATTATGTTAATTATATTTCATTTCACTGCTATAACAGTCAGCAAAACAGCTTCCTACATCTTTCTCTGTCCTGGACTAGCCCTCCCCACCGCACCCTCGACATGAGAATAACCAGTGATGTATGAAGCATGCCGTGTCTCCATCATCCACACAAGTCGTCCTTAAACCAAGACTCTGATCCCTATTCATTACGTCAAAGTGTGGAAGAGACATTTCTATTACCACACCAGATGTCCAAATCAACCATGTTGTTTCAGCGCTTACTGTGCTCAGCCTCCCTCGTCCCACCGTTTATTTACGTAGGGGAGCTCTGGCCGCCGGGGGGGAGTCCTGGCTAATTGTGAGCAGCTGTAATATCACAGGGCCATCATTAAGAGGGCAACGGCTTTGCACATGCATTCATAATCCACACTGAAATGCAATAGCAGCAGCGTTCGCCAACCGCTACTGAATTACCAGATTGTTCATGTGGTCCAATTTTTACGCTGTGTTTACGAAGACTAAACCACTGGACATGATTAGCACCCACAACCGTGTGATATTTCTCTGGAGAGTCAGTCGTGGGCAGGTTAGAGGCCCGATCTGCAACATACGAGGGATGTGCGAGCCATTTGTGTGCGGAGTGGAGAAGGGTTTGCAGCACTCAAACTGTGTAGAGACTGAATGTAATCGCTCGGTAGTGTTGATGGAGGTTTCAACAGGTGGATCTAAAAACAAACTTAATTATTATTTAATCTTCTTCCAAAATCCTGAAATCATACTTGCTCAATCCTAAAATGTCCATGTCGTAGAAAAGTAGAAATGTGATTCTGCTGCTGTTGGTGGTGTACTGTGCAGGATCAAGAAGAGACTAGAATAACCCGAAATCCCCCACCTAGACTCACTCCCTGGAATTCCAGCTGTTTATAGAGCAAACCTGAAAATAGAATGATGAAATATAGACAGAAAGTGTCACAATAACCTTCAATTAATTTACTAATGCTGTTTACACGAACATTGGCAGAGTGCTTTTGGGTGCCCTTTTTTGTCATATCTCCTTGTTGATGTTTGAATTTGTCAGTGCATGTCAGGACTCCAAAATGTTTTCATAATCTGGTTTTATTATAAGCAACACTGGCCAATGTTGAAAAATGAAGTCAAAAAGACAACAACGCGGCCACCGTGGCCATCCGCTCGGCAGATCGGACCGAAGTGGACCACACACAGTGCTTCAGTAAAGCTTTGCATAAAAGAGTTATTAGAATGCAAGAAAACTGCAAACAAGTCCCGTCCCACCACTCTGTGCACTCTCTGTGCACGTTTTGATTTTTCTAAACAACGGCGTCATTGCAATAGCATGATTGCAAATGCTTCTTCTGAATTTTTTTTTTTTTTTTTACTTTTTGGTATTGCATGTAGACAAAAACAAACTTTGGCTATTGGAACATCAGAAAATTCACATCCTGTATTTCAAAGTGTGTTTTGTGAGTGCTGTCTGTTTGCTGCGTCTATGTGTATGCATGAGACACAGAGGGAAAGAGACAGTGAAGCAGGGACATAAAGGGGTTCAAATTCATACGATAAATATTTACAGACAGCTATTTAAATTTGTTTGATACCTGGTAAATATTATATCAGTACAGTTAATTCACTCTGATATTTTACTTTTAAATACATGTGAAAATCTGGGATGTTTTTTTGTGTCCATATTTCGAGCAATGCCAAATCACCCCTGAGTCGGTGCGATACTGAAGAATCAACTCACCAGTGACATTTAAGATATCAGCCTGTTTTCTGTTCAAGCGACCAGACATACAGGGTTATTTCAAGTGGGCCCTTCTCTATTTTCACGAGAGAGCGTATGCAGATTATCGTCTCTATCAGCATCCTGATCTCAAATCAGCCCTTTCATTACCCGAGCTTAGCTAAGAAGAGACAGCATCAATATTAGATGTCAATGATGGGAAGAGGTGGCAGGCAACTCATAAGGTTATAGGCACGTTGTTCACGACAGGGCCAAGATCCCCGCAACATGAGAACGTATGAGTCATGGTGGATGACCTGTCATGGCAATACAGGGACCATAGATACTTCAATCACCAACAGTGTTTTATACTCCGGATGTGTGTTCATTTCCCTTAATAATAAGTTCAACCATGTCTCCTAACAACATAATGAGGCAACATTTATATTGAAGGTATTTGATAATATTCACTGGCACACAAAACATTTATAATCAAGTTCTTGGCAAAATATCTCCAAGACAGTACACAGAACACAACAGTAACAGTTTGTTTGTATCTCATGTACCTATCATTCATTTAACTAAGTGTAAATCAAGTTATGTTCAGTTTACCTGTGTCTTTTAAAACTTTCTTCAGTAAGAAATCATCGAGGTTTTCCTCATATTTGCAATCATTTACCTTCTTTTATTTCCACTGAGCATCAGAGTGTTTTTTGTTCCTCCTATAGCCATCTACAGAATACATCATACAGGCATGTTTATGACTTTGACATCAATTTGTCCCCCTTCTTACTCTCATTTCATGAGAGTTGTTACGCTTCAGTCCGTGTGCTCGGAATGCAACTGCAAAGTGTTCCAGCTGGGCTCTCCAGAGGCAAAGCAAGGTCACGACAGGAGTTGCAGGGGCAGTGGGACAGGGCTATGTGTGTGTTTGTGTGTGCGCGAGTCGGGGCTGGGGGAGGTAGACGGTGAGAGGGATGCCTCAGGACCCTGACGGCTCCGGTTGCCTGAGCCATGACCGCCGGGGTGGGGGAGGCCAGCCGCAGATCGATTGTCGCGGAGCTGGATTCCTGCAATAGGGGGGCGATTGGATGCAGCGCGCTGGGACTGAATGACATAAACCCAGACGTCTAAGTGTCCCATTAGCAAGACAGCCGCCCATGTCATGGTCCCTCCCGCCCTCATGCTGCTGGCATCATATGGAAAACAGCTCAGGTGTTCCCCTCAATTGTTTGAGGACAACTGCAACACAGAGGACAGTGGTTGACACGGGTCTCTGCATGGGGCACTTCTGATCCTCCATATGTAACCATAGCAATTATATCTTTATGGCTTAAAACGAAAAAAAAAAAATCAGCAGAGGAAGCGGCAAACCACAGTGCATGTGTGTGTGTGTGTGTGTTTACATACATGTGTATCTTTGTATTTGTGTGTTTGCATATGTTCAAATCTAAATGGAGCAGGAGGAACCTGGGTCACAAGTGTACTTTCTCCACATTCAGCTCACAAGATGACACACTGTGGTCAGATTGTTGTGGACAATTCCTAAACACATAAGAAATGATGACAAAACAAGGAGGCCACACACAGAGATGCTGCTGCGACACACCGCCTGCCGGGCCCAAACACAGAGGCACAGCCAAGCTTAATGAGGCTCTGGTGAAGGAACAGCCCGCATGTCTTTCACTCTCGACAAATGAGCATATTTAGATGTCCTCAAAATGAGCTTCAGCTCTGGGATCGCCTACCCACAGTGTCCATCAAACTCTTTGGCAGACACTGATTATAACATAGTCACCAATATTGCGTCAAGTAAGGGATTTGTAAGTAGTAATATTCTCTGTCATAAACATAAAAAGCTGTGTAGTTTCATGAAAATAGAAGGATTTTAGCTGAGGAGCCCATGAAAAAATAAGTTGCATGAAATGACCCTGGGCAGACCAAGTAGGTGCTAAAATATAATCCTTTCTTGTGTGTAAATTTTCACAGAATTGTTAGAAAATTATTTTGCTACTTTGATCACTTTTACAATTAATTTCATCTAGTTTTAAAACGCTTTACTTACAAGTACACATTATGAGTTCATACCCCACACACAAACAGACACACACACACACCCTCAAATAGGAGACCACACATTCAAAGTGTGGTCTAAAGTTCAACTTGTGCTGAATATTGAAAAATACTTCCAAACACAGTGAGATTTATAAATGGGTGCTATCTGATTTCACTGTAAACTAAGATAAGCTAAATGACTCAAATCTACATTTTGACGCAGGGCTCTTTTACAAGACGGAGGCCCAGAGTGATTTAGGTGATACTGTTGTTATGGGTATGTGTCACTGCTGCTCTTTGTGTACTGGTTTACAGGTTCATGATGATGCAAAGGTCTGCCTTAAGTTTTTTTTTTTATCATATGAGGGTGAATGTGAGGTTTTATGTAGACCATTCACATGCTTCTGTTTCCTTTGACTACAATAATATTAACTTTGTTGGGAATAATTCCACAGACAAAAATGCTGACAAGCCAAACATTATGCTAGGGATACAGTGCATCTGGAAAGTATACACAGCGCGTCACTTGTTCCCCTTTTTGTCATGTTACTTCTTTGTTCTAAAATGGATTCAATTCATTTTCCACCACAATACCCCAAAAATGGCAAAGTTAAAAAAGGTTGTTTAAAATGTTTTGTAAATGCATGAAAAATTTAAATACAAGAACACAATATTGTATACTGCAGCTCATGTGGAGTTGAGTGTGGACCCAAATGCAAATGACACGGAAACACAGGAACGAGTTAACATAAAATGATTTAGGCTGAACATGAGAGTACAAAAAGAAATACCAAAATGCAACAGTTAACCTAAACTGGGAAACATGGAACTAGCGAGCCATAAGGACAGATGAGAAGAGACTCTGACAAAGGACAAGGAGAGACTGTGACAATATACACTAAGGGGTGATTAGGGAACTGGAAACGCATGGGAACACAGCAGGAACAGACATAATGAGACAAAAACTAAACACAATGCACACGAGACAAGGCCTAACAAAGTAAAACAGGAAGTAGCATGGACACAACATATAGAGGGAAAGAGACAAACGGGGGAACGTTAAGGAACAGAAGACTACAACTGGCGGAACATGACAACGAGACTGACTTAGTAAGAAAGATAATAAAACAAAGAAAGGACTGAGGGACAAGAGGAAAACAGAAGAGTAAACTAAACAACCTGAAGTAATCAGAATTACCCAAGAGGCAAATAATAAGAGAAAATTCACAAACACAAGGAAATTATTATCCCAACAGTGATAAGTAAACAAGGATTCAAAAGTCCAAAAACAAAACACTGGGTGAAAGACAAAGAATGATGACAAACATGTACAAACACACAGTCTTTGCTCAATAGTTTGCTGAAGCACCTCTAGCAGCAATTACAGCCTCAAGTCTGTGCTCTGGCACAAGGATATTCACAGAGTGGTCCTGAAGCCACTCTCTTGGCTGTGTGCTTAGGATTGTTGGCTTGTTGGATGACGAACCTCCAGTTTGAAATCCAGAGCACTCAGGAGCAAGTTATCATCCAGAATGTCTCTGGGCATTCATCTTCATTCATTCATTCATTCATTCATCTTTCCCTCTACTCTGACTAGTCTTCCAGTTACTGCGCCCAAAAAACATCCCCAAAGCACTATCTCTACAGTAAAGCATGGTGGTGGCATCATCAGATGCCACCACCATGCTTTACTGTAGAGATAGTATTGGCCAGGTGATGAGCGCTTCCTGATTTCTGACCATGGAGTTGAAACTTTGTTCCATCAGATTTTATTTCTCATGCTCTGAAAGATCTTCACGTGACTTTTGGTAAACTCCAGGTGCCCTTTACTGAGGAGTGGCTTTCCTCTGGCCACTCTACCATACATACCTGATTAGTGGAGTGCTGGAGAAATGGTTGTCTTTCTGGAAGATTGTCATCTCTCTACAGAGCAACGCTGGAGCTCTGTCACATTGACCATCCAGTTCTCAGTGAGGTCACCTCCTTGACTGATGCCCTTCTACGCCAATCGCTTAGTGACTAGGTGGCCAGCTCTAGGAAGAGTCCTGGTGGTTCCAAAGTCTTCCATGTATGGGAGCTCACTGAGCTCATTGGGACATTCAGTGCTCTAGAATTTTTTGCTATACCCTTTCCCAGATCTGTACTTTAATACAATCCTGTCTTTGAGGTCTTTGATTTTATGCCTTGCCTTGAAATCTGACATGTATCATCAAATATGGAACCTTATATATATATACAGCTGTCTGCCTTTCTAAATCACATCCAATCAAATTAATTTACCACAAGTGGACTTTAATCAAGTCGTAGAAACAACTGCTTTATGATCAGTGGAAACAGGATATACCTGAGCTCAGTTGTGAGTCTCATTGCAAAAGCTGTGAATACCAATGTACATGTTATATATTAGTTTGTTTTTTATTTAATCAATTTGCAAGAATTTCAGACTTTTTTCACTTTATCATTGTGGAATATTGTGAGTATTTTGATGAGAAAAATTTATCTAGGTAATCCATTTTGGAATACAGCTGTAAAACGTTGAACAAGTGAACCACTCTGTGAATACTTTCCAGATGCACTGTATTTCAAATTTCTATCGATTGCTTGTTTTGAACAATTTCAAGGCACAGCTACTGAACGATAAATAGAGGAATGCGGTGAACTCTTTAAACTTCACTCGACTCCACTTTAAAACCCCTGGGAAAACCAGTGTGTTACCATGGCTACACATTGGTGTTGACTTTAAGCTCTCTAGTGATCGAATTCTCTCCCCCACAGAGGCAGTGTCAGCCTTCAGGTGGAAACAAATTGTAACAGGTTGACAATACCGTCTAATATCAGGATACTTGGGGACAGGACCAGGTTTACTTTTCAGAAAGTGTTCCGTGCTGCTTGGTACTCGTGATTAATACAGTAACTGGTGTGACTACATTAATGTGGGAACATGAGAATGCCAGTAAAAAATAATGGAAGCATGCAGCCACAGGCGTATTTGATTTCTTTTGTTAACAGAGATGTGACTTACACAAATGATGGAGTGGAGAATGAATCAGTACAGGAAATGCTCTCTTGCTAAGCCCTGCGTGTGGCCAAGAGAGACGACCATAAACAAAGTTCCTCTTTGTTTCTCCCCTCCACTCGCTCACTCTCTACTGCTCTCTCTCTCTCTTTCAAACACACGGACACTTACATGCACATCTGACATCTGTCCGGTCTTAGAAGTTCCCCCACGTATCCTAACCATTTTACATCACTAAAATTTATAATAAATTGCATTAAAATAACTTGGGCAAAAAGTCCCCAAAAAGCCACTTATATCAAGCAGTCACATTGAAGGGAACCACGTGCCTGCATAGATATGTGGGACATTTGAGAAAGCAAAGTGAAAATAAATACTGTCTGTATCTGAATTATGTAAATAATAAATACACCAAGGAGCATGAACTCCAAAATCTCTGAGCAACTGCAAACACCAAAATAGTCTGAGAGAGCTCTGATCTTGGGAGCAGATGTTCAGGAAGTTACTCTTTTAGCCTTTTGGAAATTACCTATTACTATACAGACAAATCGTTTTTGCAAAGCTGCATACAGTAGGCCCGACTGTATGAAGGCAGATGAGCATCAAATGCATTTTAAAGTAAAATAAGAGACGTGCAAAGCAGCAATTCTGAAAGTAAAGCTGCAATAATTTGCTTGAAGAAAAATAATTTTAATAAAAGTGAATGTAATCGTAAGATCACAACGAATAGTACTAAGTATATACTGAGGTTATGCTGTCATCCCATTATGAAACTGGGTTATAGGTAAAGTCATGTTTGAGCATCAGTTTAATTTCAGTCTTGTAAAGGTGGCTGTCAGATAAATGCATCAGAATATATATTAGTTAGTGAGGTGGTTATGATATACAGCTCTACAGTATTTTTAGAAAACTTTAATAGACTGATATTTTGCATATATATTTACTTATTTGAAATTAGGACGTCTTGTTTGGCCCTACCATTTGCTTTCTTTCTAGTTTAATTTTGCATCTCAAGGAACTGCAGTGATCTTATCATTTTTTCTGCCCTTAATTGACTGATAAAAGGCTATGGAGCGTTGAGTCAGTGCAGGTATTCCTAAAAATCAAGGGCACAAGGAGAGAAAAAACAGTAAGTTGAGAGCCAAATAGATAATATTGACTTGATCCTCTTCCTCTAACACTGGCATAATGCATTCTCACCCTCACTCACTGTAATTGCAATACAATGATGTCAGCATGACAGGTGAGACTGAACGCGAGACAGCGTTGAATAAGCTGCCACCACAGTATCAAGAGCACAAAACGTATCTGAGACACTCTATGGGGTGTCAATTTAATCATGCTTAAACCAGGTATCACCTTCCTCCATGAATCTGCCATTGACAAAGAATCCAGCATACTGCGTTGCACTGAGCAGAACTAGGGCCTCAAGCTTGATAAGGTATCTGTGACTGACACTCCCACGTACACACAACACTTCCCAGCAAGCAATTGACAGATTGTGACATGGTGGATGCAGCCAAGCTCTATGTCAGCAAAATCATCCCATGAAAATACCAGAATAATTCTTCCCAAAAAGTTGATTCTGTTACGTCCAGGTCAAGAGTATCAAGTTTTTGGATTTTCCTTACTTAGATGGTTGAGCATGCATAATTACAAGAATAATTCATGTTAAAACCGCTCTAAATTGTTAATCAGATGCAACTAAACAAATGAATTAATTAATAAAAACAACCAATACAGCTTTTAAATAATTCAGTGATGAGTGTAAAGTCACCAATGTGACTCATAAAAGTAATCTTAGCTATGCTTTGCGCTCCGCTGGCTCTATAATACCTGTAAAGTCACCTGAGTCATAGTCATAGCACCACCAAGTTACCTTCGACCCATCCCTAGCCCCCATAGACAGTAGTCCAGGCAAACAAGAAATAATTCATACAGCTTCCCACACAAGAGTGGGTGTCCTGTATCTGCCTGTTCGCTCCACTGCCTGTCTGTTATCACCTGCAATTGAAGTAATCCACAGGACTATTATACTCCAGCTTATTGTACAGGGGAATATAGCTGCTGCACTACCTCCAGTGTCACCACCTCCCAAGTCACAGCTGAATCATACCTGTGGAAAGCTGACACCTACATGACCAATACACTGTTGGCATGCATTGGCTCCAGGCTATTGCACATGTATTGTGTGCTTTATGCATATACAGATATATTTATAAGTATTAAAGTACCCATCGCATAGCAGTGTGATTATTATTATTATTTCAGAGTCAGTCCTCTATTATTTCACATGTGCAAATAGGCACATGAAAAAGGAATATACTATTAATAATTATAATTGTGATTAATTATGACATAAATATTATATGTATTATTATTATTTATTATATTTACAATTATTATCAAACCTGGAAGTATTTTGGTATAAGGTGTCAAAAAACAACAACATACAGAACTTTTGTCCTCGCAAAACTTTGGTGTTGTAGAGAGCCGTAAAAATGGTGAAAAATGACAAACTAAAGTCTTCCCATGAGTTATGCTTCGTGAACCACAGTTTTAACATTTGAGATTCAATACAGCACAAATTTACACCGTTTTTATTGCACTAGTACTTTTGCCCATCCTACAGTATTATTTTGTCTGTGATTTTAGTCCATCCTTAGGTGGTTGCTAGGCAACACGATGTTAGATTATATTATGCATGACAAAAGTTTGGTGGATATAATTTACATGTTATTGCTGGGACGTTAAAATATTTTTTATAACGTGTTACAGGTGAATAAACACAACAAATGGGTCATTTGCTAGGCAACATGATAACGTCACAATATCTGATATAGATAGGAAACTTCAGGTGATGTATCAGAGTAAAAACAAACAAACATTTATAAGATATTATATAGCCCATAAACTACAGACCTGACTGTAAAAAATATATTGTTTTCTTATGATCTCGATAAGTTTTGTAGCTTTATGTAAAGTGTTAAAAATCACAAGGTTTTCATTTGAAATATAACCAGTACAGACAACAAGGTCCTAGAATATGTAGCACAGCTACATGTGACTTTGATTGACTATTTAAAGTATGAAAATGTACAGATGTTTCAATTCTATGTGTAAACAGTAGTCTAGTTAGGATGCATTTCTCTGTTAGATGAACTAGAACTAGATAACTATTTTCCCAATAGTTTCCTATATCTTTAAAAATCCCTTTAGCCTGGACGCACAAAAAAATGACATGTTCTCACTCTCCAATAAAACAGCATTTAAGGGGTTTAATTATTCAACACACTAAGTTGCAAACTCACACATATCCATGCTCACACTGCCTCTCATGTTGCCACAGGGCCAGAAATGCATTGTACTGGGAATTGTCAACATTCCCATGATGAGCCTGTAGGCCCTGTGGTCCGGGGAGGTGTCGAGATGAGGTGGGGCCAGAATTGATTGTAAATGCTGAATTATTCAACCGAGCCCTTCGCCATTTGAGGGAGTTTCTTCGGTTACGTTCAGAAGAGCTTTCATAGCAAAACAGGAGAATATTATCTTCCCCAGGCCTCCGTGGAGGCCCTGAACGCCGCTCATTAATGAGACAAAGCATCTAGAGCCCAGACACTGACACAAATTTACAAACGCACACAGGGAGAAATTCTGACACACGCATGCTAACATGCATGCCGAAAGTGCTGCTGACACTGATATCTCACGGCTGTACTTCTATATTGGCCAACTTCCAAAGTATGCAAACCCACTGCATAGGATTATAAAGAAGAGGGGGAAATAAATGAGCGTGAAACTGCTAAATTATCCAATTTTTTGAGCTGTTTATGAGCATTACAAGTCTCTCTACACTAATCCCTTGAAATACATAAAAAGCTCATCAAAGTGTCGCTACTTTGATATGCTCCATTCATTCAAGTGTAACTGAGAAGCCTCTTGCTCACTTGAACAGCAGATAAATTTTCAAAGAACAAAAAAAAAAGAAGAAAAAAAAGGAAAAGCAGAGATGCCAGCTAATCCTTGGCCTTAAGCTGTTAAAATATCCTCAAAAGCATTGCTGTAATGTCTGTATTTACATATTTACAAGACTCCCGCCATCTCTTTTAATACAAAGACGTGAAACAGAGATATCACAAACCCAATCTGTCGGTTCAAGGACAGCTTTTGTGGTTTTTATTTGAATACCATTATAATCTGCACTCAGTGACAGGAGTGTTTTATTACAAGTAAAATGAAGAGGGGCTCAATAAAAGTAATTAAATGTAAATGTTTCTGCTTTACACTGTTGTAGGACCTGACTCCAGTTACAGAAAATCCCGATGACCTCATGGCCCATAATAAATCTATCTGATCACATTCAATAGTGAAACTTGCGAAGCATTCACGGGCGCTGTAATGTACTCGGCGAACAAAATGAGAGGGCTTTGGGTGCCAGAGATATGACTGCAGAACAGGAAACTCTAGCTTGGCTTTGCTTGCCTTTGGCCTGGGCTGTCATTAAACGACTCGCTGAAATTTTAATTCTCTGATCACATTAAGTGCTTGGGGAAGACAACAAACTCTGCGACACAGATCTTGGTGGTGTCATCTGTTCGCAAAGTGGAATATAAAGGTCCTTTGGTATAAGGGCAGTCATTCTGGGTTTTTTTCTTTTCTTTTTTTAGTGCTGGTGTACTATGAAGGTTTTGGTTACACCTTTGCATAAGATGACAGCTTATTTCACCACCCAGACATCCTCACTGTCCTTGCCATCTTTCAGCAGCATGAAATCAAACAGACGACAGGTTGCACACACACACACACACACACACACACACACACACACACACACACACACACACACACACACACACACACACACACACACCCTTTTAGACACACGTTATATATAATAAATGTAAGTAATCTGTAGACTAATTCAAAGACATCTTCATGTTTGCATTGTAATTATAGGCTCTATTGTGCCACGTCATAAAACTTTGATGCTAACTCAGCTCTCAAGATGCAGCAATTTGTGATTGTAATAAACATATAAGCACAAAAAATATGAAGATCTTTCCCAAATGTAAGATTTATGAAGCACTTCAGTGATTTCTTTTTTGTTTGTTTGTTTGTTTTTGCTTAGTGTTTTAGTTTTACAACCCTCAACCGTCTCACCTTTCCCATCAAATCAGCTTGCAGCTGCTTCAGGTACCAACAAGTGCTTTTAAACCCACTTCAGTGAACTAGAAAAAACTGGATCCACACTCACCAGGTGGCTAGAAACCAGAAGCTGTTAGTGAGCGGCAGTGTTGTTGTAACTGGCTTTTATTTGCTTACATATTTGGCATACAACTTTAGGAAATTATGTTAAGAGGTGTTGTTTTTTTTAATAGCTTGTCCGAGTGTCCCCAAAAAGTCAAACACATTAGTTCACATTGTTGTTATTCTTTGCGATACACTGAATTACTGGTCAGGCCACACTTTCCTTTTGCCATCTGCACTGACCTCATCAGTAATTACAGGTCAAGCATTATTGAAACTGGTTTTGTGTGTTTTAAAAAAGGTCAATTTATCTGTCCATATTTTCTACGTTTTATCATTCAAGGTCTTTCAGTAGCTCTCCATCCTCATTCCAGCAAACTAGTTTAATAAATAGGGAAGATAACTCGTCATTGTCCCCATATTCTCCTCACAACAAATGATGCTTGGCAACTGCTGCCAATTCAAACATAAACAAAGCAGAGACCTCTGCACCCTCTGGCAACCTGATGAAAGCGAGACCCACTGAGGTCTCAAGGTTTTTGGATACATCGCTTGTAGGGGGAGTTTTTTTTTCTTGACCTAATTGATACTAGTTTTATCCTGTTTCAACCCACTGGGAAGCCAAAGGTGATGTTTCCATAAGAAGATCATGTAAATAAAGCCTACACAAGGAGAGGACCCCTACCAGCAGAGCATCATGGGAAGGGGCTACAAGCAGAGCCCACACAAGATGCTGATCGTGCCACTAAAAGGTTAAATATGGACATTGTGTTTCTGCTTGACTTCCCCCTGACCATCTTACTAATTGTTAATTATGGAAAGCATGGTGCTCTAATCTCTTCTGACAAGCAATCAAATGAGTTTGATATTACAGTATAAATGTTCTATATGCAATATTTTTGAATTTTCTTTGGTTACTCTTGTATAGTGAGATAAAGATGATTACGTATCTTCAAAGCAGATGGAGAAAGGCAGTCAGATGCAGGAATGGCATCGAGAATCCAATCAGTTTCCAATAAAAGACCTATTTCTGAAATAATCCAATTGTGATCTGAAGCTGTGTAATGGACAAAACAAAACTGCATCAGAGACACATGTGCAGTATTCCTGGGGTTACACACAACAGTGATTTAGGCTATAGGTTGTGTTCACCAAATTGAGTTTGCCAGTAGGTAACGTATTACAAATTAATAGATAAATAAATAAAAACAGGCTGATGGGAGTGTGAAATCGGTGAAATACAAATGATATCCATTCATCCTTTCCAGCTGTCGTGATTCCTTAGAGAAGTCAACATCACGAGCAAACTAACTGAGAAAAACAGCCTTTCTGTCCAATCATCAATGCTTGTATTTAGAAGAAGAGATAATAATAAGAAAAAGCATCTTCCAAGATTATAACACTCTATAAATATGTGACTATGCGCAATTTAAAACAAACGTTCTATTTTCAAAGTTGGAAAAGAAAATTTCAAAGTACACTTATGACTCTTGTGGTTGTTTTTTTGTAAAAGGTGACAGAAATCTGAAGCTAAAGCTTGCAGTGCTTTTGACCTCTCAGTGGTATTATCTGATTACATTGCTGGCAGCCGAACAATACTACACCACAGAGGAGCCAGGACAGAAGCTAGACATACTGTACACACATTCACTAAGTTCAGCTGGCGAATGCCTCTCAGCTCAGTGGAAAACAGTATGGGTGGTAGAATACAAACTGGAAAACCCTGTGTGCAGAAACTGGTATAGAAGTACTGTATGAAGAAACAATATGTGCTCTTAATTTATAATTACTTTCAAGGAGTGCAGTACATGACACTCTAAATACATTTGCATGTTTACTTTGCTAGTTATTTCATCAGTTCTTGGCAAGTCTGGCAGGTCTCATTGATTTGGAATGCAATGGCCCTCAGCACCTGGCTTCTGTTGTTTGAACTGTGACAAAATAGATTTGTTCATATATGAGGACATAATTAGCTTTTTTTTTTTTTTACAATTAATTTATTTCCTTCCAGGTCAAGTTTACTTTCAAGTTTATTCATTTATGTAGCACTTTTAAAAACAACAGTTGTTGACCAAAGTACTTTACAATAACACAGTCAAAGCAGAGGACATACCAATTCAAATAGAATATAGATTAAGAGAAAATAGAATCATGGAAAGAACAATCGAAACAGACTCATCTCGATTTAAAAGCTGAGTCAGAGCTGAGTCATCTTCAAATGGGACTCGGTTAATGAGCAACATAGAAAACTGAGCTTTAATCTCTTAGGCTGTAGTCGTTTGACTTCTACCACATTATTTCCTCCTGATGTAGACCGTGTTGGTCTTTCAAAGTGAAAGCATTACAATTTGTGTCCATATAACTAAGCAAAAATATAAAGTTTTGTAACCGTTTCATGACCTGCTGTCAGATGCTTACTGCTTCTTTTGTATGGCTGTACTAACCAATAGTACAAAAATGAATGTCCATGAACTGAGACATGGACATTCAACTACATAAAAGCGGTGGCTTTGGTTAACTTGACAAATATATAAACTACTATCAGATGTTTTCTGAAATAACAAATTTCTGATGACTAAACGATGCACTCATAAATTTGATATGTGGGATTAGCTCAGCTTTTTTTCTAATTTATTTGCACACTGGACTGTACACACACGTAACTTTGTAGAAACAACTGAGTAATAGTTTTGAACTTTTTAACATGCAGTTACATTTGTGCAGTCACATGACTGATTCTCTTTTCAGTCATTAATAATTTAAATATACCTTATAGGACAAAAAAAAATGTATTTCCCTCCATGTATTTCACTTTTTTCCCCAAATCCCCCTTCATTCAAACATATAGTTTGGCTGGAATATTTGGTCACTTGAAAATAAGTAAATTTACATGCAAAACGCATATTCTTCTTCAGTCTTAACAACTCTGTATTACATTATTCTTAGAGATTTTAGCACAGTCCCTGAACTGTGCTTGTTCAGTATTACCAAAGCAACATATGATATTTAATGAACAATAAAAAACTGTTTTTGGAAATATAATTACTCATGTCTCCTAGATTATTTTTGATTTATAGTTGTTGTTGAGCGTCAACCTCAGTATGATATGTGCCTGCATCACCTGTCATAACTGTAATAATGACATGCCCCTGAAAAGAATACTGCTTTTGTCTCTCCTTTTCATCTTGCGAATAAGCTAATTATCTCTGTTGGCAGCTGAATAACATTGCTGAGTTCAATCGGACCACAGCGAGATGTTAGATTTGTCAGAACTCCGCTGGGTGGGGGATAGCCTTCTCTTGTGGCATTGGAGAACAAACATAAATCTTCTTCAACAATCTATTTTCCATCATACTTATTCACAGGGGACATCTCAAAGTGGTCTTTACCCTTTCTGTCAATTGCTGCCCTCATCCATCAATTTCATAGAGAATTATACCTCAGATCGATGTAGTTCATGACCGCTGAGCATTTGTCGAGGGGTAGTGGGGGCGGCTGGGGCGGGGGGTGGCCGTGTGCAGAGGGCCGGGCGTTTGCGCTGCAGCTTGCTCTCAGAGCTCTGATGGCTACTTCATGTCGGACGCACGCTCATGCCCAGATAATTCACACGGCGGAGTGCGAACAAAACAGTGTTTAAGCGCCTATTTTTCTCACAATTGAGAATTAGAAGTGATGCAAAGAGACTAAGCAAACGCAGAAACACTCTCAAATAAATGGAAATGACTGACTGAATGAATAGAGCCATTCTAGCAAAAATGTTTTAATTTTCGTCACAAGGAATTATGTGCAGGAGTTTATTTTTAATTAGATTAAAAACACTTTGGCTGCCATTATTCCATTATGTGCAAATTAAAACTCTATGTGAAATGGATGCATTCGCACTACAGCTCATACACCAGCAAACAGAAGCCACATCAAACAAGGCTTTTAGTTTGGCAAATGGCTTTTTTTTTCTTAATATGAAACAACAGATCAGAAAAAAATACAAATTCAAGCTTTAAAAAAAAACACCCCAGCTTTGGAGTGGAGACTAACCCCTGAAACTTTAGTCGTGTCCATGTTATCTGCTATTGTCACAAGCTATTATTCAAAAAAGCAGTTAAATTTAGGGAGAAGGACACACTAATAATAGGTGTGAGGGACAAGGCCCCGTCTAGCCATTATGGAATATTTAGCAATACCATTACACACCCTCTGACAAAGATATTGAGGCTGGATAATGGAGCTATGAAGAGCTGTAGCACAATGCATAATTGCTCCTTCTGAAACATTGATGAATGAAATTAGAGGGTGGGTGGGATCAAATTCATAAATCAAATTACAGTACCTTTGCTTCTGCATGCTTAAACAGTTGAGGACTCTTCAGAACTCACTTTCAAATTTCAGGGGGGGGGGGGCTAAAGTAAATCAAGTAGATGTAATTATGTCCATCTTCTCACTCCGGCATTGTCTTCAATTAATTTTTTACAAAGGCAACCATTAGCTACAAACTAATACCAGTTAAGCCTGAACAAAGCTGAATTATTAAATCTGTCAGCCTATATCCTGTTACGGCCTACTTATGAATAGTTGATTTAATTGACAAGGCTTATCGTACAGTGAGGCCTTCTGTGGCAGCTTGGGTTTTGAGATGCAGCGATATGTATAGTCCTGCGGTACAAAAGACCTGCTCACATCAGGTTCATTTAATGCGGGTCGCTGATTTGCTTAAATGAGGGATCTTATGACTGTCATAACTGCTTTATGGAACAGTAGAATATCAGCCATCATGGGGGCATACTCTGCTGCTGACCACGATTGAATGCCCAAAAGAAGAAATTAATCAAAATTCTTATGTGGAAAATATAAAATCAAAGAGAACACAAATGTAGCAGAGCTGGAATATCAAAAACATTTAACTTCAGTTGTTTATGCAGTTTTGGCAGATACAAACTACAAGCTTAGCTTAAAGTAAAGTAAATAAGTTCACACAAATATGTAGCTCTATTTTAATTCCTTACATTCCTTTCCATTATGCAAATTCCTCTCTCTCTTACACACACACGCACACACACACGCACACACACACTTAAGACATTAAGTCCTCAACCTGGACCAGGCTTGTGAAGGATATTGGCATGTACACGAGATTGATGAAAATTACTTCCAGAGCATTTATTTCTTCTAATACCACTGAAAGAAGAGTGTGCACTCAGGAGATATTTGATCTGAATTAGGGAAACTGATGAAGCAATTGATTAATTGGAATTTAAGCCATCAGTCACTGGAGCCATCAGCAGCATCATTTACATTCCAAACAATCAGCTGATGGCCCAATAGGACACTAAGTATTAATACACAGCAGTCAATGTGATACTGCCACGCTGCCCTTATTGACAAGCACAATGACACTTTTAATCCCCACTTGATCAAGTTGCATACATTTTGGGATTTTCGCTCCAATTCAATATATTGTATAAATTTTTAATCTGGTAGGAGGAGAAGGGGTTTTAGGCAATCTTATCCATTCTCTGTGGCCAAAACCACTGAGACAGGGGAAGAGAGGAAGCATCTGTCTTCCTTTTACTTGATGTCAGATATTTTGCATCATTAACTGTTTTGACTTGCTTATGAAATGCAGCCAGGCCACATGAAGCACAAGTACAGCTTCAGACATTCTGACTTGAACTGAGCTGAAATGCACTAAAGCGACAATATTTAGTCAGTTTGTACATGGCAGTTAAATTCTTTTTCACTACAATACATACAATATATCTGTAATGGCAGAAACTGGACATTTGAACCACATACTGTGTCTTTAGCTACGTGAAATCACTACCATTTTCCATCACCTCTCTAACGGTTCACCTAAACAATTTTACTGTTTTGTGTGTTTCTATTTCAAATATTATCTGTTACTTTTGGTCACAACTCCAACTGGTTAGTATGGCTGGCTATTTATGCTATTGCTAATCTCAAGAGTTTCACTTCCTGGTTAAATAAATGCTGTACCCCTGAGAGGTCAAACGCACTGCAAAACACCAGCAAATAGGAAAATACTCCAAAAGCAGGTGAAACAATAAGGTGACGGAGCAGCTGCAAAAGTGACAAGCTAACAGTAAACAGCTATAACAAGCATGTATCTACAGTATTATGTGGACCATGTGATTTAAAGCGCACACCTGCATCTTTCTCTGCCTTATAACACTGATGAATCCTCCGCTTCCTTTAAGCGTGCAATCCTTTGCATGTTTTTGTTTCTGTCACTTCCGCAGCTGTTCTGTCAGATTAGCATCTCATTAAAATGCTTCCGTTGTGTTTTGTGATATTTGTGTTTTATTCAGTTTCCCTTGTGTTTTGCATTCCTTTGCAGCATTTTCCTATTTGCTGGCGTTTTCTTAAGTTGCATTGCAATTGACCTCTCAGGGCGACCATAAAGAAAGGATTAAAAGAAATAAATCAATCAATAAACACCTACAATCTACCAACAGCTGAAGCAGTTTTGTTGTTTATTTCCAAAATATGAACTTTTACCACAGAAAGAGTAAGATTAACACTTCTATTGTTAGATCAGCACTGACCTATCATTATTTCCAGGCAAGCCTACAGGTAGTGGTTATTTTTAATAGCCACCAGGACAGGCTCATAATGTTCCCAATATAATATATTACATTACTGTAAATACACATGAAGTGCTTCCCAGGGTGGGCCTGCAACAACATATTTGACAGTAAAACAACAAAGTCATGTAACAGGAAATTCTTTGCATAAAAATAGAGAGTCTGAAAGGAAGCCAAAAAAAATGAAACATTAGTACCACAATACATGGAGATCTGCCGTGAGTCATGCTATGAGCCACGATGCTGCGGCTCATAAAAGGACGTGCATAACCTTTAGCTTAGTTTCCTCAGACTACAAATAGTTTTTGTTCTCATGCTTTGGCACAAATTCACAGACGCAAACATGAATTACATGCCGGGCTATATGATTCACAGAAGGCACTGATTGTTCTTTCAAAGTGCCCATTACAGAGGCCTATCATTGCAACATCAAGCCCTCCTTCCCATTGACAGTGCTGACGTTTTCCCACTTGGCCTGAGCCCCCTACTGACAGCAACACCAGCAATGCTCCCTCCCTCCCTCACTTCTTTCTCCTTCCCTCTCTCCTTCCCTCTCTCTGCTGCTTCCACATCGTTAGATTTTGCTGAAGAAGTTAGTCATTAGTTGAAACAGCAGAGTGTTGTAATGAAATCTGCCGGCCACATCAATAGTGTTTACTGTTGCCAGTTTGCTTTGCTCCATGCTTTTTTTTTAAATTAATGTATTTGTTTGCTGTGCAGCAGTACAGCATCACTGTAATGACATCTACCCCCGTGGACGTGTGGAGCTGAGCGCGCTGCAATATCTGGCTGCACGTGGATCACATGTAGGTAATATTTAATAAGGTACTTATCATCTACCCTTTTGGTTAATCATTTATCATCACTTCATCAGATCTCACTGATAGATTGTTTTCAATAAAAGCACCTCTCTGTGGTTGGTTAGCCACATGGCTGACTGACTAGCTGAAACACTCTTCTCTGACTGGATACTCTTTTTTTTTTCTCCCCCTAACCTAAAGCGCTAATTAAGTAGCCAGGGTGCTAAGTTACAGGGAAACAGCCAGCGGGAACCACAGTAGACAGACTGCACTGCTACAGCAGCGGCAGCAGCAGGCCCACTCACTGCAATCGTTTCCTCAGACGGGTGTCAAAACACCCCCAGTCTGCCTCCCGTCAAGTCCCCTGCGCAGAAATAGGAAGTGAGCTTCTGAAAAGAGAGATTAAAGTTTTCTGGAAGCACTGCTGGCAGCTGCACATGCCCTAAAGATAAACTTTATCCGACCACATGTGCAAAACTTTGCCGGAGCCATTTGTCATCTTCCAAAGTAATACATTTCCAAGTGGCTTGGATTTTAGACAAGAACATGAGACTGGCCACCGCAAAGTGGTCTGCTAGTAGTCCACTGTTTTGATGCGGAGGGGAGAAATCTAAATTCTACCACATGTTTTCAAGAAATGAAATTGCCCTCGTGCACCTTGTTATGCTTTTCTGATTTTTAAGCTTTCTATCCCATCATTTCATTTTTAAATCGTAAACACGTCTTTTAATAAGAATCTTGTCAATAAGAGTGCTCCACGATGGATTTATGAAACACGTTTTCACTCAGTAAACAGCACAGGCACATAAGTTGGTGTGTGTTATAGCAAGTAGCTATTTAATGTTTCTCAATGTAAAAAAAAAAAAGAGTAAAAAGACTTTAACTGCCATTTTGGTCAGTGTATGTAGTTGTATTAGTGCCTTAATAAATATTAAGGCAATGAAAATAATGACTGTAAGAGAGCATCAGTATTCAGCATGTCCATAACAACTTTAATGAAAATGTAAAAAAAATATACTGATGACAATTTTTTAATTTTTTTAAGTAAATAAAAAGTAAACTTTACATAACAATCTATTTAGAACTGATAGCTTGATTTGAGAACATAAATTGGGCCTGTTGTACCACTGCATAGCAGAGATCTATGGTTGTTCTCCGAAATGACAACTGCCATCTGAAAATGCTTAGGAGACAGAGAAATAAAAAACTCACAAAAGTTCACTAATTCACTAATGAAATGCAGACTTACAGTTTGAAGTTTGCAAAAGAAATAGCTTATTTTATTGAACTATAATAAAGTTTTATTTTCAAGTATTTTCTGTACACGAATGACAGATGCTGGTCCTGATTTTGGTTCCAGTAAATCTGCATTAGCAGAGAAATAAGCCTTGTTGATCCACCAGCTGTGGAAATCTGTCCAGTTTTAAAAGAGTGGCAGTGCCTACATTAGAGGCTGGATGGGTGACACTAGCATCACTCACAAGTTTTCAGCCAGGACATCGTGACAGTGTCCTCTTTAGAAGCTTTGTGTTTGTATATTCACTTGATTCTTTTTTTCATTTCAATTATTTTCCTTTTTCGCTCCCTTTTTATTTTTACTTGCCAGATGGGCTTGGGCACCAAAAACTACTTGGTTAAGAGAAAGAAAAATTGTGGCTTGGGATAAAATGTACTGCTGCAAACATTAAACCCGCATGTTAAAAAATGATGCCTACAGCACCCTACTGTGTTTACTTATACACCAAGAGGTCCTTAAGAAGTGCCCATATGTGTTGAGTTGGAGGTTTTACTAATTTCATAAACTGGTACTCTACAGCATTAATGCCAAAGGACAGTCTGTCAGATTTCTTGCGTCAAATACTGACAGCGTGGCAGCTTTTGACGCAAAAACAGGCCGGTTCAGACTGAAAACTAAATTCTAGCTCAGAAAAACTGATGTAGTCGCCAGAAACTAAGAATCTGTTTGTAGGTGTTGCTTAAAAAAAAATAAAAAATCTTCATCCGACCTACTCTTGTGAGGCCTTGTGTGTGTGGCTTTATATAAGTAAAATTTAAAGATATGTATCAAAATGAGCAAATGCAATGATTTGCTGTTTTCACCCACTAAACCTTCCCTGGCACACACACACAAATGAACGTACATATACACATCCTTCCAGTCTAAGCCCTTGTGCCAGCTAGCCATCTGGTCAGAACATGATCATCATATGCAATCTGCCCACCCAGGCTGGCACTGATTCACCAGACCAACACTCCAATTACCCTCATCATGCCAACAGTACAGCAGAAAACCAAACAGCACACACATGCCACAATGGGACCCACCTGTGCAGGGGTGGAGCGGTTGCCAGATAGACTTGTAAAGGAAGGTCAGTGTCAGAGAAATCGAAACGCTAAACTCTACAATTATATAGTGTAATATATTATATGGTACATGGCGCAATTAGCATTTGTATTGTGAAACTGAAAACTCAAATTATACTGTATGTCTTAAAGATGGATTCACCTTGCTTTAAATCATTTGTCTGTATCATCACAATGAATTAGGGCTGTAAGGTCATGACCTTTGAGCGATCAATAGCAAAACATAGCCTGTGCCCACCCATGATGCATATGTGGTTGCTGATGCAAACATAAATGAAGAGAAAGCTCATTCATGCATCCAAGCATAAGAAGCTGAGGAAGCTTTTAGTGCGAAATTGAGAGCAGAAGTTTCTAAACGATGGATTTTGCCTCATCGGTGAAGCCTGACCATTACCTCTGTGGCCGACATCAGCTGATAAGCCCAGTGGCTCAACAGTGATCCATCTCTCGGAGCGTCTCCCTTTTCTTAATTTTAATTTTCCCATTTCTAACCAATGCTAATTCACCCCCTCTGCTGTATGATCCATAGACCAGGGGCCTCAGCAGTGCAGAGTGCCAGGAAGGGTCACTGTCAATTATATCCATTTAATACCCACTTATGTCTCCAACGACGTCTTCTTCCCGAGGTCATGCAGACTTCGCCCTGCACTTTATCCAATAATCTCACAGAATATAGGCTTGGATATTCCAAAAGATCAATGTCATTAACAAGGAGCCACAGCACGCATTTGATTATGGATGTAATTAGTACAGGCTTGAGGGGGCTTGCTCCCATGCACAAAGAGGCAAAATCCATTTAGTATCAAAATTGCCTTAAAAATGGACACCACTCTGAGATCATTTTTGCAACTGATGACCACTATGATGCAATTAGTATCACTAATGACAGGGAATTAGGGCTCATATACATAATACTGAAATCTAACTTTGACAGATAGAAAAGAGTATTAAGAGTGGCTGGGCGCAAGTCGTGTTCCTAGTTGCAGTGAGAGGCTTCAGTTTACAATCACTAGTCTCTGCCGGTAATGCTGAATTGGGTGCTTGTTTATTCAGTGCCATTTTACATGTGGGGAAAAAAAGGGCAGTCCTGTTGTGCAAGTGTCTCAGACCTGTGAAAGGTGACACTGTGGATGCTGCATTAAGAGGATGAGCTTTTAATAATCTGTCACAGGGCCGGGAAATATCAGACCTGGATCACTTTACAGCCCTGCTGAAGAGAACATGTAGCCTTTTCTCCATTGAGAGGCAGGCTTCATTAAAACTCTGTGCCCTGCTGACTTTATCTCTGCACATCAGATCACTCTCCACTCCTTTTCTTTTTTTCTTTCTTTTTTTTTGGCTCCAGCACGATCTCAGTCAGCTTTTTGACATCACAGACACACCTAGAGGTGTTGCTGTCCATCGGTAATGCACTGGTGTCAAGCAACTAGGTCAGCTGCAAACAAACCATCACTTATTGGTACCATGTCATTTATAAAACATCCTTATTCTGTTTTTGAATTAACTGCAATACACGGGTTTCCCTTTAAAATACATGTCAAGTTTACTATTTGAGTTCCTTTCAGTAACAATAATGGCTGCAGCTTTCTGCTAATGTAGGTAAAGCAGCAACACATACCTCTTTACTGAGAGCAATCTTGGCCTTCGGTGGAAACCTGTTGCAAGGGATGTGAAAGGGAACAGACAAAATGACAGCACTGAGGAGAGTTACCGTGGCATGTATAGGATTGCATTGCCCTGAAACTCAAGCCTGTGTGGTAACAGGGTCAGCCACTTAAGATGGCAAGATAACCATGATGATGGACAGTTTAATTTTTTATATAATATCATCAACGGGTCATACTTCTCAGAGGCAGAGAGAGGAGCGAGAGGAGAGACAGAGTTTGCGCTCTTATGTGTCAAACAGTCTATAAAATGGAAAATAAATATACTCGCGGAACGATGTATTTTCTTTTTCTAGTTGAATTTAATGTCAGTCGCTAGGTAACTAACGATCTCTCCAGCACGCCGGGTATAAATGATGTAGTAACACACTGTAAAATGTTAATTATAGGCATTAACAACCGATAACATGTGTAAATGCCATGCACACGTGTGCTTTGTATGTTAACAAAACCTCCCATACTTCATCAAACATTTCATGATGCTCAATTATAGGTCTGTATATTTCTTTCTGGATTAGAGGACCTCTTCAAACAATGGTAAAAGCAGGAGGAAGACAGCTGTATAATGTCTAGCTGAATTTTCTTTATAGCCGACTACCGAACCACCGTAAACGCACACATGCTAAAACCCTTCTCTGTTTTCCATCAAGTTACTGTGTAGTGGTTATGTTAAATGTAGGTGGTAAGCTCATATATCTAATTATACAATAGCCAAACATTTTTTGTTAATGAAATGGAAGGAGTGTAATTGAAAACTTCAGCATAATTATTGCTTGGCAAGTGGCTGGCTTCGGAAAATTGCACGTGTAGGAAGAGGTCTCAGCAGGGGTACTTATGAATCAAGCCATTTCAAAAATCCTTACAGAAGGCCACATGCACACTCGCATGCACACAGCCTCACACTTTATTATCATTATTATAACTGTAAAAATTGCAGCCAAAAACAGCAACGTTACTTACAGAGTACAAGAAAGAAAGAGACTATACAAACATTCATGCTTTCTGTTCTTTATAATATGTTAGTTGCACCTTACTTCCTTAAAAAGACAAAGCAAATTCTCACAATTATATTTAAATGGTCCTTAAAACTGTAACTATTGCGGGTTAAAGAGTGTAAGGATGTGAGCAGCTCAGGACATCACCTCATAGGTCCAGAGGAGCCAAGACATATATAGCCAGGTCTGGATGGTTTGGCAGTCGTGCTAACAATGTTTGTCACAACTGCCCTCTTTCCAGCTCAACCTCAAATGAGAGAAGTCAGAGAAATATGGGATTACCATGAGTTATTTATGATGCTGAAACCCAAGAGCCCTCTTTATGAAATCATCTCCGTTGATTGGGCTGCTCTGTCGGAGGGCAGCATCTGATATGATTTCAAATGGTTTAACATCAAAGTGGCTTGTGTAAAGTATGAGTAGTTTTGCACACGTTCAATCAAAATACAGATCTTTATCGGCATCACGCTGATTGACACGAGCGGACTGTTGTGAAACAGATACCGCGGCTGTCATAGTCATTATGGATTTTTCTGTCTAAAGATACAGCTAGTGGGGAAAAAAAGCATGCGGCCTCCAAACTAAAACGCTCGTCAGCCAGCCAACATGCGCTGGACTCAGAAACCTCAAACTTTTGTGAAGTCGTATCCTAGATCAAGGTCTAACTGCTGCAGTTTAATTTCAAGAAGGTATTTTAAATTTACATGTTATAGTAAAGTTAAAATTTGACATTATATATATATATATATATATATATATATATATATATATATATATATATATATACATATGTGTGTGTGTGTGTGTGTGTGTGTGTGTGTGTGTGTGTGTGTTAGAAGTAACCCATATGGAAAAGAAATAGTAAAAACTTATATGTGATTACTCATGAAAGTGGCCACTTTCTCATTACTTTCATACATTGTTTTAGTAAGTATCCAAAACATACAAGTTTCATTATATAATTTTTCAAGGGATCTTATATCTGTTTTCACTCTTATATGCTTTTCATACAAGTTTCACACAAGACAGATACAAACTTTATAAGATTTATATTTATCTTTTCCATATGGGAACAGGCTATAGATGAGGAGAGTGGAAGTCTGTCCTTAAGTTGTGCCTACTCAATGAAGGGGATAGAAAACCAAGAAGAGAAACACACAATGATACAATCAATGGCAGTCCATAGTTAATGAACTTTGTGACCTTTAGGAAAATGTACACTGCTCAACCAGATTCTGAGTATTTAATAATTCAGTTAGAGAGTAAGAGAGCCAAACAGAGGAGCATCTCTCACCCCATATAGTCAAGAATATCACTTTGTCCTGAGACAAAGCTTGACGTTTTATTGCTCTGACCAAGAAAACAAAAAGAAAAAAAAATCATTATGGAGACATTTGTGGTGGTTTTAATAAAAAGGCAGAATGAATGGACTAATGGGATAATCTATGCTAAAAACTAAACCCCCAAATGAGAGTCTATGACATTTGAAGCCATTAGTGTGGAGATTGTGGTCAGCGGCATGAATTTACATGTATGGGCATTAAAGAAAGTATGTGCTAGAAGTGGAGAGTGAGGAGGAGGAGATACAAGAGTAGCTTGATCTGCCATTGAGATCTTCTGAATGGGAGATCATAGGTGCATTATTGATGAGTCTCAGTTTGAGTTTCAGCTCCAGAGGAAATGATAAGATGTAATGCAATGGTCTACTGTGATCATGGACGCCATTGTCCTGCAGACTCCATTGCAGGCTGCTAAGTTTCCAACCTGCTGCCAAAGCATATCTCGTTTTACTCAACACAGCCTAGCTTTATTTATATAGCTTTTATCATGCACATGCGCTGCTCAAAGTGCTCCACGGGGGAAAAAAAGAAGATATTCATGCATGTAATTTTGCAAAACATACCTCTTTTAAATTACTTTTAAAGTACTTGCTTAGGCCGCTATATCTTTTACTACCTGGGTCTCGGCTGTGTGGATCTTTCACAAAAAGAGAAGAGTTGTCTCTTCACTTAATTTGAGATACAGTAAACTAAAGGGGAACGTAAAGGATTAAAATTGCTATTTAGTCTACTAATCCTCTTCTCCAGGAGTTAAAAGTTTCTAAATAACTCTGGTCAATGGTTTACATTCAACACATAGGCTCACTTTTAGAATTAAATTGTCAGAACTACATGATTTTTGGAGACAATGAACTCATGTTAATTTGACATCAAATTTTCATTTAGTTTTAGTCACAGTCTTTTGACTAAAAAGTCATTTAGTTATCATTTAGGCATCTAAATTCTTTTATTTTAAGTTGACTAACTATCAAAAGGTTTTACTAGACTAAATCTATAGGTTGACTAAAATATAAAGTGTATAAGTTTGATGTGATTTTATTGATGAGAGTTGCTCCACATGGTTTACTAAGAGTCTTATTTTTGTTGACATCAAATGTGAAATGTGTCCATATGTCTGCTCCACTCTTCCTCCCAAGCGTTGACATTTTGTTGTGTTTTCATGAGTAACACGGAGCTAGTTGTACCGTTTCCTGGTGCAGATCAAAAGTGTGTGTCTAATGTTACAGCACAAGGAGATTACTTCTAATTGGATAATCTGTTGGAAAATCAAGTTTCATCATACTTTTTGTCCGTGGGTGTTAGTTTTTATTTAGTTATTGTCATGTTTTTGTCAGAAAAAAATGTTGTTGACAAAAACTATGATAAAAAAATTATTGGTCAACTAATTTAACACTGCATTGAACACCATCTGTAAACACGGTAACACATAAGTACTTATTTAAAATAATCTTGGATGCAAGCAAAAAGCTATGAAAATATTATAGCCTGAACCTGATTTATTGAAAACATGAAGGGCATCTATGTAACACAGATTTTTTTTAATGATAACACATGGTTAGCACTGTCACCTCACACCAAGTATGTCCTGAGTTCGTATCCACTGGCCACCTGGGGTCTTTCTGTGTGGTGTTTGCAAGTTTTCCCATGCATGCATGGAAAAACATGCAACCTATGCATGCAAGGGCTTTCACCAAGTGTTTCGGCTTCCTCCCACAATCCAAAGACAGGTATGCTGGCCACTTGCAGATTGCTACAGTTTGCATAGTAAACACTGACTTGCCTGCAAACACCCTCCAACTACTCTGGTTTTTCACTTACAAGTTTTGCATCTTCCATTAAAGAGTACAACCTGCTAGCAACCAAAATAATCTCACCAATGTTACCGAGCCACTGTCAGCAATCTCCTGGAATACTACCAATAATAATACCAACTGGTTGCCGCACACATTTTTTCCTTCATCACCTGTGGCTGTGTGACGGAGAACTAAAATAGTGTGAATGTGAGGGTGAATAGGTATCTCTTTCTATTCTTTAGCCCTTTGATAGACCTACAACCTGTGAGAGCTGAGACTGTGTTCAACCTCCCATTGACCTTGAAATGGATAAGTGTGAGAAAAGTGTGAGAAAATAGATGGACGGATTGCTATAAAAATAGAAAATGAACTATGTTTTTGAGCAGAGCTTAGGTTTTTCTTATACTTCTTAGTGCACCATCGATTTCTTTTGCAACTGTCCTTACAATAACGCTAGATTACATTTTTTTCAAATTCCACTACAACTTACTGCTATGGTTTCATAAGGTTGGAAAGTTCTTCAAATTTAAAAGCATTCTGGATTCTAAAGTGGTACCAATTTGGTCAAGTGACTAACTAACTATGGAGTGTAAATGCAATGGAAATTTAAAACAAATACCAAAGACAAAAACAAGGGGAAGAAATCTGACCCCTCAGCTAACTTGATTATTATTGCAGTGCTTACAGTGTTTTCTGTGCCTGCACATATAATCAATACCACTAGGCAATTTTAAGCGTGATCAGTTTGGATGGATTATTGCTTGGCAGGAAGGCTTTAACATTGATCCTCTCATCATGTCAATCACCAACAGAGACAACTCTGAAATCTTCAAGTTCCATACATCAGCAAGAACTGTTCACGATCAGGACACATCAAAAACATTCTGAGTCATGACAGTTTTAAAGGATCTGCTGAGGCCGGGGTTTTTATTACCCATATTGTAAGGTTTTTTTAGGGACTTGTGCAGTTTCTATGCTCTGCATCTATTTGTTTTCAGTATAGATCCGCTATCACTCTTTTAGGAGACAATTTCCAGCAACGGTGTGAAAAGACAGACTATGCAGCAATGTACTACCAAGAGAAAATACAGTTAAATTGTAATAATAATAATAATAATAATAAATTTTATTTATGAGCGCCTTTCAAGTCACCCAAGGACACTTTACAATAGGATAAAACACTTAGTAAAACAATGGCAGAATAAGAACAATAAAATAAAGCACAAGATAAAATGAACAAACAGTGGATTCACAGTGAATATGCAGATTTGAACAGATGAGTTTTGAGTTGGGATTTAAACTGGGGGAGAGAACCAATATTTCTTATTTCAGGGGGCAGAGAGTTCCACAGCCTGGGAGCAGAGCAGCTGAAAGCTCTGCTTCCCATGGTGGTGAGGCGGAAGGAAGGTACAGTAAGCTGGACAGAAGAAGAAGAACGAAGTGAACGGGCAGAACAAGTGGTGGTTAACAGGTCAGAAAGGTAAGAAGGAGCGAGGTTATGAATGGCCTTGAAGGTGAGCAGAAGAAGTTTGAAAATTATCCGGAATTTCACATATGTAAATGGTCGAGAAACCTGTAAAGAGAATGTTCTGTAATTCTGTGAAGTCAGAATTTGTTTATTGTATTCTTAAAGGGTTAGCAGTGTCATGAGCTGTTAAACTAACATGCATGTCCCCCTTTTGGTAGTGAGAGTAATTACACAAAGGATGTTGACTGGTACTTAGTATAGCCTTGCAATGAAAACAAGTGCTATCATTTATTTATTTTTATCTCTATTCTCAATATGTCCCAGAAACATGTTTTGGCTACATTGTTGTTGCTGTTGCTTCCTTAGTCTGAGCAGATTTAGCTTTCGGTTGCTCTCTTTAGCTCTAGCCAACCAATTGAGCCTGGTTGACCTAGAACACATCACTACAGGTGGGCCGGCCTGGAAATGTTGGAACAGACATCAGATTTATAACAGAGATTTACCCAGCGCTGATAGTTGTAAGGGCTAGAATGTGATTGTTGTTTGATTTCAGTTGGAATCAAACAAGTGCCCTCTCTGCTATATTTGTCCAACTGCTGGAGCTAGTTCCTTCATTCATTCCTGCTGCTACGGGGGCTGAAATCCCATCTAATGAACAGCAGATAGCAGAGACTGGCTCAAATCAGTGTTGGGAAACTGGGACTGGCTGGTGAAACGCAGAGTGAGTTGTAATATCCTACTTTTCTCCCAGCTGGAGCAGGCTTGAAGCATGTAACTGATAGTGTCCGCATGCATATTTTACACTACAGCTCAGGTGTAGTGTTTCAGCACTTGCAAAGAACTGAACAGATTTGATAAATATAGACTACACGACCCATAAGAAAATAAACATATATGGACCAAGCTTGCTACTGTTTTTGCTTCATCATTTAAGGAAACAGTATGATCGCATTACACTGTACTTGCTAGTTATTCTTTCAATGGATCATACTTTTACCATTCATAACCCTAATGCTACATGTCCTGCAGGTATCACAGGTCGCCCTATAAAAGCCCTTATTTCCACAAATTTACTTTTTCTTACTTTCTGTTTGATTCCCTTTTACATCTTTAGTGGGTTTTTTGCAGGTAAAACGCTGAAACACTCAGTACTACACTTTTGCAAGTGGGATTGTCAGCTGTGTATATACTGCATAACAGGCAATAAACATAAGATGTCAACTCTATATACACACTACATCAAAATCTTACCCAACATTTTCTGTCTTAAAAAGCAATAATTCATAAGTCAAACATTACATCAGAGTATGTGTATGCCTCATTTGGCTTCACAAAAGAATGAGAGATTAGGTCGGAGGAGTGGATCACGATGCACATACTAACAACACTACTGTGGCGGGGTGTGGCTTGTGGCTCAGCTGCGGGGGAGGTGAGAAGCAGTGGGTTCAGGATGTGGTGTCAGGGGAGGCTGACCCACTCAGCTGTTCTCCATCACCTGGTCATGCCTTCCCTGTTTCAGCAGGATGAGCGGGAGAGCGGTGTTCTGTAAGGGGACAAGGCAACTGGAAAGCTGCACAAGAAAAGAAAATATTGTAAATGGAAGCATCCACATGCCTACAGCGCTGTGGGTCCTTCATACCACAACTACAATTACTGGCAACTCTACAGGCCCCATACACCAATAACACAGTTAAACCAGCCGATTAAAACCGAAATAAGTCAATATTTATCATTGCATAACTCAATTGCAAAACTCCATTTTCTCATAATGGCCTCTGATAATGAGGAAGCTCTTCTTTGTCATGTGACTGAAATGGAGCCGAATCATTGGATTGTTACAGTAAGTCATGACAGTTTATTGGCATGGAATTCCATAATGGCACAAATCAATAGGAACCCTGGAGGCTTTCCCCTCAGCCGGATTTGACACATTTGAATAAGTGCCGCTGAGGGGGCGCAGGCTTGTATTGAGAGGATTCAATCGCTCAGCAAACAGTGTCATGTTAACCAGAGTGATCTTCATCTTCCAAGGAATAATCCCCAGATGAGGCAAACTGCGGCAGCAGGTACAAAAACAAAAACCATCAAAACTTTCCTGCTGGAGGACAAAGCTGGTCATCAAAAGCCATGAAAATCGTTTGAACAAATAATGCTTATGCGTTCTGAGAATAAAAGATACAATCAGGCCCGTGCCCTTCTCACCCCTCCTCCTCCTTTGAGATCTCTGTGTTGGGAATAATATAAGGCTTGAGGGAGCGGGTTGTGAGATAAAAGGCCACATCACGATGATGATCTCTATCGATCGGCAACCTTGGGCACACAGAGGAGCTCCGGCATTTGTCACGTCGAAGCTGAACCCAATAGCTGATCCACACCGCTCTCTGATGAATTGACCCTGTTCACCAAGTTTGTTTAATTGATGACGTGTTCACTTTCAGGTGCACCACCACTATGTTCCACGCACTCATTGATTTTCCAAAAAACACCCCCACCGTTCCTCGTACTTCTTTTCCTTGTTTTCTGTAGGCACCTTACTGCACACTATAATCGCACCTTGGCTAGCCCTCAGTAGCATTACAAGGGGGATATCCTTTAGCCTGCATTTCACCGCTCACGTAGTTTTTAAGAAATGGATATGTAAAAGTGAAGGCGAGTTTGCCCACTCTGGAGGCGTTTTGCAAAATTACACCCACACAAAAATCCACAAAACCGTTTTTTTTTGTTTGTTTTTTTTTGTTAACACACTTGACCGTGAATGTCGAGCCTATTAGTGCAATAATTCCCATTAAAAGTCATTTTTTAAAACTGAAATTAATTGTGATGTTTCTCACTTTTCTGAAACTTTCTGTTGCACTCTGTGGTAGGTGGTGCTAAATGGAGGGTATAATAACCACTGACTACAGTCAGTAGAGTGCATTAAAAATAATTCTGATGTTAATTTAGGACTACAAGCATCTATGTTGGTGAAATAGCCAATTCTTCATTGCAGCAAACTGTTAATGCCCACCAGGCTAAAGTGCACCATGCTTCATCAGCTCTTAACAATCCATACAGGAAAGAATTTGAGGTAACCACACAGTCCTATTCCAGGGGATCTGGGCTGCGTAACTTTGTCATCTTGAGAGCCTGCATGAAAACTAACACTTGCTGGAGCAGCCAAGCAACCAGTCAAGCGCTAGGTAGGCAGCTTTTGGCCATCACAGGGAAATTCCAGCCTAATGGGGGTTTCTGAGTTTCCAGTGTGTCCCTCTGCCATCCACAGAAAACACTGATTACCTGAGGTGTGCTATCACACACACACACACACTCACACAGGCACGCACACACACACACACACACAGCTTTCACACTCTCTTAACTTTGGAGTTTTTACTTCAGGTGGATGCACATGCTTTAGACGAGCAAAAACAGGAGAAGTGTGGGCGTGAATTTGACACTGAAATGAGCACAAAGCTAAATTTGTGGCATCATTATAGGACTTGGAATTTAAGCAAATATAAAGGATAGGAGATGAAGCACCTCAGCAGGCCACCGACCGACTCTCGAGCTGAGATATGGAAGTTTTAAAAAAAACCCACAAAAGACACAGCATCAACACAGGCAGAGAAATTGTGCAAAAAGGCACACTTTTGGATTTAAAGCACCTATCTCAGATCCCAGAGCCTTGAGAATGGGATTGGATTACTGTCGGCTAGATTTACTCCTGTGGCTCTTCGCCACTACATCATCGTAGGGCCCCCTGCCTCTGGATCAATGGGGATATTTACTGCGCCTGTTTCAGGGAGACTTTCACAGTAGGCAGGGCATTAAACAAACAGCCGACAGCCCCGTCCCAATGATGGCCTGTCTGTTCACACTGTGCCATGCCCAAATGTCACACATTTTCACTTCAAACAGGTAGCACACAAACATGAGTCAAGTGTAGATGAAACAAAAGGGGGCAGGCAATTTGCTCTGTGTGCTGAACAAAGAGGGGAAAGTGCCACATTTCACAAAAAGAAAACAAACTAAAGAAACAGAAAGGCAAGTCATGTTTACTTAGATAATTAGCCTTGTAACCCGCTCTAAGATTATACTTGTTAAAAATCTCTTAAATGGACACACCTCAAATAATGCCTTGTCTGCATTCCCCTGGTTTCTCATAAATGTTCTCTTTTTAACAGTAAAATAAAATTGCACTTCACATGTTGAGCATTCCATTGTATTGTATTGCTTAATGGAAAAAAAAAGGACAGAACTGCAACAAAATATCTAATTCTCAGAGGGGGTGGGAAAGCAACCCTACAGTGTGGTAATTTATAACCTCATATAACCCTCTAACTGCCCTCCTTTACAGCGCATCACTGTGAGCAGCAGCAGCCTGTTGAGCTATACACTTGAGAAGAAGAATCCCCGTTCAGGGCCTGAAACAAGCGTCTTTACATGCATCTATTCTGGTTCTTTGCAAAACGCGAGCGCATGATTGCAGGCACGAGCGGAATGTCATTCGTTTTCCTTCAAATATGGGCGAAATGAGCGCGTTCACAGAGGGAAACAGTCAGTATGAAATTTCTTCATTACTCCACAATTCCACTGACTAAGCCTGTGCGATCAGCTGACAGTGAAATGTCAAACAATGGGCTCGCAAACGGCAGCACGCATTACTGAAACGAAGAGAGAGAGCCCCCGAGGTCAGCCTCGGCTCACGTCCGTCAACGTGAAAAGTAATATGCGTGTAAAAGTCAAGGAGGAAAAAATAACAGAAAAATAAACATCTATGGCTCAGCGGTGAAAGCTCACCAGATGAGTTGTCACTTAGATGCATTGGATAACGTGTTGGCTCCCTTACTGATTTCGCTAAAGAACCAAAATAATACATTTCTCCGCATATCTATTATTAAATATTAACTGTTTTGAGTTTCCAGGCATAATAATTATATCTATGAGATCTATGGTTGTAACTTAAATGTATTTGCTGCTCATTTGGTAGAAACTTTTCATGTAGCCTTTTAGTCTAAATGAATGTGTCCACACAGGAAATTGTAAAGTTACATCTTTAGATTTGCTGATTTTGAGTGACTTCATTTGTTTTTTGTTTTGTTTTTTTCCCTTAGAGAATGATTTATTGTCCAGCTCTCCAAACCGATATGAGAGTGCCTTTAAAGCTATGGTTATCTTACTTTATATAGGGAGGAATTCAAGATCAAGGTTATAGTCACATCTGCCAGCCAAGTTGCCAAAGATAAGCATTAAGAAAAAAGTCTTTTGTTCCAAGTGATTAAAGTTAGCCTTAACTTTCATCTTGCACCTGATGCGGCTTAATGTTGTTCACAGCAGGAATATTTTCTTTTCTCCCCCATCGCTAAGAATATTTGGTGTAATTCAGTCTTGTCTTTTTTATGTTGGAGAAAGTGAGAACACAGGTTTTTATGTGGGAGTGTGAAGCTGTGTGAAGCGTATGTGTGTGTGTGTTCGCACACATGTGGACCATGTGTCAAATGTCCTGCAGCAAGAAGGCTGCCATCGTTTTACGGCTCTCACACAAACACACACGCACGCACACACACACATAATAAGTTCGCTGATTCCCTCTCAGATGCAGCGCTGTCTCCTGGCAGACTGCAGCAGGAAGAGAAGAGGCTTTTAGGTATAAAGTGAACATTGTTTTACACATTAACACGTGATGCTTTCATTTAAATTACACAACAGTTATGGTTTGTTTATTTCTGTTATGTTATTATGTTATGGTTCATCATGGGTTTTGCATGTGCTTAGCTAAAGTCTTGACCCGCAGTCACAAATTATTTGTAGTGTTCTGATATAACAATTCAAACTGAGATGATCTAAAATATACAAATACAAGGACATTTGCTTAACTGTGTGTGCGTGTGTGTGCGTGTGTGTGTGTGTGTGTGCGTGTGTGTGCGTGTGTGTGTGTGTGTGTACGTGTGCATGTTTACCTTCAAATGACAAAGGAAAACAAGGATTGCAGCTTTAACAACCTTCTCTTTGCATTACAGACAATGAGATCATTTTAAAATTGTGTGCATTATTACAAATTGCTGCATCTTTTTTCCTTTTTTTATTTATAAATAATTATAAATGTGCCTTTTTCTGCACGTGCAGAATAGTGGATCTCCAGCAGCCGCATGCGTGTGTGTGGACAGAAGAGCACACACATACACACACATAAGTAAAATAAGTAAAAATATGCAGACAATTCAGTAATATTTTTTCTTGTAAATTGAAAAGCTCATTGCTAAGTAAAAACATAAACAAAATATTAATGAATGAATTTTTTTCTTGAAGAGCCTCTTTGAAGAAAACGCTTCCCAGACCATTATAAAGCATCTGGAAATGATTCCTTGTTTCCACCCATTTTTTATGACCCAAAAGAGGAAACATATCTTTGCTGAAAATCATTTTAGGCTCATCCAAAAAGCACCAGTTTGTTTTGGCAGATAAGATAATAAGCAATTTCTTACTAACATATCTGCTATATGTGTGGTGGAATTTCAAAAGCAAAGTTGTTGTTTTTGCAGATGTTTAAATAGCAATGGATTTAAAAGCTGTTTTCCACACTCACATGGTGGCTCACACTGCAAGACCAAATTTCAATGGTAATAATTAGGATGACTAAAAAAAAAAAAAAAAAAAACAAAGAGAAGGAGAAAGCGTATTAAAGATAAGGAGACCACTGCAACACACACACCTGTTTTCGTTTTATTTTATTTAAGAAGGTTGATTGAGTGATGAGTTTGTACTCTGACGAGTAGCACAGATGCAATGACAGAGAACTGACTCTGCCAATTGTAGGAGTGGTATGCTGAAAACAATGAAAACAGCACGTGATAGATAGCTCAGTCAAAAGGTTAACGGTAACTCACAGACAAAACGTCTTGTTTTTAAAAAGTGCATTCACAAACATGACAAATACTCTCAACTCATGATGTCTATTTTTTTAAGTGATACAAAATATGCATACCTGTTTCAGATTTGTCTTTATTTCTATACATAGATATTTATTCAAAAGGGTCACTTTTTTTTCTTTTTTACAAAGGTTAAAAGCAGGGTTGTGGTCATAGCAGCTTCGGATATCTCTAGCTTCTTCACTGTGTAATGAGATAATCATAGTCTCAACCGATATCCAAATAAAACCTACTGTTTTTCTCTGTTGTTCAACTCAAATGACATATTGTCTTCATTGAAAGAGATTTTCATGAGTGAAGCCTGCAGTTTAGAAAAAAAGATCAATAAAATGCTTGGGCCATTAAATATATTTTTGTATACCCGCTTTTTTTTGTCAATATCATAAATACTAAAGACACACGACAATAATATAAGACAATGCTGGGAGACTAAATGTAAAGATTAAAATAGTTCAAACATTATTTTTTTCAAGTTTTCTAGATCATGAAAAAAAAAATCAGGCGAACACAGAACGTTATACTTCAGTCTTTTCTTCAGTCTATCCATGGCCCTTTATATTTAAAATAGCAACCATAAACGAGGTTGGCAGACATTGTTCAGACTGACTTTGAGCTAAAACTCTGTCCTTTTTGTGTTTTAGTCCTGTCCAGATAAGATCCTTTCTAATCATAACTGAGGCAGGATCCTGGTTTTCAAAGGAATTCATAAAAGCAGTCAAACGTACTGATAAAAACCAATAAGTACCATGCAAATCTTGCAAGACGACATATTCTCAAACAAGAGACAAAGTATTCTTCGTATAGGCGAAATATCAAGTGAGCAGGGAATGGGTGAAAGGCAAAAACCTCTAATCAATACTAAATACTATGTTTCCAAAAACAAACAAAAAATATTTAATCTGTACATAATATAGTACGCATGAGTTCAGACTGGATCAGCAGTTTCTTTCCTCATAAACAGCCTTGTAGTCTTTGCCTACCTGGAATTATACAGAAAAGTCTCTTTAATTGATCCCAATTTCTTTGTTCTCCTCCATAAATCTGGAGAAGGGACGGTTAGCTGTGACATCCAGACCAGTCTTTTCCATACCCGTCATGGGAGGGCTGCTGCCTGTGTGAACGCGGTCCATCCCTCCAGGCATTGCTCCCAATGAAGTGATTCCTGCGCCACCAAGGCTGACGGGCAGCTGGGGGATGCCTCCATTCTGGATCACAGAGATTTCATTGTTCTTCATGGCCAGGCCATTGGTGATGGCGGCTGCGTACTGGTTCCAAAAGCCCGGGTCAACGTTCATGGCCCGAGCAGCAAGATCTTTCTGAAACATCTCGCTGAACTTCATGGCGTCCCCACCCAGCAGGGCCATGGGATTCTCCACAGACAGTCGTCGACCCCTTCGGGCTGGGGCATTGTTCCACATGTGCGTTCCCATGTGAACCTAAAATTATCGACAAAATGACAAACAAATGAAAAAAATAATGACTCTGTAATTGTAAATGGAAAATACTTGAAATAGAAATTGTGTGGGATGTGCTGGAAAGGAAAACTAAATGTAAAAACATATAAGGCCACATTTTTGGAAGGCTCTCTGTTTTGTGCTTCTTTTTTCTTTTTTTTAATTGATACATAATTTTAAGCAAATAAAATGTATTAATGTAGTACTTTTCAAGAGCAAAAAACTGTTTGTTGGCAAAATCTGTAAATATTACAGAGCTTTGAACCTATGTAAAACTCAACTGATGCAATGTACTTTAAGCTGGGTCATACCTTGAGATTGCCCTTTGTGGTGAAAGCCCTTCCACAAATAGAGCAGGCGAAAGGTTTCTCCCCAGTGTGTGTACGCTCATGGATTTGCAGAGCACTGGCTGAGGAAAAATTTTTCCCACACGACTGGCAGTTGTGCTGCTTAGGAGTGCGTCGTGGAGGCGGGGGAGCCAACATGGGGTTGATGCTAGGGCTCATGGTGGTTGGGGGCGCTGCAGCTGGAACCTGAATGCCCACGGGCAGGTGAGGGTTGTCGCTCAGAGACATTGACTTCCCATGGCCGTTCATTTCCATTTTAATCATGTTTGATGCAGTGCTGGCCAAATTGGGAGTGCTCAGCCCTGAACAAACAAAAGTAAAAAAACAGAACAATTCGACTTATATTCTATTAGTAAAACACCAAAAGCTTTTGAACAGTCAGAATTTGACTTGAAAATCTAAAAAGTCCCTGCTGAAATCTTATAGTTATTTGGTCAAGGTCCTTATTATTCATAAACAACTCTTTTCTATTTTTTCATTCTCTTACTGTCAACAATTTTTCATCTTTAAATTATTATGCTATTGAGATGTTGTTATTAATTCATTATTATGAACTCCCAAATGTGCCCAGATAATGAATTCACTTTAGATTTGTGTTTTTGCACATACACACCTCGATCTCTGTTTAGAAACAGCACGTTGAAGTGGCTCTCCTCTTTGATAAAGTGCCTGCCTGGCTGAGTGGCAGTCAGGTCAAGGGCCCCAGTGCCTTCAGTTGCAGGAAGCGGAGATGGCGTCTCGGATTTTTCCGACTTTACTGTTGCCAGGCCAGCTGTATTGTTGTCTTGGACCTCCTCTGCTGTCATGGCACTGCTGATGTTATTATTGTTGAGTGCAGCAGGGGATTTGGATCGCTGGCTCTCAGAATGACTGTGGGCTGGGGACAAATGCTGGATAGAGCCAGAGGACTCAGACAAAGCGGGGCTCCCCAAGCTTTGACCCTCAGCATCCCCAACTGCAGACAGAGAATCAGTGGTAAAGCAGTCAGTCTCCCCTCCAAAGCTACTGCCATTCTGCAAAGGCTTCAGACCAAATGTACGAGTCATGTTGACGGTAGAGTCAATCATCTTCATCTGGTTCTCCATTGCAGCAATGCTGGAGATTACAGAAGTTGGTGGAGAGCTCCCAGGTGAAAAAGGTTTGGATGAGTCCATATCTCCCTCTTTTAAATCAGCTTCATCATCTATGGCCTGCTCCATTTCATCCAGAAGGTCATCATCATAATTGCTCATGGCATCTAAGCTCTTCTCATCAAAGGAGGGGTCAGTATCCATTTCTTGCAGGCTTTCGGGGATGGGTGTGTTGGGAATTTGCCCGCCCATGTGCATACGGATGTGCTGCTGTAGTACAACTGCATTGGTGAATTTCTTTTGACATATAGGACAAGAGTGCTGAACCCGAAGTGGAGGTTTGGACCTGTGGACACCAAAGTGTGTTTTCAGATTTCCCTTGGTTGTAAATGCCCGCCCACATATCTTACATTTAAAAGGCCTTTCACCAGTGTGGATGCGATAGTGCATCTTCAGAGCACTCTGGCAACTCAGAACACGGTGACAGATAACACACTGGTTGGGGTCAGTCATCTTCTTGTCAATATTCTCAACAAGCTGCTGCAACTTGGATGTCTCTGATGTTTGCATAGAGTCTAAGAGGCCTCCAAAGGGAAACTTGGCCTTAAAATGGTCTGAGAGCATGGGAAGGACAGGATGGGAGACAGAATTAGAGGCCGAGTTGGGGCTACAGATGGGTTCAGAGACCTGTCCACTGCTGGACGATGATGTGGAGGTGACAGTAGTGGAAAGAAGCACTTGAGTTATGGTCGTTGTGCTAGTCGTGTTCTCTCCCGGTCTAGTAGAGCAGCTTGCGGGCAAAAGAATGCCTTCGGGTTTCAGTAAAGGAGGTGCCTCACACCCTAGGCTTGGTTTTGGGGATGGTGAAGTAGTGGTCATGCATGAGTCAGTGATGATATTTGGGGACAAAGATGCACAGTCACTTGAGGGTGGGGATGGCCTCTGAGGAGACCTGTTGAGCGGAGTGAGGCTTGGAGACTCACCAAATCCTCCCATCATACTCGGTAATGTTGGAGGCAGCTGGAGTCCGACAGAGGTGGGAACTGTGGGAAGAACTGGCTTACTGTCTAGCCATGTGGTAACAGGTTTTTCTGGGGGCAATGACATGCCATATGGGATGCCTGAGCTTGTGGGAACATTGTCCAGGTACTCTGGCACAGGGTAGGGGTTCATCTGTATATGTGGGTATTTCTCTTTGTGCCTCTGGAAGTGGACTTTCAGATTCCCCTTGGTGGAGAAGCGGTTGCCACATATGTTGCATTTGTAGGGCCTTTCTCCAGTGTGGGAACGCAGGTGGATCTGTAGGGCACTGTCACTGCCAAACACCTTGGCACAGAACCGACACTTATGCTTGAAGAAGGGGTCCTCAGAGCTGGGCTTAGTGTCAAATACAGACACATTTGGGGGCTTCCCCTTGCGGTGCTTCATTAGAGCAGAGAGAGGATCGAGTGCATTGGCTGTGGCTGCTATACTGGCCAGTGGATTAGGGAAGATAACACTGCTCGAAGAGCTGTGAGGTATCAGCGGTAGACTGGAAGAAGAGCTCAGGAGGGTGCTGTGAGTGAGGGAAGGAGGGGTGCTAGAGTTCCTGGAAAGAGTTGAGCTGCTGCTAATGCCACTGCCTCCTGTTATACTACTACTAGTGCTAATGCTGTTGTTTGTGACAGAGGATGAGCAGGGGGGAAGTAGAGATGACAATCCAGTACCACTTGGTGGAGGAAAAGCTGAGTTAGTTGAGGATGTGATCGGAGCTGAAGAGTTAGATTGCTGACTGCTGCTTTGTGGTGTTTGAGAGAGAGGCCCTTCTATTGTTGAGGTCAGAGGTGAAGGTCCTTGACCATTGAGAGTGGCCGGCAGTCTAACAGGCAGCTGATGGACTGGGGGAGTGATAAAATTATGTAGCTGAAGCTGACTTGCAACAGGAGGGACACAGGAGGAGACGGGCCCCTGGCTTCCAGTAGCGTTGCTGTGATGGTGGTTAAGAGCAGGCTGTGGGGCAGACTGTCTGTTCATGAGAGCCACTTGACTGCGAATTTGTTCTATTAGCTGCAGCTGATGAATTTGCTGCTGTTGGAGGGCCATCAGCTGGTCCAAGATCATGGGAATAGCCATGGTGGAAACCCCACTGCCCGCTGCTGCCCTTACACTCTGTGAAAACTGGGCAACTGCAACACGGGTGCCATGAAGAGTCTCTAAGGTAACATTGGTGCTTGGCATGGCGTAACTGGTAACAGCAGAGGGAACGACATCATTGAGCTGAGGTAGGGAGCCATCTGGCTCAGGGGATGTCACATCTCTTTCTTCAGGATCCACATTTTTTTCGGGAGAAAGCTCCAGCTCCATCTGCTCGTCCTCCTTTTCCAGGACACTGACCCCATTTAAGGTTGCTGTCTCTGGGATGTCATCCCCCTCACCAGCAGGGCTGTGGCTCCCCTCCCTGGGGTCCTCACTGTCAGCCTGCTCACTAGGGCAGCTGGGTACAGGGGAGGGCTCTGTAGGGTACTCCTGTGAGGGGTTAGGTGTGTCCTCATTGTCATTCACTATAAGCACCAGGGGGTTCTTAGTGCAGCTCTTTAAATGTTCACAGAAGTCTGACCATTTGAAGAACTCAGCACAACACTTCTCACATACATGGGTCTCCTCACTGCCACTGCGGCTCTCATTCCCGCTGTCGGCATCATCCAGCACATCACCTCGGGCTACAAAAAGCAATGGGAGGGGGGTCAGAGGAGTGAAAAGGGACAAAAAGAAACCAAAGGGAGGAGGGAGGGAAGAAAGAAGAATTAATGAATAAATAATCAATAAAGAATCCACACATATTTTCCAGTGCAGTGCTGCAAAGATTTAACCTTTGATTTTTTTTCTCTCTTTTAACATAACCAAAATCAATATTCTTTTTTTTCACTCTGAACAAATTGCCCTAGTTCACCAATTCTCAAGACCCAGATTTGTGCATTCACACACTCTCCATAGGGCCAGGTAATAATTTTCTTTGTGCAATCCATCAAATTATGAGGGCCTATCAGTTGTGGATACTGCCACTTAATGAAATTCCATAGAACATATTGATTTCCAATATTTCATACAATTCACAGCTGCCTCATCTGTTGGGTACAAATCAGGACCTTTGATGGCCCTATTAGGATTCCCCTCTGCTATCAAGCTCAGTCATTTCCACTTGAATTTCAAATGCCTGGCTTTCCATTTAGCATCGCAAAGGTAATGCTAGAGCCCTGAATCTAAGCAAATAACTATACTGAACTTTTGCCACATTGTCACAAAAATGCATTATCATATGTAAGTAATGATATCTGTTGACTTTCAACTTTTTTTTGTACACTATCTACAAATAGAAAAAACCCATAAATCTTGACCTTTTAAAATGTGCGCTTTAAATCACTATAATTTAAAAGTTTTCACAATTTCATTCTTTTTCAAAATGTTCCCAATAGAAAACATTCCCTTTAAGTTAGTGTGTTACTCTCTCTCCACTGGCCATGCTCTCTGACATAAGACTCAACAAATTACATGCTAGTGCCATGGCAGCAAAGTCACTGATTAGTTACACATGTTTAATCACAGTTGTAGGAAGCCACTTCCTCTTTGACATGCAACCATCAAGAGTCAAACAGACCCGTGCGAGCTCCGAGCGTGGACCAAATTCACACCTGATATAAACCATGTAAAAATGGCCTCCTCTTATTAACCCCCCCCCCCCCCCCCCCCCCCCCCCCCCCCCCCCCCCCCCCTTAGTTATAGCGTGCGGGTCTCTCTGTCGGGGATGTCTGCATAAATAAAAATGTCTGAGTAGGAAGCACACTCAGTCACCACAAGACATCTAGCACGTACTTTATTTCGTAGTCGTCTCCTGTTCAGTTTACATTTGACGACCAGCGAATACCTGGTAAACTATTTATCCACAAATTAAACCACTGTGTATACACATTTAAAATGTTAAGACAATTTCATGGGCAATTGCTGGAAATAGAAAAAGATTTACTTCATGCAAAGGCTGCTATAAAACAAGGTTATGTTCTTCAGTGATCCTATATTGTTTAAAAGTAGTTAATAACTAAGAAAAAAGTTAAATTCGGGTTAATTATTACTGTATGTGTATGACAAAAAAATCCCAAAGCATAAAAGTTGCATGTCTGAATTTAGCTGCTTTCACTTGTGTATATTTTCCTTTTTCCTCTAAGCAGCTCACCCAGTGGGCTAAACCAGCTTGTTCACTAAATTTTAAAAAAAGAAATCAGAATCAGAAAATTCCTTGGAACATATAGTGCACATTTCCTTATCATTAAAAGACCCGTTATGCTTTTCAAGTGAGCAATCGAGATTCATACATTGCTTGTGCTAACTTCAAAGGTTAAAGTGGAGTAAACCATAGCAAAGCAGAAATGAAGCATTTTTGCCAATTACAGTGACTCATTAGGAAAGAAATTCATCACTCCTCCTGTAATTTGTGGCCAAAGGGGCCATGCGCCATCGTGGTCTGGTGTCTGTGACTTAATTAATTATCAGCAGAACAGTTTTGGACAGACTCCGTGCTCTCATCCTCATTGGGGTTAGAGCTGACAAAGTAAGATATTATTTTACTAAATCGTGGGTGCTGCCAGTTAAAAAGAAAATCAATTAAGGAATTAAAGGAAAAGAAAATGTAAAATTCTTATGGTTTTATCCCAAGACATACATTGTACGTTGAGACCTCGGTATTAAAAAAAAATCCATTGAAAAACAAATTAGTCATTTAAGCTCAAATACAAAACAGAAATTGACAAGTGAAAAGGAGCAAGTGACTGGAAACGTCAGCGACACGTGACGGCAGGCTAAAAAGCTCCTTAGCCCAGCAGCGGACAGCAGAACTCATTTCCATAATTGAGGGTTGAAAGGTCAACACAAATGAGTAGGCATTGTGTTGAGCTGATTAGTTATTAGAATGGTATTACTGTCAATCTCTTTTATTCATTCATACAATTACAAGTGGGGGTCTTTGTATGCCTCTGACCTCTCGCTCTTGCGCACACACACAAACACACACACACACACACACACACACACTGACACGTTTCCTAAGACGGACAAAGAGAATTCACAGATTATGTGCATATGTACGAGGACAAACACCTAAAAAATTACGACACGTAGACCTGCAAAAGCATGCTTTTTTGCCGTTAGTAGAATGTACCAGTCACCTCTACACATACACAGGCCTCTGCTCCTAAATTGACTTATTTTCAAAAAAACAAAAACAAGAAAGGAAAGAAAAGAAAAGACTCTTATAAATTACATTTTGTCCATTTAAAAAAATCCTTCCTGTCTGATAACTTTAGTAACTTTAGAGCGCTAATTATTATTATAAAATAAAAATATCTTATGTCCGATGCTTTTTTTAAAATTCAAATCTGAACGCTGTGTAGTTGTATAAAATACACTGCCTCTTTAAAAATGTGCACGCCGCTAAAAAACAAGGAAAACACACGAAATTGCCGTTTTCAGGTTTACTTTGACTAATGCTACAGTTAGTCAGCATTAATCATAGAAACACAAATTACAGCTGCGTGCATTGCAGATTATTGTCATACTTCCCGAGGAAAAAACAAACAAACAAACAAACAAACGAGCATTAGGAAAGCTCATAATCTTAAAACAACTGTGTTGCTTTAACCTGTACAGTGCTTTTGTGCTGTGGAGCTAAGAGGCGACATTTTGTGGTTGCTTTGGGTTTGCAATGCAACACAGTGGAAAGGGATGCATGCATACGTGTGTGTGTTTCTATATGATTTTATATGTGTTTGTGTTGGGGAAGGGGCTAATATTGATTTTCCTATAGTATGAAAAAGAAGGGGACGGAAAAAAAATCCCATCCATTTTTCATTGCTTTAAGAGTCTTCATTTACGAATATTAAGTTGAAGGTAGTCAATAGGGGGATTGTAGACATTGAATCTGTGTGTCCGCTATCTTGCTCAGCAATCTCTGGCATGCCAACTGAAACTGCTAATCTGACATATTATATCAGATGAGGTATTCATGCTTACCACAGATTCTGTGAAAGTCACAGAGCCGGGCATTGAGAGAAGCACCGAAGCCTTGGCCAATTACAAATTTTCCCATTCTTAACAATTTCCAGATTCACATAATGAAAACAAACAGCAATGACAGTGGGAGCATTTACCCTACGTCGAGGTATTTCAATCTCAGTAAGTGCAGGGTATTGTAATTTAAATGCGCAATTAAAAAGTCTTCATCATACCCCGAGAACTTACATGTCATTTACACCAACAGCAGTCTGTGAGAGCAGTATATCGTGACCAGCCTCTGTGATTGCGCTCTTCCTAAAAAAAGGCCCCTCCTTCTGCCCCCTTAAAATGCATTCTTCTCAAGAATGTGAGGATAGCTTAGGACCCTTAAAGAGAGATGCATCCCTGTTGGTCCTGCTCAAGCTGGAAGTTGAGGGGGGAAAAAAAGAAAAAAAAGAGGCCTGCTGCGTCCAACAATGTTGGAATTTGTGGCCTGATTAAATTTTTCCATTACACTTTTTGACACACTTCCGCAACTCTAATCGTGAGTACAAATAAATAAATAAATAAATAAAAAATAAAGACGTTTCAAGTTATTTTAAGTTGTTTGATGAGACATTTTAACTGAGACACAGCGTGCACTCTGCTTCGTTCTAACTGGGACATAATCTGCACCGGAAGAAGACAAATGTCACTTAAATTCTGAACATTTGTAGTTAGTTCATTTTTGTTTAAAAGAATGACTCTTTAGCATACTGGTTAAGCGTCCTAGCAAAGTTAAGATTAACTGCATGTTTGCATGATTTAAAAAATAATAATAATCAAGATTCAATAAAAAAAGGAAATCTAAATAATTATGCTGTCCTGCTGTACCCATGAAGCATATCCACGAATGACCCAGTGCATCCTCGGACTTGCAGAGGCTCAGTCGTCCTCAGCACAGCGCTGTGAGTGTGTGTCATCGGCCTGGTCAGCCCTACTGCAGAGTGGTACAGTCATATCTGTCCCAACAGAGAGGCCTTTGTCATGGCCTGCAGATGTGGAGCAGCCAAAACATTAACGATTTGTTTGTGTAAGCATTTGCAATACAGTATTCAATGACGACACTCTGTCCAGATGACACTCGCCAAGATGCCTCTCTGCCTCCGGATTTACAAAAAGAGTCCGAGACGAGGCGCTCTCGTTCTCTAACGTCAAAGGAGATTTTTTATTAATCTTTGCTTGGGGTTTGTTTAAATCAAATTGAACTCAAAGCTATATGTTTCCTGTTTTACACAGAAGGCAGAGCTGTACATCTTCGCTCACACGTTGCTCCTCCGCGTCCCCACTTTCTGGACAAACTGGTGTTTAAAATCATCTGAATAAGCCAAAACCAAACCATCGAAACCAAACCATTTAAAGGAGAAATTTACCCCTTCTGCTGACTACATGTTAGCTTTTTACCTAAATCCTCCAAATCTGCTGTCTTGTCTAACATTAAATAGTTCTTCCCTTCCCTGTCTAGTCCTTCCTCTCAATCAGGATCTCACTTGTTCGTGTGCTGAGTGGTAATTAAGACACAGCCATATTTGAGTGCCTTCTTGAAGACATCTTTGGCACAACTATGTGGGTGGTCCACAGGCCTGCACCCAATGGTGAGAGTGGATTAAAACAAAAGGCAAACAAAGCCCCGCTGCAGGGGAAGTGGTAACAACCATGTTGTCACTACCAGCAGGGATTTTCTCACTTTATTACATTTTTTTGGATTCATAACCATACACGCCCGTGCCTCTGCTGCTATGACGAAAAGAAAGGAAAAGGGCTCAGCCCAGAATGAACTCTGAGAAGATTTTGACTTCAAACAATTGCGACTGTGACCTGAGCCTTGTTGTTACCTGTTCCTCAAGTGTCTCATGTTTTTCCAGAGTAATAATTTTAGAAAAAGAAATCTGCCTTTCTTGCTTGAACGATGCTGTGCATGTCCACTGACAACTGAGGAAATTTACCTTTGAAAATTCTTCTAAATCTTCGTGTGACAGCGCAGAGTTTGGCCACCATTGCTCCCCTGCACATTCACACCTTGAACGACACTGGATGCCGAGAAAGCGGTGGCGTGGTGAAAAGCCTGCTGCTGCTAACGCTTTCTAGGACACGAGGAAACTGCGCTGCCAAGGTCAACGGCACACATGTTCTAATTGTACAAGGAGCTTGACATCTAGCGGCAGGATCTGGCTGCCCGGGGCTACACAAAGGTTAAGACAGCAAGCTTTATAAAAGCACTTCCAAGCAGACCACCCCCTCCTCTTCCCTTTCCCCATCCTAGCACACACACACACACACAAACACACACTCACGCACACACACAAAAACCCTCCCATGCCCCCAGGAGGAAAGTGTCCGGAAAGCCTGAGGGGACATGATATGCCAGACAAGGGCTTGTTGGCACTTGATTTTAGTTTTTCATGTTTTCATGGATGCGGCACATTAAAGAGTACTCAGTAAGCTGCAGAGGGACAGCAGTCATAAATGCCACATACAAAGGAGACAAAATAATATTGGGAATATTTAGGGAAAATGAAGGTGTAAGCTGAAGCTTTGCAGGCACAGGGTTCGATTTGGCTGATTCTTTCCTTGTTTTCTTATTTGTAAGAAATGGTGAAGATCCCTGAGCACAATTTGAACACCACATTCTTCTTGACGTTCTCTTCAGCACTAAACTGAGCAAAAATGGATTTTAAGTCTCAGTCGAGCAGCGGCTGACGACTGGAACTTTTGAATCCCATCGACGTTAATACGCGGTGGTTATGTCAAGGCCAACAATCGATAGTGTTCGTCGCAAGCTGCACCACACAGCAACAGAGAGCGGAGAATCCGATCATGCTGCAACGACACACTGACAGGGTGACATTCGTAGCTCATCATGTAAGGTAGTGTTGGTTGAGGCATGGTATTATTAGGTTTATTTAAGTATGTATGGGCTCACTGTGCTCTGCCAAAGGCTTGAGATTGTTTCACTGCTACGTCTTTCCTGAAAACAAGCGAGCCAGTATAGTTGCTTCAGCAAGGAAAGAACATTCCACGGACACTTCCAGTCTCGAGCACAATGGCACTGACAGCATACAGTATGTTACCGATAACGCTGTCTGAGTCTGTGTGTATTTTAATTATGCCAGGAGGTGTGTGTTAATCTGTGGAATAAAATTCAGAATAAGTGTGTAGAGATTTTTTTCTTTTTAAATTCCTCTCTTCTTTTTTCCCTCTCTCTGTGGATCTGACTGTTTTCTGTTTTATAAATTGCAATCAACATTTCAAATCAAATATTTGTAACCTAAACTCGAAATCATCCAAACGTGAGATTTGACAGGAGCAAAAACAAGTTTGATTTTCAATCCACAATCCTACAGGAGTGCAACCTGATGGATGATTATCTCTGTACAGAATCTGAGCAGGGTCATCTGAAACACCGAATCAGGAAAAGTGTCTGTGTTTGTCAATTAGTCAGAAATTATATTTAAAAAAAAGGAGCGATCCAAAGAGTAAACTGAACAAAAGAGTCGGGAATCATCAGTGTGATCCCCCACCCACCCACCCCTCACACCAGCATTTCCCCATGCAAAGAGAGCTTCTCCCCAGAGATTACATCACACATTTCTATTCTAAAGAAACCCTGGAAAATGTGTGTGTGCGTGTTCGCGTGTAAGTGTGTGTGTGTGCATGTGTGGGTGTCTGCGTCTGGGTGTGAGTGTTGACCAACATGGGCCAAGATAGAAAGGTATAAATAATAGCAGTGATTTGTTGAGAGCTCTGAGCTTCACTGATACCCAAAACACACACAAACATAAACACGCACACACACAGCTTTCTAAGTTTAAATAAGAGAAATGAAATTGACAAATTGTGATTTTTTTTTTAGTTTTCAAGTAAATTACAGTATTGTTGTTAAGATATGCTGCAGTAAATTGACATATTTTGTCTTATCCTCATATTTCCAATACATAAAATGATTTTTTTAAATGTTAGATTTGCCACAATTTCAATAATAATCTGCCAAATAATGTGGGACTTGTGCTCTGTACGTTTTTTTGTTTTATAGAAATCCAGTCATATTATTCCTGCAGCACTTCATCTGCCTTCGGACCTGACTTTAGCCCTATAATGATAGTGTTGCTGCGCAAAAGCGCAGTATAAAGGACAAATAATCCTTTTTTCCCCCCACATGGCGAAGACGAGCTTTGTCAACCGATCTTGTCGATACTGTGCGCAAAAAGGAACAAATCAAGTGTGCTAAATTTATGTGGGGTGGGGAGGTGGGGGTAAACAAAAAGCATTTCCATAACAAAACAAGTCTTCGACCTGCAACAGATTCCGCAGGCGCTCAGGGACAAGAGACACACATGCAAAAAAAAAAAAAAAACTAAACAAAAAAAAAAAAAAAAAACAAGATAAAAAATAAAAAATAGAAACGTATAAATTAAACGGCTTTTTAAATGAAGTGTTTTTTTTAAAAAACAAAACTATTACGACCCATTGCTTTCACATCTGCGGAATAAATAATTCTAAACCTCTGGGAGAAAAAAAAGCCAAATAATTTTCCAACTTCTTTCGTGTGTTTGTTACAGTTGTGCTTGCATTTCGGCGCGTGCGCGTGCACGTCCGAAACCAACTGCAAAAGTGTTGAAATACACTATTTTGCAGTGTACAGAGCTCCGAGATTTTTGTTTTTTAGACAGGCCTTTAAAATGGGCCTCCGGCACCTAATGTAGACGCTGTAACCAAAATGTAAACTCTTAACTATTATTAAAATTAACCTGCCTGACAAAAGACGATCATATGATGCAGGTTTAACAGTTTTTTGGGGGAGGGAGGGAGGGGGGACAAAACAGACACAAAACTTCTAAATCGTCAGACTTCTTCTTCGACTAAGGTGACACTTTTGACTTAATATTCGCATCGTTTTTTGATTTATTGCAAATGATTCCGCCTATGCCTATGAAATAAATCCAGTATCCCCACTACAAAAAAACAAAATAATAATAATAATGATGATAATAATCCAAATGAATGTGTTAAAACGTTTGTCAAACAAAGTAAAGAAACAAACGTAAATTGAAGAGCAGAGCTGCGAGGGGAAGCTCTGAAAGCAGATCAGGCTAAAGGAACTTCAGCTGATCAAATCCACTCACCGTGCTCGGAAATCACCCCGGCTAGTGCGGGATCCTCGTCCGACTTGAGGTGCTGCGGTTTGGCTTGCTTGCGTCGGGACATGCTGCTGGCTTTAGTGGTGGCGATGCTGCTGCGTTTGCGCTCCGAGATGTGTCTGCGTTTTGCAGATACATCAGCGAAGAGCGAATCAACACACAAAAAGTTCGCAAACAGTCTGGTGGCGGAGAGAGAGAGGAGGAGAGAAAAAATATAAATCTGAAATTAGCCGGTGTTGCTGCTGCCGGTGCTGTTGCTGTGCGTTGGATTGCGCATGTCGGTATAATAATTATGATAGTGAATAATGCCTCGCGATTAATGGCAGTGTGTGAAGGTGGGGAGGATTGGCTGGAGGCCAATGGACGCGCATTGGATATGGTAATGAGGGACGGACTAAGCAATTAGCCGCTTCACTCTCAGACTTTATCCGTCTCTTTTGTCTTTACTATCCAACCTCCACCTCCCCAACAACACAAAACAACACAACACACCAAAATCTCTTGTTATACCCAGTTCACATGGGGTCTCCAACGAGGGGAACGCCGGGCTCCTTTGCCCCCTACTCCTTTGAGTAAGCGCACTGACTCACAAGTGCTAAGGATTCACCAGCGCTTTCTTCTTTTTTCTTTCTTTTCTTTGACGAAGTGTCTCTCCCTGGCCTCAACGATCCATCGTTTACCGCAAAACTTCAGAAAACGTTTTCTCGTTAAGTCTGTCCCGAGATACTGGCTCAGTTCTCGCAGCGCCTCTCTCTCTAACTTCTTTTATTTATTTATTTTTCTTGTTCTGTGCGTGTGGCGAGGTGAACACGCAACTCCTTGAATCGGACTCAAAGGAAGCGACGTCTAAAGTCGAGATGTGTCAGATTTCTGTCGGTGGACATCTTCCCAGTGAAGCAGCCGCTGTTTGAGTTGCTACACGGGCACCGGCAGCAAGGAGAAGTGGACGGGACGAGTTAAGTTCTTTGCAATAGAGCGATAAACTGCCACCAGCTTTTGCTTTTCTAAAGGCGCAGCTCCGCTCTCCAAACTTTGACGCGCGTCTTCCGAGAGAGCGGCGCCAAGATTAGCAACAGTGCTCCTCTCAGTAACAACAAGAACGTCTGTGTGATCAAACACTCGTGTGTCCGACAAAGAGAAGTCGCTTCGGTGCGTGTCTGACCGCGACGAAGTTCCTCCCGTGTACCTCCTCTCGCCGTGTATGCGCCCTCGGCTCGGTGCGCTCTCCAAAAGCGTCTTTTCTGGATATTTGCTGATCAAAAAAGCCCTAAGCACCACTTGATTTCCGAAAAAATCCAAACCAAAACAAACAAACAAAAAGAAAAAAAACTAAAGCTTTACTCGATGTCTTTCCTTCGCTCGGCTCTCGGGCTCATATCGAAACCAACTTTGAAGTTATCTTCTGGCAGCCCTCTAGCAGCGTCGGTCGGTCTGTCGCTGTTGGGCATGGCTCTGTGTGTGGGGGACTGCGCTGTGTGTGAGAGTCAACCCCCAAGCAGGGGTTCAGCCCATTGCTTTCAGCCACCACTAGGATGTACCACCACGTTACTGTTCAATGGATCGTCCTCAGACTTCTGTGTGAACACCCAGATTTGACCTCCCATCATATAATATCTCACCCGTCACCGCCCGTATCCGCCAGAAGGCTGGGTCATCATATTAATGCGGCAGAGTATTTTTATTTCGTGACATCGGCGATTTTCTGATTACACGGTAGGCTTTCAATCACAACACCCCGGCTTTATTCTAACTTTGATTCTGGAATGTGGACATTTTACGCACGGTGGCGGTTTTTGAACATGTGGGCTGCTTTTTGATTTATGTACCGACACTAATATTGGGGAATTATTGCAAAACAACACAATAATAATAATAATAATAATATGAATAAGTAAAGTGTGTCAGAGTACACATCATACAGCATATAATTAAAACCTCTTTCCCTCAACACACAGTTAAAATAAATACAGAAATTAATTATAATTTTGCACTAAAATGTACGCATGCACGGTGGGGAGAAAGGAACCAAATAAGCTCGTGCTTGAGTGCCATGCGAACACTGCGTTTTATTTATTTAACAGAAGTAACGGTTTCATGTTTATTTCCGTATTGCTAACTTAAGGAAAATGCATTTTCATATTGCATCGTTAAAAGTGGATGTGGAAAATGGGCACATCATAATCGCGCTTGTTTCCGACTTCAGGCGCACAAATGCTGCCAATTCCTGACTAAATTAGAAACCTTTTTACTGTAATGATAGATCTTCAGCTTTTTTCAGTTCATGGGTGAGCTCAGTTAGAGCTTCCCCGCTCTCCCCCCTCCCTCGCCCTCCCTCTTGTCTGTTTGACTTGTCTATTCCCCCGCGTCCACCTCATATGAGAGACAAATCTGTTGACAACAAGGTCGTCCTGTGAGCAAACTTTCGGTGCCCCCCTTTTTCTTCTTCCTCTCCATCTCTTTCCATCATCCCCTTTGAAGTTATGTCCAAAAGGCTGTTATTATCTGGTATTAATAGATGCAGCCCCAGGAAGACAAAATCAGCTATTGATAATTGCAAGGAGTATACGGCAGCTACTGTATCGATCGGCGTGTCCTCCACTCCCCTGGTACTGAGAGATAAGGAGACACACTCTTTAGAGCAATATAATTTCTTTTGACCTATCTGCCTGCTACAGACTTATGATGAATAGCCAGAGTGGCTGAAGTCCTTTATCACCAAAGTTACCCCCTTGATATAATATTGATTCTTTATAACTAGCTCGCCACACAAAAATCAAACTGTCCACTTGGCCATCATCATCATCAATATCATCACAAAGGCGGAGGAATGAAGATCCCCCGCGCGTCTAAAGACGAGCCGTTACAATCTCCTCTGTAGGCCTAATCTTTATTTTGCTGATGATGAAAGGAGAGGGGAAACGAGGCAAGGTGCCATTTAAGACGCGGTGCCATTTAATCCGGTATAGACTACACATACACACACGGCACACACTTATAGAGAGAGAGGGAAAGAGAGGGGGTGTCCAGACCGGGCTGCCGAACAGCTTTGGAATTCACGTCGCTTGAAAAGTTTGATTTCCACTAAGCTTTACGTAACCCTAAGAGCCCCTGTGATTTTATATAGTTTGATCTGACTTCAAAAATAAATAAATTACCAAGTCAAATATTACTGTTCTCCAATTTACTGCGTTGGACGAGCAAATAAATACATAAATACGTTTTTTTTTTTAAAAAAGCACTTTTTTGTTTCATGGCACTGCGGATGCCGGATGCGCCTCAGAGGTATCCTTTAACCTTAGAGGCTGCTTCGCTGCAGAGCTGGAGCCCCACCGAGGCTATTACAACGGGGGCCACTCTCTCTATTCTCCGAGAGAGGAGTGAGAGTGCTGCTGGTGCTGCTGGTGGAAGAGGAGGAGGGGGAGGAGGAGGGGGGCATGGTGGCGGAGGAGGGTGGGAGAGGAGGGAGAGCAGAAACGTGTAATCACCCAAACAACCGTTTTTACCCGTTTCACCCCCTCTGGATCTGTGTCGCAAGGTGAGAAAAGGGCTGCTTGGGCTTCCACGCTGGCCCTCGCTGCATCACAAAGTGCACAGGCAGACTTCGGTAACAACTCCTCTCCTCTATTCTTACACCCCGCAGTCCGCTGTGAGCCTGTCTGCCTTTCACTGCGGATATCGTGGAGGGAGGCCGGAGCGTGAAGAAGACACCAGAGAGGTAAAAAAAAAAAAAAAAAAAAAAAGACTCCCAGAGTTTGAATTTACTGCTTCGCTTTGGCCGCTGTGCATCACTGTATAATAATAGCTTTACAGTTATCCGTTACATACCTTTAAATAGAAGGATCTAAGAAATTGAATTTTTATATGTGTGGCTCAGGTTGTAAAGCATGTGATTAGACCGCTAAAGTGGCGCAGTATGAAAAAAAAAAATATGCGTGCGTTGCGTCGGTGTCCAATCAGACGTCTTTGCGCCGCCGCAACTGGTGCCAAGACGCATTTACACACACCGCAGGCTACTGTAGCAGCCTATAGCAGCCTATGGCATAATCCCAGGGCTTCATCTGCACCAATCAGAGATGAGATGGAACTTTTTCTGCCACTGAATGAGCCCAATTACAGCGTCTCTGAAGGCAAACCCAAACAATATTTATGTTGTTTCATTGTCTGCGTACGCTTTTGAAGCAATCTATACTTACATTCTGTCTGTTGCTAAACTTGTACTTTATTCCTTGTAATTAGTCCACGAATAATTTACAATTTAGCAATGATTTTTTTCCCAGTCTTAGAGCTAATAAATACAATTATTACGTTTTGGCAAATGCATTATTAATAGTAGAATTTAGCGTATTTGAAGTATAATAATACTACACATATACAGAATCATTATGATGATTGTAATTATTGGAGCATGGTCACTATAGAGGTTTTAATAATCTTGTGTCCTAGAGCTAATTTCTGCATATATACTTGTAAATGTATAAAGTAAACACATTGTTATCCCCCACCAGCCTTTATCCTTATACTACTGTATGTCTTAATACTTCTAAATTTGCATTTAAAATTTAATTATTTTAAAATGAAAAAAATAGGAGCACAAGTTGTGTTCTAAAGTTTATTGCGGCATGCAGAACTGTTTGTATGTTCTTTTTTAATTAAGTTTTGTTGAGGGGGGGTTCAGAGAAAGTCACTTCATGTGCAGCTTTAGCAGACACTGCATAGTTTTTGCTATGTGCTACACATCTTTTAGTTGGATATCTAAACGCACACATACTTGCACACGATTTGATACATAATTGTGGACATCATGCATAAGTAATGGCTGTTGTAGCTGGGACTCTAACTAAGTGGTAACTGTCTGTGATCCTGCTCTGAAAATTGAGTGTTGTGCTCTCACACTGATCGCACAATCAGAGATCAGGCGGCACATGAGTCTGCTTGATAGAACCCAACCATATATTTCCAGTTATCATCAGGACCTGCTCATCGTGCTTCATTTGAGCCAAGCTGAGATAAAATGTGACAGGCAGCTTGTACCTGAGATGAGTAAAATTTGATTTGACTGGTCCCATCAGGTTTAATTGAAATGAATTGAATCAGCCCATTTCTTCTGCTACTGTAATTAAATTAGTAGCTGGGCCGCAATTGGACGTCGAGTTGGCACTTGAGAGGAGATGACAAAATGCTCATTGCTGCCGCCAAAGGACTATGTGTCAAATTTGATGTGAAAATGCTGTTTGACACACTGGCATAAGCTGTCGCTTTGCTCGAAGTGTGTACAAACAAACACGCTGGGATTATCTCCTGGACTGAGCCACTTCCTCATGTGAATGAAAAAGTGTGGAGATATGCATGCAAGTCATCAGAACAAATTAAGTGTGAAAGCACATTTGCTGCATATAGAGTGCAGCAACATTTCTGTTATTGCTTTATAGCCCCCAAAACACCTAAATGAATGCCAAAAACACTGACGCTGGCTTGCCACTGCAGCTCTTACAAGGTCTGAAATAAAAAGGAGTCACAGACTCAGAGTCTGTAACCTATGGATCTTTTGAAAATTCAAAATTAAGAATTAACATGAGAAAAAGTTGAATAAAATTCTGCAGCATGCAGAAATAATAACACTGTCGACGTGTGATAAAACTGCAGTGCTCGTAGATTGGTTTATATTGGTGTAAGCTTCCTCGATAAAGATACACGTGAGAACATTATTGCACTTTGATGTTTGAATTGGAGGCCTTGTGTCAAATATCTCCTGTATCAACCAGGCCCACCACTCAGGAAGGGAAGAGGTTTTACTGCTCCAAGGCCTTGGTCATCTGTGGCTCTAATGCCATTTCCAAGAACGATGAGCAGAAAAGGGCTAAAGCCGCACTGATGACACTTAATCTCATTGGAATTCCTTGTCAGGTTTGACCTTGGAAAGATATTAGCCACTCGACAAGTGACTGTGGGCGAGGGGAGGGGCTGTGTGTCTGTCTGCAGTTACTGTGCAATTGTAAGTTTCTATTTAAGTATACAAATATGCTTCCCTGTGCTTTATCGCATATCATAGTGGCAAAATGATTTTCACTGAACTTGAAAGCCATTTCAGGTTTACAAGTGCAGCGTGAGCTTTTCTACCGAGTGTGTCTGCGCAGCGGTGTAGCAGTCGTGATGCGACTGTGGGGTTGTTTAGAAAGAGATTATCCATATGCATGTGAGCAGCCAGAAACCAGACCATTGGGCTGCAGGGATCTGTGGTCCAGTGATGTGTGTGCCACATTGTCTGTTCAATACAGGCATCTAAATTTTTAAACAGCATCAGTTACTTCATACTGCCATTGTTTTGGCACCATTTGCCTTGCTTAATCCTGTCACATATCTGTGCTATCTTACAGTGCAGAGGTATGTGTCTGTGAGTGTGTGTGTGTCGGTGTGGGACGCTGAGAGATTTTGTGTCATTATGAGTAGTTTGCGATTAGAAGTTTGTGTGTGTGTGTGTCAATATCTTTACAAATTTGTGGAGAGAGATAAAACTTAAACGCACTCATTTTTACACTGTGCCTCTGATTTTCGACATTCTCACAAGTGTGTTTCTGTATTTTACTCCCAAAGTGACTGCCTTCATTCAGTCCACAGTGTTGCATCAGTTTGTTTCAGCTGTTCCCACTACAAAAATGCATACAAGGTGACATTGCTTGCAAACAGCCTGCAAGCATTAAAAGCAGCATTTAGAATCAAAACGATATCCATCCAAGTAAAGCTGAAGAGATCCCGTGTTGCCACTTTTTGCAAAAAAAACCAACAATTCCTGACTTTTTCCTTTTAAGTACTGGTATCTAAATAGATGCGCATTTGTGCACGAATGTGTTTCACAGACTGTTTTCAACTTAAGAAGTAGAATAAATTGGAAGTAAATATGACGCAGCGTTTGTCTCAGTGATATCAGACTTCAACACCCGCACGTCCCAGAGACATAAAAAAAAAGCAAAGTGCTGTTAGAACATTACTGCTGTAAAGGAGTTGCATCTTGTGGGGAAGATTCCTCAGTTTACCATTCTGGATGCACCGTTATGTCAACAAACCCTCAGTCTTTCTCTTTCTGTCTCCAGGGAGAAATATTTGCACAGGGAACCCTTCTCTGTATAGTTTCTATAGTATTCACTTATTTGTCCCCAACGCTGACTTATTTATGGCAACCCGCTAATGAGCTATACGGTCTTTTGTAGTGACAGACAGCATGTGTAAACATTTAGATTTTTTTTCTCCCTCTTCAAGTACAAGGCGAGATCCACCAAATTAAAAGGCACAAAGTGAAATGAAATCGCGCAGCAACCTAACACCTGATCAAATACAAGGTTACCCATGCAGTGTTTTGTGTTTTGCCGTGTTAATGCCCTATGTTGCTATCAGTCTGGCGTGTGTTTTGGAGGACTGCCAGCCAGAGGAGGAAGAGCACCTATTTTGTGGAGAGGTAATTGCTACACAGTAGCCTCTGATTGCCAGGAACTTTCACTGGGAACGGCCCCGGCTCCCTTTTCACTCGCACCGACAGCCTGATTACAAATCATCTTATTGATTTGATGAGTGCAAGATGTTTGCTAATAACTGTTCTCATACCATCTGTTAATCTTTGTTGTGATTAAAGAGGTAATCCCAATACCCATTATTCCCAATGACAAGAGCGGGGGGATCGTTCTCTTACACAAGCTTTAGTCTCTCGCAGGCCAGGCTGGGCTGAAAGGGAAGCTCGGGAGAGGGGGATGGGGGTGCAGTACCTAGGATATCAGCGATCTCCGAATGCAACTGAGAAGTCTGCGCCACCTTCCACATAACAAACGCGATACGAAAATAAAAGGGGGGGAGAATTACATCCTTGCTAAAAATCCATTACCTCGTGTAATCACGCAAAATGATTTTTCTTAAATATGATAATAAATCACAGGCTGGATCAATAGCCTGCGGACCAACTGCTATGCCCTGATAACGTATCAATCAATATTTAGTATTTAGTATTTAGATTTTAATTAATACCTTGGCGGGGCTCGGAGCCCGTTAGCACACGAAAGAAATATAATCTGTGATAAAAATAGACCAGAATAAATACATTTTTAAAAGCAAATGAGCTCCTGTTAGCATTTGCACAGTAGCCCCTCGTATCTGTCATTGATCAGTCAGTTTCTCGGTTGTGATTAAGGACCCTTCAAAATCAAGCTTTGTGTGTGTGGAGGTGTGCGTGTGTGCATGCATTGCATAGAGGAGGGATGGACGTGTGCGTGGGTTCACGTGGAAACATTTTCATCGATCATTCTCGGTAAGGCTGAGCTTCTGAAGCACCTGATCCAAACTGTTCATACACAGAAGATCAAGTGTGAAGGATGTGTTGTATTTCAAGTGAAAACATAAGCAAAAATATGAATATGAATATGCTACCAGAAGATTTCTGGTTTATCAGTAGTCTGAGATATATTATATATTGACAAATCATGTTTCTGTATGCTATGTTTACATTGTTTGGATTTGCTAACATGCATATCTCAAAGAGTTTGGTATTGCTTGATGATTCAAAAATATATATATTTGTTTGCTTTCTCCTCTTTTAAAAAAAAATCACAAAAAATGACTAGCAGACAGAGAAGTAGGTATACAGCTAATTGGTTAAGGCCAAATACTTGCGTTAAAAAAAAAGTTATCGTTGTTGGAAAAGACTCCAAAGATAATTGCAATTTCATTGGGAGCCTGAGCTGTTAAAACGTGTCTGTGTGGGAACGAAGTCTGCAAAGTTCCTCAAAAACTTCTGCTAGAAAAACAGCGGTTAGTATGTGTAACTCACAATCTATTAGTATGTGTGAAGTTCCCGTTAGAGTTCACGAGTGTTGTTGTGGGGTGCAGTGATGAACAAACTTTCGTTTGTGATGGCTATGGGTTTGCTTACCCATACCCTGGCTCTGTCCATTCCCAAACTGTGATCTTTTCCTGAACTCTACAAAGGAATTTTGTTGCATAAAGCTAACACAACAGCCAATGATTAGGAAAGAAGTTAACAATAAGAAAGAAACACTGATTTAAAACAAAGCAGCGCTAAGAGAGACAGAAAAAAACTCACATTTCCCACAGAACATGAGACACAAACTAATTTATTCTACTTCCACTCATCCGGCCTCCTTGTGTGGCCTTTGGCACTCTTTAGGGAGATCTTTGTTTCTCTTTTAGCAGAGTTTGCACTGGATGTTTAGTGTCGCCATGCTAGTGAATCACAGCACCTAAAGACACTTTGGTGTGTACAGCACTGACACACCAGCAGCTTCAGCAGAATGGCAGAATTTAAATAGGAATAAGAACAGGTGGAAATACCATGCAGACTATTTGTTTTCCCAGCACTAAAACTAGTAATCCTAATCTTAATACTCCTGCATGCTTACAGATATCCTGCATGCAGTAGCTTTAAACAATTTAAGTGATGCTTCCTTGAATTACTCTGGAGCATACAGTAAGGAAGTGCAATTAATCAAACGATGTCCTGTTCTTACAGAAACACTTAAGCAAATAGTTTCAAACTGATGCATTTAAGTCATTGCTTCTTGAATTTACACGCAGGGGCCCTTTTATAATCTTTCCTTAAGGTTTTAAGTGTTGAACACAGGACTGCCAACCGCTTTTCAATTGGATTGAGTCCTGTGGCATTTGTAATTGGAATCCTTTTGCTTTATAAAGAGATTAAAATAGTTAAATATAGAAGCAGAAGGGCAGAGTTTGACCATCAGGATGTGCATGGCTAACACAAGATTAATAAGACATAGTTAAACAGGATTCAGCGCTAATCCTCCTTCGAACTAGTGCATCTGACTTGACTGGTTTGACTTGTAATCTGATGACACGTGTCTTTCCTTACTATGTATTTTCTTAGTTAAAAATGCACGAATTATGATTCATGTATCAGGTATGTATTTACAACTAACTAACTATATGATGTCAAGTTGAGTTTATCAACACGACATTTTGTCTTATTCTGTTTGAAGATCAGCATTTAGTTGTACCTTACAGAGCATATGAAGAGGAGACTGAAGGGCTCTACAGATTTTTGGCTGGAGGCTGTGGTAGTTCTAAGGTTCCTGGAAAGTCAGTCGGTGAGCTAACAGGACATGTGCATGTTGCTCTGGGCTACGGCTGGATTTAAGTGTGTCACGGCTGTCTGATGTCTAACCCAGGTTAACAGGATATTAGGCCACAGCAAGTGGCTGGTCTCTCATTTAAGCTGATCCCTGACACACACGTCCAGTGTCACTTTGGCACATACTGTAGGACACGCGCATAAGTCAAGGTCACACCTTTGCCTGAATCTTTTTCATGTTTTAATATCTATTCAATGATCATTTCTTATCAAAGTGATGAACCCTCAGACACAGACAAGTTCCTCTGACGTGATAAGTCTGATTCAATATTTTCCCACATCCACAGCCATCAAACTGCAGTTATCACTGTTGAGCTTGAATATCAGATTAGCTCCGTGTTAAAGCTCACACACCATGAGACTGGACTGCATGGGCCAATCCCCATTAATCCCGTCTTACTGTTAGGTGGACAAGGTGCCAAGGAGGCCCTGTGTGGGCTGGCAGTGGGTGTATGTTAGCAGAGTGAGTCAGCTGCTGCCGGAATTACTGTAATTGAATTAGTGTATGTGTGGTAGTACACAGCAGTTAAAGTGATATCATGTAAAAACAATGTAAAATTCACAAGTTACACACTGTGTATCATCAAACTATATATTTAAGACTTTCTCAGCATCACCAGCATGAGGATTTACACGGACCAATCATTAGTAATACTGTGAGAGTTTGTTGACTCATTATGACGACTGTAAGGATATAGTTTCCCTTCTTTACATGCAGCCTGATTAAAGATGAGGTTATTAATGTTTACTTAAAAATAAATGAAGAAGTATTAGTATAAATATTTTTACCCTTATACATAAAAAATCGTAGGTTTACCATAAACTCTGCATAGTGATATTATTTTTTTTTTCTTTTTGAATTTTAAGCTGGCTGTGACTTTACAGTTTACTGAAGGGTCACTGCTATCATCAGCCCCATTTTCAACCATTTAAACAAATAAATATATGCTTAATCACCCAGTAAAGTAAGTTAGAGTCTAGTCCTAAAAAATAAGATTTAGCTGTTCACGAACTTCATATCCGTGTTGTTGCAGACCAAAGAAAAATATACTGAATTTATACAAAGTGGAAAATAAAATGTGTCGTAACTTTTTGTTTGTGTGGAAACCTGTATATCATTAGGATGTATTTGTGCGAATGTAAATACACAGATTCACTGCTACACAAATGAAAGTTTAGAGTCCTGGTCTGCAGGATTTGTCTTGATCAGGTGCCTCTGGCATCACATTTCGGCACTGGATATGCTTATGGGTTTGCTTTTTCAGCATGCAGGATTAATGTTGGGAAAAAAAAATATTTCAACTCAAACCCAAAAGGAAAAGCGACTCCCAGAGTAGCTTTGTTTAAGTCTTGTGTATGGGAATCTAGGATAGCATTAGCACACGTTAGCAGATGCCTTCAGCTGATGGGAAAAAAAATTGTTTAAGGAGAGTTTTGCTTGAGCTTAGTACTTTTGCAAAGACATCATGGCAATAGAAAATATATACAGAAAATTGCGAGAACAGTATTTTGCTTCTGATTGTTGAGTCGGTGTTTTGTTCGAGAATAGCTCACAAGCCTAAGCAGAAAGGTCCTAGTTTAATTCAAACTCATTTCTCTCTTCCCCATTTGCTTTTTTTTTTTTTTTTTTACATATTTATTAGAAAACAAGAATAAAAAATTATGTTTCATTGATTCACATGTGGAATTTCTGAAAAAAAAAAAAGGTCTACAGCTGAAAACTAAATTAAGAGAAAAGAAAAGCAGAGCAAACCAGAGAAACTGAAAAATTGAAATAATGCTGAAGCAGAGGATGAAGATGGTGGAGGGGGATGACGGACAGTTGTGGAGACAGGGTTGTTAGTTTATGTAGGCTGCGGGCTGACTCGACTGGAAAATTTTGATCACTTTAATTTACTATATCCAGGGTTGCCTCTCTCCCTGTCCAGCACTTTTATCAAGCCCTGTGAGCCCGTATTGATTTTTTTATTTTCTGCCCAGGATAAGAAGACAGAGAGTTAGGGAGCTCTGGTGAATGGAGAACTTTCCTCAGATTGCTGCTATTCTCCAGCTTATTGCATCCTGTCGTTTGTAGTTTCAGATGATGTCCAGTACGCCACGGCTGCTCCAGCCAATAAACAAGGTGACTAACAATGGAAGAGGGCCAGGAATGAAGAGAGGGAGACAAGCTAACCACCACACCACACACAGCTAGAATGCAAGGGCGGAAGAGGACATTTTATAGCTAGAATTTGCCTTTTTTTTCTTTGTTTTTACGGCTATGTTGAGAGGCTGTTTTTAAAACGTATCATTATGACTATACTGCAGTATAGAAAGCTCATGTCATGTGTTTTATTTTTATTTCAGTCTTTTTAAAATCATTTTTTTGGGCATAAAATTTTGTCATCATATTAAGCGAAGCTCTGTGAGGCAGGGGCATGATTTCTTAGGGATTTCTTAGCTAGGACTACAGCTGTAAAACATTCAGCTTAAATGTAGTTTCTCTAAATCGTGGTCATTTAGGATCTAAAATAGCAAACCTTTTTTTCCTTGGACAGCAGAGTATTATAATCCTCCCCGACCCCTGAAGACAAGATACAATTTAACATTTTTTAATATATTTGTATATATCTGTATTCTTGTTACTGTGTTTCTCCCAGAGCCAAATTAATTATCACCTTTGCCCCAAAGAAAAGGCAATTAAACAGGAGAGCTAATGGTTTTTCCTCTAAAAATGAAACGGGACAAAGGTTTTGTTCCCATTTTATTTTTTTAATAACGTGTGTATCAGACAAATTGTTGCATAAAATCTTCTGATTTTCTTTTACATTTTTTTGCTTCTTTCTTTCTAGTGGCTCTATTTTTGCATTTTCATATGTTAGCCTGTGTGTGTGTGTGTGTGTGTGTGTGTGTGTGTGTGTGTGTGTGTGTGTGTGTGTGTGTGTGTGTGTGTGTGTCTGAGAGAAGAGAAAGTGGGTGGGAGAGAGAGTAAGAGAGAGAGAGAGATTAGTGACAGTCTGATAAAAGATGTCTCCAAAACCCTAATTAAAATTGAATACCCCTGCGAATGCAAAGCAACATGCAATCTGCAGGTATTTCATTTAGAGCAACTATCTCAGCGTAAAGCTGCTTTTTTATGTCTTTCTTCATTGCACACAAATAGCTATACCCAGTTCATTTTATTTTTCACACTTCCACATCTGCCGCCGTCTTTGTCAGACCACACAAGCTTGCCCTTCTGTCCCTCTCTTGATGTAAGACAACACTGATAAAACAAAATCAAGCTGAGGAACCTGCAGTTTGTCCCCCCCCCCCCCCGAAAAGGCTTTCAAGGTTCAGCTCATTAAGATACTTAAAAAACAGAGAGCTCTCTAATGAAACTGTGAGCAGTGATATTTTGATAACGCAGGCAGCCCTTATAAAAAGGATCTTCCTCGCCTTTATTTCTTAACAAATAGCTACGCTGATAATACTTTGATAGCTATGGCGCATCTATTTGTCAGCAGCAGTTTTTAGAAACGGATTGGAAAGAAAGTCAAAGCAGTAACTCATTAAACTTTGATCCGACTCGTTTTGGAAATAAAAAATATGTAGACAGTTGCAGTGAGTTTGATTGGTTGGTGGAGATGTGCACTTATGGTAACCGTGTGAAATAACGAGCGAGACTGATTTAATTTACAGATCATATCTGGTCATTTCTCCTGTTCTGTCTTCAATAAAAAGTGCGTGTTCACAGTTCCTAAATCTTCACATTGCCTGCTTGTTGCATCATTTAAACTGAGCCTCTTCCTCTGTCTTTTTTGTGTAAGTTTTGTGTGTAAAACGAGAAGACCTATTGCACTGTACAACTGAAAACCGTCTTTGAGATATGACCTGTGTTGTGGCTGCAGTAGCACTTTCACTTCCTACTGTCTGGACTCAGACTGCCGGCCATGTGATCTCAGTTTAGAGGAATCCACACACACTTGCCAGTGTCATCAGCAACTGGTGGCATATGGTTTACCCAGCGGTCAGACTCTTCAACTAGTTATTAGCTAGTTATTCATATTATTATTATTATTATCCGTTAGCTATTTCATTTGTTTGTTTTGGTTTTTTGACAGGACATTTTTTATTTTGGGGTTTATTTGTATGTTTTCTCCAGGTTCTTGGGAAACCACCTTCACATATGAAATAATTCTAATGTTATAGTAGCAAAAAAGAAAGAACTAATCAAAAAGAGAGTTCAGTCTCAATAACTAGAAGCAACGCAAATATAGGTTATAAAAAAGTAAATATTTGCCTGAAAATAGGGGAAAACGTTGAATGGGAAATGAAAAATGATCTTTAAAGAGTAAAGGAGAGGCTAACTGAATATTAACCAGGCCACATTTTGTATGTTTTGTCGTGAAAAAGCATGAGCTGCACAAACAAACTAGGCTGCAACAGCCTTAGTGCAAAAATATACCAGTATCCAGGACCTCTGGTTTTGAAAAACCAGGAGTGCTTAAACATTGCTCAAAGCTCGCACCTATAATCATTTTTACTTGGCCGTCTGCCCATAATGCAGAGGAAATTGCTCTGGCTTGAGCCGCCGTTTAGTCACAAGGATATGGTCAATTTGGTACTCTGCCAAAGCCATACCCCTGAGTCATTTTACTGTATGTATTTTTTGTTATCCATTCCCAGAACAGCAGTTGAATCATACAGCACATAAATAATCCCCAGCACAGAGCTGAAAGTGGTGAACAATAAATGTGTCTTCAACAAGTGCTTGTTTTCCCCTAACCCCACAGAGCAGGCTTTTTTAACCTCCTCATTTTCCATGTAGACAGTTATTAACTTCTCAGATGATATCTTGTCATTGTTAACTATCGATTCCCGTCATCATTAGAGCGTCTAATAACGAGGCTCTTGCCTTGACAATTTTTGTATATCTGCCAGGAGTGACAGTCCCTCGTGTTAAAGACATGTTTACTTCACTCCGGGATCAATAAATGCTGTGAGCCAGCATGAGACAGTATAGGCCCTTACCAGTGTTATCGATGCACAGTGTATCACATTATGAAATATACGTAGGTGGAAGCTGCCCACAAGATTAAGGAGTCCTCATAGATCAATGAAGAGTATGAGCATTAATATGTGCTGCTACTTCCATCCCCTGGACACCATAGGTTATTTTTGCTCTCAGGCTGAACACCGATGCACGTGCTTTTGCGTGAACTGGGAGAATTAGATTTGCTTACCGGTGTTACAATCCAATATCTATCATTGAAAGGATTCTTTTCACACACGGCCAAAGGTCTCTCATTTTAGGCCCGGGCAGCGGCGCTGCAACTGAGTTCTTATGTAAGATTTTAAACTTATTAAGATGGGAGAAAATCTACTTTTGCAATGTGTTTGCATGACCGTGTGTGCGTGTCTGTGTGCGTGTGAGACAGCAGTGCTGAACTTGAGAATGAGGGTGGGAAAGCTTCACGATGTCAGGAAATGCTCTTTCTTCAAGCGATTTCACGGTTTAATTCCATGCTGAAATTTCGTCACCTTATATTAACCCTTTCATGATCTCGCTTTATTTTTTTCCCTTTAATCTGTGAAAGAAACCTCTTTGTTATTTGCATGTACCCTGAAAATGACTATATTACCCAGCACCATAAATATGACGTTTTCCCCTAGTAATCATCTTGACCACAACCAGTTGTCCTCATATAGAAAATGAACTCATAAAACTCACTTCCTATGATGCACGTCAGCCCTAAGAGCTTCTCATCTGAATATATCCCCACTGTGGAGGACAACAGAGGCGTGTTGTCATCCAGCTGACCCTTGAAGTGGCTAGATGAAGGGCATTGAGGAGGAGGGGTGAAGGGTGGAAGGGAAACTTGGGCCAAGGTCAAGAAAGCTAATTTGTTTCCTGTGTCCCCCTGCCGTCCCTGAGAGGCAGACCACACACTGCCCATTCAAAGGGGGGGGCTTTAATGTGGTCAAGGGTGCATAACATGGGGTTGAGCTCATCAGCTGCTGGGTCCTGTATCATGTAAGAAAGAAATCATTTGTATTTTTTTTCTTATTAAGAAAACTATTGTATAAAAGATATAATATTAGTGCTGTACAAGACTATATTTTGGGGCATTGGATAGAATGACAACTTGTGCACAAAAAAGTACACAGACACGGTTAACATGGTTATTCTATGTTGGGGTTGAATGAGATTTCACTAAATGTGGCCAAATATTTTACTAATTATCTTCAAATGACACTAATTAGTGATTATATCACCTTTCTCTAACTGTGTCAGCTGGTCAGGGGAGCATAAGGAATGTGAAATAACAGAAACTACAATTGACAATCACTACAGTCATCAGCTGTGTCACCACGAAAATATATTTCACACACACACACACACACACACACACACACACACACACACACACACACACATGATTATCATTAATTTATCATTATCTGCTTCTCAAGTAAAGTTTTGTGTTAGTTATTACTCTTTGTTAAAGAAAAAAAGTATCAAACAAAGAATTTACAAGTACTTTAGGAACTAGTGACTCCTCTGGCATCATTAATATGTTATTAACAGTAGAATCCTGAGTTGCCTTATAAGTAGCTGCTATTTGCACCACCTTAAAAACTGTGATATCCATCAGTAAGCACTGTAAACTGCAGTGGAACTACAGGTTAACAGCACTGCTCGTTATAGGAATTTGAAAACAAACTTTTCTTTTTAACTGATAAAGCTGCGGTGGGATTTGGTGAGTGTAGTCATGTATGAAGCTTCTCCTTTATAAACTGAAAGGTAGCTGTGGTGTGTGTAGACTCACAGAGAGCTTTGATGTAAAGCTGTAAATATTAATTATAATTTTTACGTTTGCTCTTGCTATTTTAGTTATAATAAAGCTGGCACCCTCCGAGTGGTCCGTTGAACACAAACGGGTTGTCTAAGCGGAGCAGCCCAGCGTTGTGTTATTTTAACAGACAAAGTCAAAGAGGAAGCGAATACATTTGCCACCTCGGGGGCACACATGGTACCTCTGTCGATCCTGTAAAGCAGTATTTAATCAGTGCCTGCATAAGGATGCAGCCTTCAGTAGGGGGAAAGCCGTCAGCCATACAGAGAAAAGGCTTCAATTACTCAGCTACCGCATTTGACAAAGGCCAGACCCTGTAATTCACGGCGCATAGGTGTGTATATGTTTGAGGAACAAACGCTGATTCATTTACTGTACAAATACTGGGATATAATAACAGTGAACATCTAATCGCAGATAAGTTGGCTAAGTTTTTAATGGATGAACATATAGATTGATGGACTCAAAGTTACCAAAGAGATCAGTATTTTTTTTCTTTTTAATTAGCACCTGTGAGCTGTTTCCCATTAACACTGTGCACATTAAAAATCCCTCTGCTTTTTCTAATTAAGTAAAGTGGAAACAGATTAGATGGCTTCTTTGAACAAAGGTCAGTGATTGCACTTTGTCTCGCCCCACTGTTTGTTTGTTTGGCCGGCACCAAGAGAGAGTCTGCCACTTCTTCGCAGAATGTCACTTCACAATCACTGTTTGTTTTAGGGAACAGCCTTTTCTTACCCTTTCTGTTCATCTCCTCGCAGTGTTTTTTTGTGTCTTCTTCAAAATGTGATCAATAGATAAAGACGTGCCTCTCGCTCCTTTTTTTTTTTTCCCTTGGTTCCATAGAGGCGAACGTATATTCTGCTCTACAGGTGGGAAAGAACGGCTGATGCGATATAGATTTTTTTGCTGATATGATTATGAAGCACGTGGAATGTCAGATTAAAGCCAAACTGATGAAAGATAGGCATCAATCGGGGACATCTCCGGAGAGGCTGCGAGGCATGACGTGCTTGTCAAGAAGGAGGAATATAGTGACTCATCCCTCCCTAATCTCCCCTTTCCTGGACAATTGATCTGCCTTTCATATCCATTAGCGTGGCTTTCATAGGCGCTGTAATGAATGGCCAGACAACAGACATACTTCAAGATCAAACTCGTCTCTTAGACGGAGAGGAAAAAAATAGCTGAAAAAACCCACAGATAGCAGCTGTGATTCACACAGGTATCTCAAACTTCTCCAAGTAGGACCTTCATCTTAGTGTTACTAAGAATAATGGTGTAACTTACAACCGTGGTGTTATTCAGTTGTTAGTACTTAGAGCTGTGTTTCCCATTCATAATGTACTTTTTCTGGTAAAAGATGGAAAGAAGAAACAAAGTATTAGTGTTGTACTGGTATAAAGTTATTCCATCTGTTATTTTAGGGATTTTTCTAATAAACTAGTGGTTAATGTCACATCAATAACTAGTACTTTTTAGGCTGGCAGCTGACAGCGGATGTCACTTTAATTTGCAAATGTTTAAAATGCACTGCAGTCAATGTCTGAATTCACTGCGATTATGATGACGCAATAAAAATGATTTAGGCTTTAAGCAATCTCTTGTAAACTATGAGCAGCTACTCACAACCACCCAGTGAGCACAGCCCCAATCAGACCACCGAAAAAGTGATTAGGTGGACATTTTCTCTCGCAATAAGCGGTCAGCACGCATTCCAGACGTTTTGATTCATCTCGGTGTGATTTTTTTAGGTGGTGCTATGATTACCACCATCACATTCTTTCAGTCTGAATGTCCTCAACAACACTTCTGCGAAAAGTAAAAAAAATAAATAAATAAAAGGAAAAAAAAAATCCGAGTTACGCATGAGAGGAAGCTGACAATGGGAGTCAGACAGGAAGGAGAGAATGACAGAATTTAATAAAGTTCAACAAGGCAGAAAGGATTGCAGAAGCTTTCTTTTTTTCCCCCACCTCCTTCTTTACAACTTCTGGCTACTTAAACACTTTTACACCCTGTCCTTTTATCTGTGTCTGCATTCGCTGACAGAGGAATAGCCAGACACAGAGGGAGACGCTCATTCCATTTTTATTTGAATGTTGACCGAGGATGGCCACCATCTGTGCAAACTGTCTGACTCTATGACTCTCCTGCATTTCCAGCCATAAATATCAGACGGGGCTTCGCTCCTCAGATAATCCGCACATGGCAATTTGTCCTCCCCGCTCTGATTTGCCACTATTTAGGCTTCGATCACTATTCTCTTAAGTTGACACAAACAGAAGCACTATATCATTTTCAGCAAACAGCAATTTCTGTCTAACATCATCTCACACCCTTTTGTCAAATTTACTGTGGCATCTGGTGCCTTTGTTTTTCTTATTCCTCATCATAAAGAAACCTCTTCAGTCTTCCCAGAAACCCAGCCTACACTTATGTCTTGCTGGGTGCGTTTTTTTTTTCTTTTCCCCCCAGTCACCGAGAAGCCTTCCACTAAGCTCAAACACACAAGGGGGAGTGGTGAAAATGGGGTAGATGACATTGTTTTCAGTGATATGGATGCACGACTTAAAGACAAAAGTGTTGGTTGAATGTTGTCATGTCAATAAGCCATCAGTCGCGCCGCTAACAATAAGTTAATGATTCCCCAGCAGTAATACATTTATGAATAGAGAAGTGTCTTCTTCAGCCCAGCGGGTGTGCCCATTAAAACAGAGCATGAACAAAATAATTGTGATTTGCAGATAAAATCCACTTTAGAATGGGATTCCGACTGAGGAATTGTTGAAAGAGCTGTAATTTTCCACTAAAACGTGACACACACTCACAGGAGCCCTGCTAATCAACTGTGTGTGTTTGTGTGTGTACATGTATGTGTGTGCCTGTTTTGAAGTTTGCATCTTTGCACTATATTCAAATTAAATGACAAATGCATTTAGTGGGAAAAGGTTTCCTTATTTTTTCCCAATCTAAATGTTTTTTTGCACGTCCTTCGCTGTAACTCGTTTGATTTAGCTCATAGGTAGTAAAATATGTTTCCCTGCTGTAAGTACTGGTGGAAAAAAAGAAAAAGAATCTATTCTCAAAGTGTGAAATCCATGTAAATGGAAACACATTAGACTAAGAGTACTCTTAAATAACAAAGGAATAGAAAGTTATAAAGTAATGATACTTTTTGAATAACGAATTAAAATAATCTTGATCTATACAATTTCCTTTCACTTCAAAAGCAATTTGGAGATGGACTTTTTGAATTAATTGTGGTTTGCAAAATGAATCTAAGATCACAATTTAAGCACTGGGAAAAATGCAATTTATAAACCTGCTGTATGGAAATATGTTGAGGTTTTATCCCTTTTGCTCTCTGAAAACAAACATCTCTCTTTCTCTTTTTAGGGTTTAAAATTGCCGTTCTTTAACTGAATTGATTGCGAGTCATGTAAAATGTGTGGCAATTATTTTTACATTAATGAAAATTAGAAAAGAAGAAAAACAAAAGATTCATGCACATTTATTTTGCGTTTAAGAAATCTGAAAATGTTTCAAAAAGTGTTCCAATTCTTTTGGCTCTGGTGGAAAAAGTGAAATGTAAAATTTGACATTTAATAAAATAAAACAATAGATAGTAAATATTCCCGGGCGTGCTCAAGATTACGATTCACTCACAAGATTAAAGCTTGCAGCTGATGAAAATATCAGAGGTGTGTGTGTGTTTATGGAGACTGTATGTTTCTGTTAAATATTCTGTTTCTGCCCCGTGCCCTCTTCTTCAGCAGCGCTTTAACGCCACCTGACTGGAGAATTACTTCCTCTATTTCCCATTTATTTCACGTTTTAATACTCGGATAAAAGTGGTAAAAACATGAGAAATAAACACCAGTTTGTTTGTTAATTAACAACAAATTCACAACTAAGGAACAGTTTTTGTCATAAAACTTAAAAAATGCTAATAAATACTGTGTAGTGTATCTATAATCATTATTTTGAAGGTGAATACAACGTTGCAACTGATTTTTAAAGCACACAATAAGCAGGTTGGGTTGTGTGACAGTTGTGTGACTAACAGGAGTGTGAACTTGGAGCACGCAGGTTGTCTTGTGTTTAACAGTCACTGCTTAGTTTTGTCTTCATTTTTTTCAAAATATTTGGTTATGATTGGCCAGCAAACCTGCTTATTTAGATTTAAGCAAATGAGGTTTGGATTTAGATGCAGTGAGTTCGGAGTGAGATTGCTCTTATGATCGCAGCGCTTCAATGGGAGTCACATGGCTACAGCCAAAGGGCTTGTGGGGTACCTCTGAGACCCCAGCAGCTTTTACTAAACAGCGGTGCTTAAAGCCCTCAGTTTTAGGATGAATAATAATACTTAGCAAGTATATATGTGTGTGTGTGTGTGTGTGTGTGTGTGTGTGTGTGTGTGTGTGTGTGTGTGTGTGTGTGTGTGTGTGTGTAATTGAAATGTGCTGCAGCATTTTCCAAAATTTTGGCTAAACCCTGACCTGTGTCACTCTGATGTAAGCGACTGACTGTTTTTGACTGGTTTAATATTTGCTTAGTGTAGTGTTAGATATTTTGGTGGCAGCCCCCTTTTTTCCGCCCTGCTTTTCTCTTTGATTTTTTGAGTTTGTGTAATGACACACTCAAAAAAGTGAGAAAGGTTGACTGAGAAATGTGACTGCTGTTGGTGTTGTTGGCTTTGTAGCAGACTCAAAGAATTGCCCTCAGCTTTAGCTCAGACAAGTTCACTGTGCAAAGTCACAAACTGAGCGATCGGAAGGTAAGTCCACAGGCCGGCTTGTTAGCTAATAATTAATGTACAGTAGCATTAATTATAGCATGCTGTTAACAAATACCTGTGATTATCAATAAACTAATAAACTGAACTTCACATCTTGAAGTGTCACTGAAAATGATGTGTTTACGTGAACTTTTTTGCTCATAAACATGCTTAGTTGAGTCTTGAAAATGAGAAGCTAGCTGTCCTTTGGTGCCCTGGTCAAGTAATAAAACGTCTAGACACCAACTAACATGAATTTCCCTTAAGAATTAGTGTCATCGGTGTGAGAGACCTGCCCTGCACTCTGGGGTGCAGTTTGAAATACTGTCTTTAAATCAATGCTCACCTCTCCACTCTCCCTTTAATTGAACTTTGTTGCCTCTTGTTAAGGTCTTTAGTCTAAGAAAACAGTCCTTAACTGTAATGAAAGCAAATCAAACTTTCTTCAAACAAGTGTTTGGCTACATGTTGCTATGTTACTACAAGAAAAACAAAGAAAGAAATACGGCTCGTCTATAGCTTCTCCACCAAAATTCACTAAGCAAGGAAACTTAGAAGATTAAACAGTTAAGTAGGTAAAGCGGAAACTAAACAGCGTTTACATCCACTGGTGACTAGGGGACATTAAAGAAGGGAAAAAAAGGCAGTAGCTACAAAGAGCAAAGGCGTGTGCGAGGTGGTTTAGATAATGGCACTTTTCCTTTTTATTTTATACTGTCAACAATTGGCACTTTGGAGGGAAGTCCACGCAAACCGTCTCCATGTATCATGCTGCTCATGTTTCCAGAGCAGTGTTATTGACACAGTAAATTAGAGGAGGCACACATCAGGTAGCTGACAGATCCGAGGCATCAACAGCAAACTTATAATCGCAGCTCTATCACAGTGGGTGAGTTTCTCTCCCTTTCTCCTCTTCTTTAATGTTCACACTTCGCATTTGCCCGTGCCTCTATAAGTCCATTCAGCATTTTATTTTATGGACATCTAAAAAAGAATGCTCTGCTTTATTGCGAGCATATAAAAGCTCCTCTTACCTGAAAGCATGTTTTTTCTCCTATTTATTATTTTGTGCAGTTTGTACACAAGACAACAATGTAACTCTTCTTAATCTTTTTAAAATTAAATGTGTTTATTTATGCTTTTTATAGCGTGAAAATCAATTATAAGGTATTTTACACAATTGTTGTTCCTTTATAGTTACCAGAAAAATGACTGATCATGTTCGGGAATTTCCTTCAGCTGTTTTTTTAACACAAGCTTGTATGTATTTATTATTGAGTCCTGTGGTTGGAAAACAAACAAACAAAAAAAACAAAAACTGTCCTTCTTTATGACTAGTTGACTTTCCCAGGTCTTACAATAGCATTTTCCTACAGTGAAAAGCCTCTTTAGTCTTTCCACTTCTATAAATTCCCCTGAAAACCTCAGCTTGGGAACGCCACGTGAAGACATCTGTTTCGGTCGTGTCTGTTTCCGTACGTGATTATTAAGTGAAATTACTGCTGTTTAATCCAATATCCCTGTACTTCTCTTATGATTTACGTGTCGTGACTGTAGCATGACACGAGGGCCTTTCATCTCACATATTCTATATAACATTTTCAAAAGCATCTGAGGGAAGAGAGACAAGTAAAGTGGAATCACTGTAAGCATGTTTGCTGTTTATTGTGTTAGCATGTTATGTAACAACATTTAGCAGAAGCAGAATATTCTGTGAGGTTTTTTTTTCCAGTTTCAAAAATCTAGTATGTAAAGTGTTTGGCGATGAGGAGATACCAGTGAGAGACTTGGGGGAAAAAACACAACTTTTACTCTCTAAACGGCGTGGCATACTGCCCTGGTTACCATGGCTATGAGAAGGGTTTGAGAGCACATTAATCATGAGGATGTAGGTTTGGTTCTCTTATTCATAATAGAAGCACAGAAACTCCAGCCGTTCTTTCTGAAGCTAATTTATGATGTTTAGGACATTGGTTTGTAGATCATGTGGGATAACTCTGAGAAGTAGGAGAAGAAGGAGAGATTCCAGCAATTAGTCTATAGCAACAGACTTTTTTGTAAGGAAAAAGTGTTAAGATAAAGACACTTCTAAATGTTTTCCTATCAAGTTAACTTCTGACCAATTTTTTTTCATATTTAAAAGTTGTGTTGAGTTATTAGCGGATGTCAATGTGTTCCTGTGCTGGAGGTTTTATAGCTTAATGAAGATTAAACGTCTTGAAAAAGTTTGGCATGAGAAGACGTGTTCATTTGCCACAAAGGCACATTTGGCACTCAACCAGCCAGTTCTTAATTGCTCAATCTGGAAATAGTAGATGATGCCTCATGTCATTGCACCTATACATGTCTTGATTAAATGGAGCTCTTTGTGCCCACGCATTTTACCTAGGACGGAGAGGGAGCTGATAAAAATTAGATAATGCATAAAGAAGTATCGCTCACGCTGTTGTGCCACTTTTCTGAGCTGCTATTTTTTCCCGCTTTGTCTTTGGTCAGAGACAGCAGATTGATGACGGCGTGACAGAGTGACATTGCATTCTGGGAACTCAGGACTATGGCCATAAATCCATGGCGATTCAGCTTTACAATGGCCCACTGTCTAGCCATCAGAGGGGTAGGAGGTTGTTACTGCAACACCCTAGTGAGCTGCTAGGGGACGACTATTGTGCTTCCTCGAGGAGGAAAAAAGGGGTAAAATGAAGACACCAGGGGGAAATAGGCAGGATGGTAATGAATTATGAAAAACTAATAGAATTGAAAAAAGAGGAAGGGGAGACAGAAAAACCTCTATGGTGAGTGGAAATTTCCCACACTCTTTAGACACTGTGATTCTTTTCAAGTAGATCTTTCAAATCTGAACCTCTGCTGTATTAGAAAGCAAATAAAACACATGGACAAATAAACACTCCGAGTTCTTTATTGACCTTGGACAACCAGCTGTGTTGTGAGTGCAGCTCAACTTGGCTCTCTACACCCTCCCTCAATTGTGTGTGTGCGAGCAGAACACAACTCTTGAGTATGAGTGCGTGTTTTGTTCAAACTGCATAAATGTGGTACCGTGTTCATTGAACAGCTGCCATTTTACAGTTTGTTTGGTTTTTAAAAAGTTGGAATCCTACTAATTATACCTATTAAAAAAAATTTCATGCATGCTATAGTTGCAGTAACACATTCTATTAATTGGCCTTGTAATATTGAGGACTTCACACAATTATATTTACACACAGTGGAGAGGATATGATTTAAATACTAAAGTTTACCTGTGGCAATCCTACGTAACAGTATTTTAAGGCTACAACCCATAAACAGCGTCCCAGCAAGAGTGACAAAAGACTGAAGCAGATCCAATAAAAGCTGGAAGGGAGTGTGTTGCATTATCCAAAGTAGGTGGGACACATCTGTGACTACAGCCAGAAAACATCTGAACTGCGTCTGTATCTGTCTGCTGCTGTGATCCGGGTTAACCCCCTCCCTCAAATAACACAACTGAAACTAACGCACTGTAAAGCAGTGAATTCCAAGCAAGCTGATAGCTAACCAACATCTTTTTTTCTCTTCCTGAATAAATGGGCACAATCACTGAGTGGAAAATATTTCACTCCTCTATTTGATCACCACAAAGACTCTTGGTGATTTTGGCTCAGTAATGGGAGCCATACCTCAGCTACTAGCATTCCTGGAGCGCTTTCCTTCTTCTTCAGCGGCTTTACTGTATGTCCTTCCTCCTTCTGCGTGATCGGGCCTGCACCACTTGTCATCTCCCTGGTGGCAGCTTAGATTCTCCAATTTTTAGGTTAATTAATCAAAAATGATTTCTTTTCTCATTAGCCATGCAGTTGGTTTGCAATCTGCAAAATCGATGTTTTACAGATGTTTCCCTGGGTTTTGTTTTTCGAGACGGTGCTGATTTTTATTGGGTATAGATTTAAGAGGGTGCTGAGGGATTGTGAGTTAACTGAGCTGCACACAATCACACACACACACGCAGCCACAGACTCACTAAATGCATATTATAAACAGTCACAAGCCCAAACACCTGCATGAATACAGGACAAAAAAACAATCGCATTCAAACTCAGCTCGGCTCGCGCTTACTTCCTTTCAGTTGCCCCAAATCTTAAGAAAATACAGTGTTGAATGTAATCTGCTCATCTAACTGATAGAAAAACAGCAGCTCTCTCTTTCTCCATTTTGGTTCGCCTGTATTGAGTCGATTGTTGCCAAACCCAGGGGGTTGAGCCACACACACTCTCTCGCTGGGAAGCACTCTTTAATCACGTAACAGCTTCTGGTTCTAGTTCCTGTTGGTTGTAAACAAATGTAATGTTGCATTTCCTGCAGTCTAGACATAACAACAAACCTGGCAAAACCAGAGAGAGGACTGATGGCGGTTGCTAAGGAGTGGCTGGCACAAGTCGCCAATCCAGGGTCTGTGGTCTGATGGAAGGAACACAGGGGTGAAGACAGCTGAGGTGTTGGGCATCGTCTTTGGTATTATTTTGAGCTGTGCATCTCTGAGGAATGTCACAAGTCTTGGGTGAAAGCTTGTTCAGCGTGCTATTTGGTTTAACATGATTTTTTCCAGGTTTTAAAGACGTGTACAGTACTGTACTTTGTAAACATTTACCCTTTTTTTTTTTACCATGTTTCCACTTATATATTTCTGCGTATAGTAGTTATAGAAACTTTCTGAGTCTTCTGTGTGCCCATTGTGCCATCTGCTATGCAGTTGTTCTGCCGTGCCTGTGTGTGTGTGTTTGTGCCTACATTTGTACTTGTGTACACCAGTCCCCACCCACCGTTCCACTCAACTACACAGGAAAAAGAAGATGAAGCAGAGGAGCAAAGGAGCCCAAAGAGAAATTATTATTGATTTAATCACATAATCAGCCGCAAACACTTCAGGCCAAGATAGCAAATCCATAATAGCCTCCCCACATAACCACCTTTACAAATTTACCATCAAAGCCCTCCACGCACACACCGCAAACACAGGAACCAGGGGTCACCTTCAGTCGCTGGCAAAATATTGACTTTCCTAATGCTTCTATATGTTTTTGAGTTAAGCGTTATCAATCACCGATAAGGGCTTGATGTCTCTGAAACATAACTCCTGGTTGAGGGATTACAGCATCGCTTCTCTCGTCATAATCTAAGCATATCTTTTCAGACAAAAGGCGAGGACGGTAAAATCAATTTCGTCAGAAGCAGACATTTCCCACTGTGCCTGGTCTGGCCTGTCTTTAGATAAAGTACACCAACTCTGCGGTAACCTTTGAGACATCATGAGTTGTTTTTGTAAAAGCTTTGCTGTTAGCGCCTCAAGGAAATAAGAGTTTTAATTAACACTGGGGGAAAAAAACACGTATTTTCTTTTATTTCTAATCTGATTTCCCGGTTTTACTGAAATTATCTTAAAACTCTAATGATGCATATCCTTTAAAGTACTGTAATAAATTATAAATTAGTTTTGTTGAATGAATGAATTTCACTCCTAAAGTCAAAAACAAAAGCACAAATACAAAAGCTGTTGTGTCTTTTTTGTTTCTATTAATTGTGCATAAGGCAAAAAAAAGTTCTTCTAAAAAAAGTTTTGTTTGAGTGAATAAAGACCCAACAAATGATAATTTGACGTCAATAGGCTGAGCTCTGTCTTCATGAAATAAACATAAAAACACTTCCAAATTCTCTCCCTGTTTTCAGTTTGTTGCCAAAAAGTAATTTAAAGCACCCAATGAGAGTGGGTTTTGTTACCTTGAGAGCAGCTGCAAGGCTGCTGTGAGGAGCTCGGGAAATCTCTCGCAGTCTTTCGACAGTCTGTGCTTATGGCGATATTTGTTTTCCAGAGTATGTTTTTCAGAGCATGTACAATAGATGGACAGCCTTGCATTGATATGGTCCAGGTCCAGGGCTGTTTATGAAACTACCTCTGAAGGTTTTGGTGCTTAATATTTCAATGAAATCTCACTGTCATTTGAAATCATGCTGCCTGCTTTAGGACACAATCGAGGTACAGGAGTCAAAAAGTAGATGTAAGATACAGTAGACAAGTATTTGCTCGGATTATCGACAGTTCTACATTTATAATAACTGCGGTCTGCCTTTTTATTATTAGTATTAGTATTATTATAGTAACCAAATAGCTGGATTTGAACTAAAAGCAGGAAGAAAAAGTTTAACTCCAACTGCTAATACTTTACTTCTGTATGACTTAGAAAGCTATTACAGTCTATACAATAGTTTAGACTGTTTGAAATCTATTGTTAATTTCACCCATAGCAGCTGCTCACTGTTCAGCAATCTAACTGTTTAATAATAAGACCCAAACGCTAAATTTTCCACAATTACACATATGAAGGGAGGGGAGAAAAATAATCTAAACCGCAATCTTAACGTGTATTATGTATATATGTGTTACTTCAGATGGAAATGAACATTTAAAACCCTGAAATATCTGCCCCACTCTGTTGTTCGGTACACTAAGGCACACAATTTGTCTGATTTTGTGTGGAAAGCTAACAATGAATCTGATTCAGATTTCAACACTCCATCAAGATCCATCTCTCCAGTGATCTATCCATTCAGTCGCCTATCCCTGTCCATCTAGCCCAGGGCTATGGAAGCCTAATTGTTTACCAAAGGGTTGCGGCTCATTTGCTCCTGGAGATTGGGCCTAATTAACACTAACTTATCTGAACACCGAGGAGCGCTGTCCACTCCACTTTAATCTAATCTGTACTCTTTCAAAAAATAATGAGATCATTTACACCTCATTAACGAGCAATGTAATGTCTGGGCATTAATCATAATGATTGCTTATCATTTCACTTTGCAATATTATCTCCTCTAATGAAACTGTTCACACAACTGCCAAGAGGGCCTTAATTGGTCGTGTGAAATCACAGAGCACCCAGCAGCTTGCCGCACCGTGTGTGAAGTTCTAATTTGCATGGGTGGGTGGGGTGTGGGGATTTGAGGGGTGGGCACGAGGGGATGGCATCACTTAAGAACACACAGAGAAATGCACACACAGGCACGGACGTGATGGAGTAAATGGAAACGTGGTGGGATCGTTTAATAAAGTGTTATTATTGCGTGGTGCTGTATGCAGACAACAATGCAAGGAAATTTGCAAACAGTCCGATGAGGTCAAATAAAAACCTTAAACTTGATATTGTTTAGACTTTTTCCTATTTTTTAATGTTAGGTCTCAAAACTAAATATATGCTTCTGATGTTTGCTGTTCCTCTCTCTGGCATAAGATCCATGCCAGTGGTGGGTGTGATTATCCAGGCGACATGGCATCCTGACTGATCCCAGCTTTGTGCCACCACCATGAAGCCCAAACAAGAAAAACACCCATCCAATATCCCCGTTTTTGCATTGTAGCCTCTTACTGTATATCCACCCAGCTGGCCATCCCCGGCAGCCCGGCCTCCTGGAGGATATTTTAATACCAGTTAGAATATATCATCCCCTCCAGTGTGTGTGCGGACCACCTAAAGAGGCCACGCTTGACTGGAAGGAGGAGAGCACTGAGGCTCCTCGGTGCCCCGGCTCCCTAGGCTTAGGAGGGCTTAGGTGCGGATGTCATTAACTCTTTCTCCCTGGTCAGAATGGCTAGCTGCTAATTGTGGCCCCTGGTCTGTGAGCTGAGCTTGTGTAGCTAAGGAGAAAAGGCTTGCCGTAAATTGAAATCTGAGCAGCGTGTCTGAGAATTGGGGTGACTTCCATCCCGTGCAGTTTTAAGACACAGTCATAATTCCTTCTGGGCTAATTTTATCATCCATAGAAACATTATTTTTTCTGTTCACTGCACCAAAATCTGTCACCCTTTTCATATTTTATTACACCGGATCACAATTCCAAGTAGCCAGTGACCACAGTCATTGAGTTCAAGTCTGCCAGTCTTACTAAAAAGCCTAGACTTGAGTCAGGTTGGACATTTCTTATGTTAGATTTGGTAACTAAAACTTTTTTCTTACTTTAAAAAGCAGCTTTACTTTTTTTTTAAAAACCAGTAGGCATTTTTATTTTAACTTTGTTAGAACTGGTACTTGTTGATACATGCAGCATTCATGGTTTGCACTATCATGACAGGCTGACTCTCCTCAGTAAATCCAGCCACAATTTCTGATTGTTAGGATAGAACTGTGCACGCTGTGTGTCTGCTGTTCACTGAGCTTTACAGAAACTAGCTTAAATGACAACTTTACCACGAGCAAATTAACACAACAAAACACCTTTAAGCACAATTCACTGGGCTACACACTGAACTTAGAAGATAGTATCAAAGTATCGATCCTATTGTGATAGTATTTTGATAGTATTAGCATTTGTATCGGTACTATCAATATCTGGATCAATCCACCCACCTCTACTGGGCAGGTGAGAGTACTCTTTTTCAGATGCCAAGTGATGAATCCAGATGAAGCTTCAGTAGTTTGTTTAGTCATTTGCTCGTCTTTGATAAAAACACTAATGCTAATTCTGTCTTTTTAAATATATATAAATGGTACCTTTTGTTTCATTTCACTTATATTTTTTGTAATGAAATAAGGCCTCTGGTATCTTAGTCCCAACATGTAATTGGTAATCATGCAGAACTTTAAGGTTCATTGTAAGATTAATTGTAATGCTGAGGACATAATGGACCCAGTTAACATGCAGCTGGCATGCAGATTCAAAAGTGTCCAGGATGAAGTCAGGTCCAAACACTCAGGAGGCCAGCACAAGTGTAAGGTGTCAGAAAAGTGGTCCAGAGATTAGTTTCATGTACCACAGTTCTGCCTTTCAGTGTACTTCCCTCCTACTATCAATCCTCCCTATCGTTGCCCCTCGTCTCCTCCGCTGTTCATCAGTCTGAAGCTAACTGTCAGCTCTTCTCCAGCTTATTAAAGGCTCTGGTTAACATCCGCTGTATGGCGGAGTCAAACGCCTGGGCTGGTATAACCACGTGCTGATATGATTTATTCTCTCCCCGAGGAGCCTTCTAATGAACAGAGATGTATGCTCAGCAGCCCCGTACATGTAACCTCCGTGTGCTCAGAGGACGGCTGCGCTGTAATATGATAAGTACCATGTCGATAGCCTGTATGATATGCTAATCATACTAAAACACGGTGCCTCGGGCTCTCCCCGTGTTTATTTATGAAGGCTTGACCTGAGGGAGAGCAATAATCGGCTTTTCTCTGAACTCTCTAACCCTGGGAGCCAAGGGAACCGCCAATCACACACATCTGAGTCCTATAATTCCCTCACCTCTCTCTCGCGCGCTCTCTCGCTTTCTCTCACTCTCTCCTGTCCTTCTGTTTCCCCCTCAGCTCGAGCTGAAACGGTAGATTTATGCAAACGGCACAGAGTGTGCATTTTCCTGCCCACATTTGTCGAGGGCCACATGTCAAGGGCTCAAATCATTAAACTAATTATTAATTGGGACTGACGTAAACATGCTGTCAGCAGCCTCACCGACTTGACCGTGTTCTCAGCTCAAATATAACCCATTGATTTGATGTGGCAAACATTTAGTCAAGACATCGCCACTCCTCTGATGCAGAATACATTGCAAGTATTGCACAAATATACAATTTCTTTTTGTAAACAACATTTGGTGAAAGTAGAAGAAATACAGCCAATCTGATATTTTACGATGACATGTGATATAAGTGTTTGCACGGCCTTATTACATTTGCTTTAGTAAAACCCAAACATGAATATTCACATCGAATCAGTGTCAAACTTTTCAACACTTCGGTACCCCTTCGCTTCAGCTTTCCGTGCCTTTGACTTTGACTGCCTGCGTCTCGCTATGGATTGTCTTCTCATGAGTACAGCTCTCCCGTCACTGCAAACATGAGGCTGTGCAAATATTTTGAGGGAGAAGACAGGCTGGTTTGAATGGCTAGTGGATACACAGCGTGGAGTGGATATTGCTAACAGTGTGATTTCCTCATGCATTACCATTTTATTTATTTATTTATTTATTTTTTGAGGGGTGACCACAAATGACGTTGAGTGTTCAATAAGCCTATTTTTCATAAAGTCTTAGTCACAACGTATTAAAAATAAGTAGAAATGTGTCTTGGGGTAGGGTGTAAATCAGAGCTCGGGCCTTGCATCTGTGAGCTAGGAAACAAAGGTTTGTTTGTGTGCCTCAATCACTCTTGCTCATGAAAGCAGACACTTACTTGAAAAAAAAAATCCTTCTCCTTTTCTTTTTTTCAGGGAAACACTCTAAACCAACATCCTGGGTATAAATTTGCAAAACGCAATACAGGCCTGATTGTGTGTTGAGTGGATGTGGGGTGCATACGAATAGACCCTGTACCCCTGCCTCTCTCCTCCTCCAAACAGTCCCCCCACCACCACCACCACCTTCCCCCTCACCTCTTTCTGTTCTCATGCAGCCAAGTAATGTACAACAAAAAAAGCACAGCTGAAAGTTTTTTTTTAAATTTCCCCTTTGTTTTCTCGTAACAGTTTTGAATTCAGAGTTCTTGTTTGTGTTTTAACCAATCGGCATAAACCAGAAGCAGCAGGTGTTTGCAAAAGTAAAATAATAATGATGATTTTCAAAGGTTCATAAGCAAAAATGTAGTTAATATATAGTTGTACGACAGATCGCGGCACTGAAAACACTACTTCAGAAATAAAAGAAATTCTCAGCTGCTGCGTGGCAATATTGGATAATTCCACTTTAAGAGTTTCCAACTTTTTGAGCTCACACTGTTCACGCCTCCAACTTCAAATGTAGCAGCCGTCATCGCGCCATGTCTTTGGCATTTATAAGACAGGAGAATAACTTTAAATGTGCACTCTACAGTATCATAGCGATGACCGAGTCTGGGAGAATCTGAATGCAAACTCTGGGAACAAGTGAAGCTTTGGCACTGTCACCAGGTCAGCTCAAAACCCCCTCCAAGCCCAGCCCCTCAGCACCAGGTGTTCCCTTGCATTCAAATGATACTCTTATTCATAGACTGTCCCAACTGGAGTATTAAAAACTAAAAATTTGCAACTGAATGCTGATATAATCCTGGAAATATATGTCTCCATTAAAAAGTAGCCCATTTGAAGGAACAAGGCGGTCTTTGTGTGGGGCTTTATGTATATTTATCAAGGCGCTAAAAGGGAACCAGAGGTGGGGGTTAAGGAGAAGGGGATAAGGAGTAGCAGGGCAGACTTTCCAACTGTTTACATGTTAATTTCAAACTTAACAGCCCTTGTCCTGGAACTATTTATACACTGAATGCAAATTAATTTCGTCTCCCTCTGTTATCGTCCTTTTTCCCCCTTTTTTTTTTAGCAAACACTTGACTGTTGATGGAAAAATGCTAATTAATGGGTGCTTGGAAAGTTGGACTAACTGTGCCCCTGGATTTGAACGACAGGTTGCATTTTGTTAATATGAATGCGACTCAGTTCCATTTTCGGGTTTAGCTACATCAGGTGTCAATAATGACCTTCGTCCTGAAGGATTTTTGCATAGTGTTACGCTTTTATTGGTGGCACTTTTTTTGATTCAGGATGTTGACTCACCAAAATATGCAAATGTTGAGAAAGAAAGCTGCCTGCCTGGATGTTGTGTTAAAGCAAAGTTTAATAGAAAAGTGCTACCTACAAGATATTTTTTCAAACCACTTGTTTCATTTTCAGTATTATTTTTCACTGTAATGTAACATAAAGCTGTCTTTATTATTACTTTCTTATTATTAAATTGTGAATATTATGCTCCAAAATAAAGTTTCCATTTTGCTTTACCCCACAGGTGTGTGGCATGTGGAAAAGTGTGCAGACACGATCAACATGTGACTTATCCTATAAACGCTCTTGAACAATTGCCTTGCTAATCACATTATGGATACAGTAAGCTCAACAAATTGGTAAGTACACTTGCCTACATCTTTGGGGTGCTCTCAAGCAGATGAAGCTACAGCAGATTTGAAACTGCTGAATCAGTGTAGCACCATTGTCATAGCAGTTTACTGGTTCTGCTGTTCATTTTTGGTTGATTCTTTGAAAGTAGCTGCCGAATAACCGAGAGTGTCATCTCTCTGCCGATGACGCTTAACTATAGGTAACTAAAGGTTTTCACCTACCTGTAAGCAGAATGTCATAATATATCATTTTGGCTGTTTGCTGAATACTGGAGATATAAATATTCCCACAGATCTGCGAATCTTATTTGCATTTAAGCAGAACCACAAATATTGCAGGCGTTCATCTTGAATCAAAATGGCTTAGTCCCTAGAGTAGAAACCGACAAGCAACCTCCTGGCAAGCTCAGTTCACTGACTGGTTGGCAAATGGTGTCTGGACTTTGCTAGCCTTTACTGGACTTTGCTAGCTCTTACAAGGTGAAATTGGTCACAAAGAGCGTAGCTACCCCAAAAAACCTCCAAAAATCTATGATTTATTTGGTTGCAGATTGGCATGATCATTCGCAATTTGCATGTAAGACAGTGAATTTCCTCTAAACCTTAACCATCTACTCTCCAAGCTGTACAGAAATTTGAAGAACGGTAATGCCAAGTGGAAGTGGAGAACATTCACTTTCAAAGTAAAAGTTGTGCCTTATTGATGCAATATTTTATCGCAACGGTAAGGTGCAACATTTATTTTTAAAGCAAATATTCTCCATTTCCTCTCTGCCTAGCACTTTTCACTACCCCTTGGCAAATCGTTTATTAGTGTTTGCAGACAAGTTGGCCTCCTCCATGCAAACTGGTGGCAACCACAGCAACCTGCTAGTGACCAAAACAATCCCAAGGAGGTTTTAATGCTGCACCATTTATCTCTTTGCAACCAATTTCAATTCACACTGGCAACTGCCAGCCACCTCCAGCAACCACTCATCAACTAGTTGTAAAACTCTTTTCCTTCAAGACCAGTAACCCATCTGGTAACTACAGGTCACCTGAATGGGGCTTTAGCAATTGATTTCATAGCGACTGCCAACAACCTCCAGCAGCCACCCACACCTGGTTGGGGAAGACATATTTTCCCCCCACAAACAGTGTTTGCCACATTTGCTGACTGGACTCTAGGCCTGTGTGACTGGCCCTTAACGACTTAACGAGTCAAACCTTATTGGCATTTTAATATTTATTGAATTGAAGTTTTTCTAGATGCTAGTTACAACCCGTTATGCCTCAAAAACAAAGTTTTAAAAGCTTTTTCGATTTCATGGAAGTTATATTTCTACCATTATCTTTGCTGTTGCAATGGAGTCTTGAGTGCCAAATCTATCTCTTATAATGTCTTGAATATACTGTTGTATTGAAGAGAGCAGTGTCATTAAAATCACTTGGTTTAAAACCGAAATAAAACAAAGAACAAAGGAAGAAAGACTTAGAGACCGAGAGAAAGAGAAGTTGATATGAAATGTGGTCAGCTGAACTGCCATGGCAACTGGTCAAGAGTCCACAGAGAAGGAATGTGTCTAATGAAATGTAACAATACCATCCCCCCCGCTCCCCCTCCTCGCTGCCCTCCCTCTCTCACTTTGAGTGAATGACTGAGTATGTTTTATGGTTGGAGTGCACAGGCTCGACTGCCGCTTTGTTTAGACGGGTTTCAGATGTTTGGCTCATTGTGTTTAGGTTGTGCTGATTGTTTTTTAGGCACATTTGAGTGAATAAACAAATGTCATCACTTCAGCGCCATCCTTTAAGAGCTTTTTATGTCAGTGTCAGTAAGTGATAAAACATCTTTTCACGAGCGCATATTCTCGTCCTTCGTCCTCACTTGATATATTTTTTTTGTTTGCTTGATACGAGGGAAATGGTCTCTTAGAGTGAATAGGATATCAATTAATTATACAGTCGTCAGAGTCACAAACCAAAGTGCAATACTTTAAGGGTATAGAAATTTGGATGAAGTGAAAAAGTTGTAAGAGCAGTTTGAGTGCTTCTTGTAATTACAATATAAACAGTAAAAAAAAGGCCTATTACTGAAAGCACCCAAGTTTGAAAATAAACCAATGAAAAGAGATCAGTTACTAAAGTACTATATGTTGAAATCACTCAGTTATAACATGAATGTCTAAACCTAAACATGTTGGAAAATTCATAGCAGATGCTGACTGGTTTAGCTGGTCTCTCCTCATAAACCATGCATAAATCAACCATCACTGCCGCCTCTTTCTTTCTGTCTGATTATGATGCTAATATCACCACTCTAAACAAAGAAACAAGCCCAGTGACAGAAATGAGAGACATAACGCTTTTGTTTACAAAAGAGGGAAAGTATAGAGGTATTATGCGGACTACAAGACTGTGGGGCAGAGGGTGATGTCTACAGAGAGGTTGGATCGGCCTGCTAACGTGATCACCTGAATTATGCACAAACCATTGTGTCCAAATATCATAAACCGAAGCACGAACATCCCACCCCTCCCTCAAACATGGGTCGAAATTATTATTTATGTGGCTTCAGAGCTGCAGAGAGACAATTAGTCATATTCGTATGCTGAAATTAATTGAGAGAGATGCGGGAGATAAAGACAGAGAACAAAGACAGCTTTTTGTCACTTCTTTCTATCTGACAGGGATAATTAGATATATGAAATTGAAATTCCTCACTGGGGGGTCCTATTGACAACACTGTTTTCTGTTTCGCTCTTATCCCCCGTTTCTTTTGTGCTCCTGTTTATGCTAATTTGGACCCAGTGTTTTTCCCTGACCGCTAAAAGCTGCATCCTCCCCAGCCTTCAGATTCAATTCATGTAGAGCAGAGAGTAGCCTGTCAGCTATTCACAGCCCTTTACCTGTAACACAAGGACTCGGGGAATCAGTTTCTAATCAGCAGAATTTAAATAGCTGATATATACATGTGTATGTGTCACACTGTGTGGAGCTGCAACAGTATTAATTAAATGAATTAAATATAAAAAAAAAGATTTTATTTTATTGGATATGTGTTATTATAATATTTCAATTCATCTTTTTTAAATTCAACTTTAATTTTATGTCTCATTTTATTTTAGATTATTGTTTCCTTGGTTTGGAGATGTCACCACCCGATAAATTACAAGTCGCAGGCTTTGTGACACCAGAGATATTTAACTCCAAGTTCTATAACTTCCAGTTTTCTAGGGGGCGCCCATGAGATATAAGTGAATGGAGCTTGTTTTGTTGTAATTAGGGGTGGGGGTCTCAAAACTATATTACAAAGTTTCAATAAAATTTGCAATAATATTATTTCTGGTGAAACAGGAAAAAAAAATACTGAATAAGGTTTTATTGATGCGTGTGGGCAGCAGCATTTATAAGGGTGAGTAAATGCAGGGCATTTCCATCCTTCTTTTCCAATGAGCTGCTGTCAGTGATGACACACAACCTAATTCAAAGTGTGATTCTATTGCAACAAGGTGCCAACAGCAGAAGCAGCAGCATTATAATGCAATTGTAGTGACACAGCAATATATCCAGTGACACCGCTTAAGTCAGATGTAAGCACAAACGTAGCCTAGGTAATCTTTTTGGGGGGTTTTTTAAATAAAAGTAGATGATAACACTTTAAATTTGTAGTTTCACGGTATAAAGTAGCTTAACCTTGTGAGGAGCCTGCACAGCATGTTTTGTCTGGGATGTTGCATCTTGGGTCAAGCCCCTGCTTGTCTCTACCTTGTCTGATAACCAGCTGCTTCTTTTACACTGATGTAAGCTACTGCCCTGTTATAACAAGGCTTCTCATATTTTTTGTAGTTATCTTTTGATAATGGATGCCATTGAGGGAGGCTGTCCTTTCGTGTATACGTAAATGGATATTCAGTATAAAAGTGCTAGCACAATGTTAGCATTTATGAGACTAAATAGATTAAATCAGTTTTACTGTAAGATAACAGATAACACAATGATTTAAAAATGACACTAACACACTTACATTCACTCCTTTTGTAAAAAAATAGTGTAATATAAAATATTTTTGTTTAGAGGGAGCTAAACAAGTTACCTTTGACTGCTAGCTGTGTCAGTAGCTAGCCATTGTTAGCAGGCACCAGTGTGTGCTTTTGAACTTCAGCATTATCTTTTATTCTGTTAAACCATTTGCAAAAAAAACCCAGATAAATCTAATATAACAAATTAACTGCTGCCTTTACACAGTAAGTTAATAATTCACACTCACAAACTGTATTAGTTACACTGGCCAACCACTTAAAGATTGAGAAGTAGAGCGAACAAGCTTCTTGAATAACTTGCTTAAAATTTTATAATTTCATCTATATTATACTTTACCTGCTACGTTGCCTATTTTCTAATGCCCCACATAATGACTTGAACATAAGTACCTTTGTGCATTTTCTGAAGTTCAGTCCTTTGGTTAGCATCATGTGAACCACCCTCACAGTATCAGAGAGGAACATCTGATAAAAGAACATTGTGGTTTTAGTGGAATTATGGGTTATGTCACCTTTCACCGCAAAACTAGAAGGGGCCTCTCAATAGTTTTCCTCTCACATGAGAAACAACCACTGTCATGTTTCTCACAAGTGAAGGAAACTGCTAAATGCCACAAAAAAGACCCACATAAAAATGGATTAAGCTGACAGCGTGAATTAAAAGTGTTCTTGAAATGAAAGAAATTGTATGATGTACTGTATGTATGTATCTACCCTTTTTTAAAATTTGTTGTCTGGTTTTGTGCTTATTTACTTATTTATTCTTTTATTGAGAATGTTTTTTTTTGAGAAGGTTGGTACTTCAGCTACACTTCTGCTTTTATTATTGCACATGTCTGCCCTGGTTTCATTTTTAAGCATAAAGATCTCATTCCCAGAAAGAAGCGCACAGACACTTAAGATTTTTCATGATAGATTCTCCGTGTAATTCAAATATTTTGTAGTGTTTAAGCAATTAAAACTCAAAATTCAAGTGACGTTAGACTATTGCTTTTAATTTCCCCACTGCCCCACATGTCCCTTTCTTTTCAAAATGATTGTCTTAGAGATTTATATAAAAATTATATACTTACCTGATACTGATCACTTGCTGACCTCTTGCTGATCTTTTTTTCCTGCTCTAACATACATTAAAATACTGGCCTGCCATTATGGATTGTGTAAGACCGGAAAAAGAAAAAAAAAAAAGAGGATGGTGCATGGTTGTTAGAAGGGAAAGGAAGGCAGGATGGAGATATGAATTGAACCGGAAAGAGCCTTGTGTCTAATGCTTGCCACATTCGCTCTCGAATGAAGGTCTAATTACCCATCGGTATTTGGTGCCAGCGTTCCCAGGTCCCAGCAGCCCCTGGCCCTATGCAGGCACTGAGTGTCCAAAGCCAGCTGCCTTCCAAACACTTGCAGGTAAACAGGCCGGGCTAATAGTCCTACCACAAGGGAGCCAGATGAAAGAGCAGGAAACTGCTGCCAGAAGCCTTGAAAGGATTTATGTAAAGACGTAAAGACAGGAGATGCAGGGATGTAGTAGCAGCTAACCCTATCTAAACTTACCTATCTGTTTGCTTAGATGATTCTTTATGACTCAAATCGCAGGCCTAGCGTAGAGGTAAAATTATTATAAAGATAACATAAACATTATAAAGGCGTGTTCAGACAAACATATGTAAATGCTTTGTGTATACAGTGTATCTATCATGCTGGCAGTTATTGCTTTGTGAAGGTCACAGTGTAGACTTGCTGTAGTGTGGAAAGAGAGTGCAATTTTGATGAGCTTTACTGAAAGAGGATTTTTGAAGGGGTGAAGGTAAAGAATTACTTGAGGATGTGGAATTATAGATCTGTAGAAGAAAGTAAAAGGCAAAAGCAGCAGAGACTTTTGCTGACTCTAAGTCTTGCTGGTTCACTTGCATGCAAAGCTACGACAGTCTGATGTGTCACATATGTTCACTCTGAATAACCGCATGTGCAGATGTGAATGTGTTTGTCAGGGATCATATCCATTTTCTTTTGTAGTGTAAACTCAGTAGCAATATCTCCTGCTGCCAGTTTAAAAGTGTAATATCTGTGAGCTGAGGAAAAGTGAGCAGTCTTCTGTGTTGGATACGGTTTTCATGAAAGGGCCAGCCAGGGTGGGACGGGAACATCGCCAATCATGACTACTCCAGATCCATCCTGAGGAACAGGAATTCCCACAAGCTGGATAAACATGCACTTTGGTCGAGAGAGCTGGGTGCTTGATAGTCGCTCTCTCATCTTTGAACACGGACATTCTCTAGATATTGATTTATTTTCAGAGCCAAAATAAAATACGGTGAGTTTTTCTGGGTTTTTTTGTTTGTTTGTTTTTTTCAAGTGAGAGAGGAAAAGAGATGATTAATGGAGCCCAAAATTTTACAGCCTTTAGCATTACTTGAGGTTTTGTTTCCTAGATGGCATGTGCCACTATCTGATGGCTTGGGAAGGACAGAAGTAATATGGCTGCCACATGTGAGAGGACAACATGCTACTGCGGTTGTCCAGAGAATGTAAACTGTGTTTATCCTAATGGATTCCGACAGAAGCAATAATGGACACCGGGGCTAACTCGACTGACCACACATTTGAATTTTGTTTCCCTTCTGGGAATTTGTGTGTTTTTGTTCGACTTGAGGGTGTAATTTTTTGTGTCTGGCACAAATGGCGCTGACTATATTTCTCTCAGTATTTGAATATATAGTGTGTGTACTTTTGCGGTTGTCGCTTACATACACACACGGGCATTTGTGTTTTCATAAGTGATTACTGTGAATCAACTGTTTGTGCGTGGCTCAAGTCATAAAACAAGAGAGAAAGAACATCGTTATGGTAGTGGGGCACCTCACTAAAACGCTCCAGTGACAGAAAATGAAAAGCTGTAATTCCTCCTGTGAAGTGAAGTCTGACTTGTCAGAGTAAAGCACTTCCTATCCTTTTGTTCAGATCTCAAAGGGAATTATAGAGGAGAGCGTTAGATATGGCTGTTAATAAGACCAGCGAGCCCTGACCAGATGAATGTCTGAGTGATTTAGACCATGACAGTTGTATTAAACTAATGAAACTAGATTAGTTTAACCTGGAGACTCATATGTTCACAGAAAACATGAGAGAAAATAACATATATTGGACCTTTTATGGACAAGTCAATCAATTAAGCACTTACAGAGAGTAAGTACAATCACCAAAAAAAACCCTCACACAAATCTACATATTTGTTTCCGTCATCATCATGATGAAGGAAGCACTTTTTTTTTCCAGAAGTGATGCAATCAGCTCTCATATTGATAAGTAAAGAAGAAGCAGAGGGTTGGGGCTGGGTTAGGTGGGGAGGAGGTGCTTGGAGATCAATGGGCTAATAAAACAAATCGATGGAATGAAACCACAGAAAAAAGTGAAGTCATTAATTTGCAGAGACAGGATGATCCCACCAACCACATGCATTGATTAGAAATGAGGTCTGTGGAGAACCTTCAGGGGGTATCATATTAGGGAAGGGAAACAATGGCCCAGGTGGAGTGGTGGTGGTGGAGGTGGTGGCAAGGGGGGGGGGGATGCTTTCCTCCTAGGTTTTGCTGCTGAACTACTGCAGGAGAATAGGTTAACTGGCAGATCAATGGCGTCTTCAGGGTAACTCCAAGAAAACAGTGGTTCTGTATATGCTCTCCAATGTACTGTCAACACATTATCGTGACACCTCCTTTTTTAAAAGCAAAGTGTACTCAAGCATGATTTTGAAATTCAATACATCATATAGTACAAAGAGGTCCGCAAATAAGGTCAGAGGTGAGAGCTAATGTACCATTTTTATCAATATTGTTATTGTTAATCATGATTTGTCATCAATAATATTGGACTGAGTTATATACACTGCAGCCTCTTCCACGACACTGTGAGAGCAGTGGAGCTTGCATGATCTGCAGTGTAGAAAAGGACTGCTTCAATACTGGGAGTGGTACTCTCTCCATATTGTGACTGTGTGAGTGCATAGGTTGCAACAAATGTTACAGTCAGCCCAGTCTCTTTGCGAACTATTAAGTTTGTCCAAATTTTGGCCTCACCACCAGTCCTTTTTTGGGTTGTTTTTTTTGTTGGTTTTTTTTTGAAATTCAAAGAAACCCTTGACGCAGGGTTCATGCAGACACAGCATAGCTTTTCTGAAGCCGTTTGGCTGAACGAGAGAAAAGAAAAGCAGGTGATGTGAGATTGACGACTTAAATACTTCATCAATCAATGCTGCAGCCAATGTGTTGTTTGGTGATTGGTGGAGAATTCAGGCAATCCATCTTTCCTACCAGCAACTGACATTCAAGATTCTCCTCAGGTTCTCCATGTATTGCCTTTATTTCTTTATTTCCAGGGTTAACCTAGGCTGCAGAATATGTGTGTTTGTGCGTGTTGAGGTGGAGGGGGTCCACGCTCTCCTTTCATCTGTTATTAGAGTCTGTTAGACATGTATGCTGCAGCAAAATCTGGCACCCACACACACGCAGGAGTACAACACTCAAGTCAGCTCATGAGCAGCCCTCCCATGCTAACGAGATCGTTTCACAGAAATTTGAAGGCATTAGTGTAATTACTGTAATTATATTTAAATGAGATTATACGCAAGACGACGGGCAACATCATCTTTGAAAATGTGTTTTAAATCGCGTGTCGTCTGGTCGATTTTTTCTTGCAGGAAATTAGCTGAATCGCTTCATATTTGAGTTTTGAACAGTTCACAAAATTCAGAGCGCAAATGCTAATCTGGTGCAAAAAACGGCACCGGAATGTTCACGTGTGGAAAAGAAAGAGAAGATATACTGTCTCACAAAAATTGCAGGTTTATATTTTTTTATAAACCATTTTCTAAAACGAGTGTTTTAGACTCAAAACGTGTCAAATCAAAGCTGATAATGTAAGAATTCCTCCTGCCACCCACCCCCTGGATTTCTGCACCTTTAAACCTTGCAGTTTATTTCCTGACACATTATTCTTTCTTTTTTTCATCTCACTGTCTTCCCCCAGTGTGGCCAGAGTAATACTGAAGCCCCTGGGTTTTGCTTAATTAAAATACATCCTTTTTCTTTTCCCCTCGGAGTCCAGGGATAGAATAACTATGCAACAGGGTTAGCTGTATTTAGCTCCTTGAGGAGTTACCCAGTGTTGTGTCAGGCAGCCACTCACAGCTAAATCAACAACAGAGAGCAAGGGAAAGAGAGAGAGAGGGTATAGTATAGGAGGAAAAAACAGGGGGGTACTGGAGGGCTCCCACATCGTGTAAACGCCTAGCTTTTCACACTGAGCGGAATTTTCATGCTAAGCTCCCAGCTTGAACTGAAATCCTCTCACTTATCCTCAAATCCGAGATGAAATACTGTCAGATGTACTGTGATCCAGGGAATTTAGTAGGAGACTGACAGGCCGGGTGGAGAGACATATGAGTGACTGATACCGAGAGGCACAAGTGCGCTTGTCCGTGTGGAGGAGGAGCAGGGAGAGAGGGGCGACGACTGTGAGGGGAGGAGATTTTTATCCGATGATTTGTCAGAGGCACAAAGAGTGACTCGTCTCAGTTAGGTGATGAGTAACAAAAAAAGTAGCACATTGTCACATGATCCAATCATTTTGTGCTACATACTTTGTTAATGTATAATGTATTATTTTATACTGAAATTTAAATGATTTCTTTTCTTTTTTTTCCTCCCAAAAAATGTCTGTATTTGATTTGTGAAAGTATGCTGTACACGGAAACACTTTCCTCACGCTAGTATTGCTCTCATTCGTCAGTCGGATGCTTTATGTGGGGTACTGGGGCTGATATTTGGAGGGTGTGTACATCCCTCATCTCTGAATAGCTCTAAGGCACAAGCAGGAAATGGAGTCCTGGCATTTTGTTTTGCATCAGTGCTCCTCTTTATTAGAGAGGAACAGAATCGACATAGAATTATAATTGGAAAATTGTAAGCTTGCTTTCATTACAATTAGCCAGATCACAGGATGCAATAAACCAATTATTTTACTTAAAAGCAAGTTTCCTCATCACTCTGCAGTGCGTTGCAGGATGTGTAACCTCATCCCACATGGACGTGCCAGTGAAACAGCAAACTCTCTGTCTCCTACTCTGTCGCTCCCCGCTTACATGTAAACACCAGCATGCTTGAGTGTGTTCAGACAGCTGAACATACACTGACATATGAACGCCATTTAGCGGCACCACACGGGCGCGCAAACACACACACACACCTCAACAACATACAAATAATTGAGTAAGATTTGCTGGTACATTAAGTTTAATGTGTTTGACATTTGGCGGGAGGAAATGGTGGGCCCAAAGTGGAGTAGCCGGGTCTTTCTTCAATCAGGGCACTGCAGGGCTTCATTTTACAACCCCGACGCAAACCCAGACCCGTCAAAGCTAATTAGCGCCGTTGCAAATGGATACAGGTCATGGCTCTCAGCGGATTGGTCCACAGAAGGGTCGCCAAAGGTCAAACCTCCAGTATGGAATGATATAAACAATCATCTATAGACCACAAACCAATCAATTCCTTTTAACACTATCCACTTCCTGGTCGGCTGCTCTCAGATGTCAGAGGTCAGTGTACAAAAAGACAACTGAGCCAGTGGGTTTGGGAGTGGGAAGCATATCCAACTTATTATCTATTTATTTGTATTTTACCAGCAAAATATCAAATGCATTTAAATCTGTTCTCTGATAGCTTCTGTTATGTTTGTATATGTACATGCCCATTCATTTATTATTTTCCAGAGGTGTGGACTCGAGTCACATGACTTGGACTCGAGTCAGACTCGAGTCATTAATTTTATGACTTTAGACTTGACTTGAAAAAATGTTCTAAGACTTGTGACTTGACTTGGACTTTTACACCAATGACTTGGGACTTGAATTGGACTTGAACCGGTTTACTTGAAAAGACTTGATATTTTACCCCAAATATAAAATTTAACATGCATATTATATAGAGATTGAAAATGTGACGTCATTCACGGGTAGAACCGCAAAGGATTCTGGGAACTTGTGGCAAGCGGTACTAGCGCACGCAGGCTTTCAATTAAAATCAGTTACACAGCGATAAAAAGAAACACAAAAATGGCAAGAAGCTGTTGTATCATTAACTGCAATAGCCGGTCGCATGACAGCCACGGGAAGCCGACGGGTAAAGAGATCGGTTGTTATTGGATTACGTCGTTGAAGAGAAATTGTTCAGCCATGTTTCCGAAGTAACAAAGAGGCGACGGATGGCCTGGATTGCAGCCATTCTAAGACCAAATATAACGTCCCAGAACTCTCCAGCTCACAGGTTAGTCTGCTCCAAGCATTTACACGAAGGTCAGTGTTTTTTGGTAGTTAATACGTCATTTTCATAACATAATTAGTGATATAGGTTACAAGCAAGTCTGGCGCTGAACAGAAATTGTCGCGCTATGCTCCTTTATTTATTGTGCATAAATAGTGAATTGTCCTGACACAATATTGCGTTTCGCTTCTGTTATTATGGTACATTGACAAAAACATATACTTTTATTCACAGGATAAAACAGGTTTTCTGTATCACTAATTGCCCAGTATGATTACAGCATACAGTATTATTGTCACTGCTACATTTCTGTGATTGGACTTTTACACCAATGACTTTTACACCAGAAATTATTTCCACTGCTAATTAATTACCGTTGAGCTCAAAGGTCCTATTAATAAACGGTTAACGAATGTGTATTTATGACGACAATTTGTGAGACTGGTAAACTTATGATACGTACGATGGTCTTTCGTTCTACACGGTGCATTTCAAGGTCCTGTACCCATCCGTCGGTAAACTGTACCTGGGCTTGTTGCAGTGACCTGAAGTTACTAAACTTCATGAGTGTATGCACTCACTCCAAGAACCGTATAATTATAAATATGCATATAAATATGCTACAATGAGATAGCTGACTTCATCTAACTAGCAAATGTTGTCCAGGCTACGTTGGTGATGCAGTTTTTTTTAAATGTGTATGATATTTTTGTCATGCGATTTTAAAGCCGGTCCTACAACCGCATCCAAGAATAACATGCAGCTTATCTCAGAACTGTCGGTGAAAATTATTCTTGGAGCTAGGTTTAATTGAGCTGCATTTTAAAGAGGTGCAATTTCACAATTTGTGTATATTTTCTAAGTTCACTATTTTGTCATGTGTTGAGAAAAACACAGATTTTAAAATTACATGGTCTAATATTTACATTTAGCATAACTGCAACATTATTTTTTCGTTGTTTTTTTTTTAAAGACTGGAAAGGACTTGAAATTCAAAGTTTCAGACTTGTGACTTGACTCGGACTTTTACACCAGTGACTTGAGACTCGACTCTGACTTGCCTGACATTACTTGAGACTTGACTTGAGACTTGAGGATAAAGACTTGAGACTTACTTGAGACTTCCAAAACAATGACTTGGTCCCACCTCTGTTATTTTCCACTGTTTGCATGACAAAGCTTTAGATCTTGGAGAGGCAAATCCTGTATATTTAGTTAGTCTTTCATGAACTCTATACTACATAAAAATCAATAAGAGTGGAGTGAATAAAAAAATGATCTAAAACCATCTTCTTTCTTTGCAGCTAAAGCACACTGTGTGCGTGTTTTCATGCACACTGAATAAAGCCACTTCAACATCAACATGAAGTTCCGCAATTAGCCGGGCAGAGAAAAAAAGGACAGAAAGACAGCGAGAAAGGAAGAGAGGAGGGGTGGGGGAGGAAAAAGGATGGAAACCAACGCTTGAGGAATTGAATTACCAGAGCCTTTTCTCATTATCATTTAGCCGTCTTTTATGGCCCACCAGTAAGAGATGATGTTCCCATGACCCCGCACAATACACAGACATATTATTCAATCCTGCCTCGATGAAATTCCTGCAAATAAAACCTTTGTGCCGGGCAACAGCTAATTATTTGACAGATTGGCCCCCTTCTGGCTCAGGTTACAGTGTGGAGTGGCCATGTTTTAGCCCCCCACTCCCCACCTCCCACCCAAGCAAGAACACCACCAGCACTCCCTCCCCGCTCTCTTCCAATCCTGGTGCAGAGAGGGGCCACTTTGACAAAATCCCAGAGGGCCTCATTCTTTTCAGGAGATTATATATTTCTGCCCCCCCCCCCCCCCCCCCCCCCCTCCCTTCCCAACCATCTATCCATCCAAAATCAGGGGAGCGTGATGTGTGTGTGTGTGTACAGATGGGGGTTCTGTGTGTCAGTGACAGCAGTCATTTCATAGTTTAAAGGGTTTTCTCAAGCAGAAATATTTAATCTTCCCACGAAAACAAAGTTTGGTGGTGAACGACCATGATGGAAAGACAGAAAGAGAGATGTAAAAAAAAACGAAGAAAAAAAACACCAAACCATGTCAAATATGTGTTTTGTTACACTCTATTTATACTTACTTTGAAGAAATGCTGTACCTATGAATTGAGCATAATTTTTTGTAATACCAAATTAGAGAGTGGGGAACATTAAGGGATTAAAGTTTTGGGTGGGCATGCCTTTGGCTTTGATTCAGTCCACTAATAACAAGAGCTTGTCATTAGTGTTCGGACATGGACCACCAAGATAAATGCCAACACATGTTTAAATTATCTGGAGAGTAATGGCATTTTCCTTCAGCCCTTTCCCTTCCCATAAAGGTCCCTTGTTGACTCAACTATGCCGACATTTTGAGTTATCAGCTCAGGTGTAATCTGTTGCTTACTTTGCACCCATGCAGATGGAATAATTCAAGAGGTTGTACGTGTTAAAGAGGTTAAAACGAAGCAATGCGTAGAAATGATGTAAGGGAAGGCCACTGGGGAACAATGACATTTAATTACTGTGGATTTTAAGCATACATGAAATGTATAAACATGTTATATATAGAAGGATGACAAACTGTGATAAACACTTTTTCAGTTACACATATAATAATAAATAAATATATATATTGTTCTGACATTTGTTATTAAAATCAATTGAACTAGATACAGTCATTTAAAAACTGCCATTTAATTGTAATAGTGAAAATGCCGCGACTGAAAGAAAAAGTCACAGATTATTTTTAGAATCTTGACGCAGTGCTTGTAAAACCACAACACTTTTGCCTGTCACCCAAGAGAACTAAAACAGGGAACTACTGCTACTGTGTGAGGCATTTCTGCCACAGCGTTTCTGGAAATTGCCAGAGCTGAATATTTCTAAACGGGGAATTGATATCAAATAATGAAACAACCTGAAAAATGGAAGTTGGAGTTGGACTTAGAGGAAATCAAAAGGATTGTTGAAATGCCAAATTCTGAGGCCATGCCAAGCAAATGCTGCACTATGACCAGTTTGTCTGCAGTTTCCGTGCTAAGATTGGTGTTGTGACATATCAGGACAGGATGTCCTCTGAATTTGGTAAAGTCTTAACAATCCAACCCTTTATATATGAACTAACTATATGCAAACATCTTTAAAAAGACAAAACAATTTAGCCTTTTTTTAATGTACATCACCCCGTAAACACCACTTTGAGCTTCTGCTCCTAACAGTTCCCAACAGTTACACCCTTTTGTTTTTCCACCTCTTGTACGGTGAAATTCTTGCTGGGATCCAGTTGCATGTCTGGGATGCTCGACTACTGTGTTCACCTGGCATGAACCCAAGTGAGCAGAGCCTAGAGTATTCATTGCTCAACCTGGATGAAGGTCATACAGTCCAGCTCTTCCCCACTTCGCTCCCCAGTGAGCAAACATATGGCCATGGAGCACCTTGAACATGTTTGGGTGACCAGAGCTACTTGGCCTGGGTTGCCACGGCAAAGAGAAAAAGTGGCACTAAGGGAGGTTTAGGCCTAACTTGCTAAAGCAGATCAAGGATAAGGAGGGAATCGGAGGCTGCCAACAACTGAGATCATCAATAACTAGTTGCTTGCAAACACCATGTAAAGTCACCCAGCCGTGCATGCACATGGAAATCTACAGAGTTTCTCGCCTGTCTTGTTTCTCCTCCCCTGTTTCTGTTGATATAAATGCTTGTAATCATAAGGTACAATATCATCACCCCATTGTTCAAACAGCCAAGCCTCATCTAATCGCTTCCACGTTTCCTCAGTGTTAAGCTCATTAGTGGGTGACCTAAAGGCATGTAGGGAAAAAAAAGAAAAGACAAGCAAGAGAGACAAAAAAAAAATCTTTGGATAATGGATGCTTGCTGTTTTGAGACAGTAAAAATAAACAGGTCTGCAGCCTTGATAATGAATATGCTGCAAATGCTGGCCTACAGTGTGAGTTTATCACAAAAGTCCAACTAATAAGCCTGACTAGTGCGTATGTGCATGCATTTTTTTAATATATAGTTGGAGCAGTGTGTATGAGCATGCCAAAATTGAGTCCTTCATTCTATGTGTTGCTGCATGTGCGTGTATTTACCTTCCGGCTGGCTGAGGGTTGGGGGTAGGGGTGGAGAGGGTGTCGGAGATGACGATTCGCCGCTAGACTTTGTGAATGGGGATGTGAAACTGTCTCTAGTGTCTGAACGTCCGGCCCAGGTGGCGACTGGAAGGCTGACTTCATTAGCCTTAAAGAGGAAACAAAGGAAGATGCATCGTAAAAAAGTGCCATCCCTCATCTGCAAGGCCACCGCCTGACACATTAGGAATCTGTATGCTCAATTAACCACTGGCAGGCTCATTTTTCCTCTCTCTCTCTCGCTCTCTATACCACTTTCTCTCTTCCCCCTGCTCTTGATCAAACAGCGAGCGGGAGCAATCACACTAGATAGAAGCGAAACTCAGTACGTAGCGTGTTTGTGAAGTTTGATGTATTTTACTTGCACGCTAACTGCAGTAGGTTAAAGGGAAAAAAAATACTTTTTTGTCAAAGTTTTAAAAAAAGAGTCAATTTTTTGTAAGCTTAATGATTGCAGTTGAACACATTCAAAACCCCTCCCTATGAATTCTACAGCTGTGTAATTTTATTCTTATTATCATTTATTTATGTATTTTTTGTTACAGGAGAAGAAATGTGATCCCTCGGAATAGAAGAAATCAGCTTTAAGTGGTATGTAGTTTATTTGGGACTTTTTTTTACTTGAAAAGTGCACAAAAATATGATCCCCACTTATATATTCTTATATGTTCTATCAGAACTCATAAGCATAATTATACGCACAGGTGACAAATGAAAGGGAAAGACGACATCAAGTGTCGAACATGCTGTTGAACAATGGGTTGTAATGAAGTTGTAATGAAGGGTTTTCTAAATCGATATATTAACGTCACACAAGAATGTAAAAGAGCTATGTCCATCAATATTGAAATAATGTTTTTATTAAGCCTTTTCAACTTCTTAACTTTTTTGTTCAAACCCATGTTACTTGGTGTTCTTCATGTGTTCTGCATATCATATAACCTTGAGCCACCAGCCTTAAGAGATGAGAAATGAGCCACAGAGTTTTCAGTTTGTTCTAACTATGCACCTCCTAGATTTTCTGATCCATGCACACTTGCAGCCCCAACCAGTGCTCACACAAGTGAGGAAATTTATCAGACTTTGTACAGCTCCCTCTGGAGGGAGTAGTATATGTAGTAATAAACAGAGTTTAATGTGTCCAATCATATAAGATAAACACAGGGGCGGCAAAGGTTCCTCCTCATGTTTTGTTGATGGAAACGCATACATGCTCACGCAAACACACACACACACACACACACACACACACGCACACGCACACGCACACACACACACACACATAAATCAGACTTAAATCATATCAACAGTTCTCTTGAGCTGGGTGTCAACCTGAGGATCTTTATCTCACTGAGTTTGAAAAATGACACCTGGCTAAGGTGGGGCTTTGCTGTGTGTGTGTGTGGAGGAGGTCACCCTGATACGCATCAACCTTTGATTAACGCTCTTTAAAAAGCACAGGCATCATAGCTCAGGAGGCCTCCATCAAACCCTTCGCTGCACTTCACAAGCCCAACTTCTTTTTATGATCTGACCCGCCCATTTTCTTTCTCCCGCTCTCATGCCACCTCACTCCCACCCACGTCCCCTTCGCTATCACCTTTCTTTTGAGGCCTATCCAGAGAGATGAATAATAGCAAGCAGCTGGCCGAGCACTTCCTTCCCGGTGTCAGGGTCAACAGTTCAGCATGCTGATAGAGACCCTTACACCTTTTTTTTTTTAATAAGAGCTCCCCTACACTCACACAGGTCACTTTGCTGCATCGCTGGACAGCCGTACTCCTGCCATCGTCTGCGCTCCCTTTCATTATATTTCTTTTTTCATCGCTTTGTGAGTCGCTGATTGATTGATAGCTGCTGCTTTTAGGTTAGTAAAACACCCCAAATGTACTTCGATTGATACAAAATAAATATTTACATATTAATAATTAATGCAAGCTATCTATTGACTGGGGTTTGGGTATAAAGAACAGCCTCAGCCTGTCAGAATTTGGCTTCTCTGTGTGAGTAATATTTACATTGATATATCATGAGGCTAAGCTAATAAACTTTTTGATGCTTGCTGCAGTTCCAATGTAGCTCCGTGTGGATTGACAGCAGAGGCCACCCTGGTCAGATTTTGAGTGGGCTCAGAAAGAAGTGCTAATCATAATGCTGAGCTAGCCTTGTTGAGCAGCTAATTACCTCCATTATGAAGATGCAGAGGCCTGATCAGAGGCGCCTCTGTGTGTACATGTGTGTGTTTTATATATGTGTATGTGCGTACTTTCCTGTGCCGATTAAAAAGGAGGATTAGCCGTCCGTCCAAGACAGAGGAAGCCGGGGGGGGGGGGCTGGTGGTGATGGTGGTGGGAGGAGGGTGTCCCCCCCTCCTGGAGACGAGCCCTGACCTTCTCATTTCATCCTCATTAGTATCTCATGTCAACAGAGCAGCCACTCCTTAATCATCTGCTATCATCCCAGGCCTACACACACACACACACACACACACACACACACACACACACACACACACACACACACAAATAAAGACACAGAAAAACACAAATGGGCAAACAGGGCTACTGTTACAGACAGGGACCAGCACATCCTGAATACCCATTTATACTGAATATGAATGTATAAAGATCATTTTACAAGAAGAGTATGTATTGCATGTATGTATGTATGTAATGCATAATTTGTTACTTCAGTTTTCTGTGAAAAGTATTCAAACTTCTGGGAACTCTGATTACAGTAACACTGCATTCTCAGGGTAGAGTGTTAAATATTATTTGTGATCATGTAAAATGCCCTCTCAGCCACAATTAGGGAAGTAGCACCAAATGTCAAACTGTTTTTACTTTTTTCCCCTTATTCATCTGCTTCTATTTTCTTTTTTTCAACAAATCCAAATTGTATTTGTTGGATTCGGTGTATGGGATGTGTTGTTGGACAGCAGCATAGCTGTGTGGTACAGGGTGGGCTCGTCTGTCTGTGTCGGCCTCGGTGCCACGGAGGCCCCAGCAGGGTCGAGGGGAGCTGGGGCTCAGGGTGCCAGCACAAATGAGCTCCATTCATTTCCCCACTTCGGCATATGGTGGCCCATTGTCCTCGGCCACAGAGGCAGAAGTGATGCAATTTGTTGGCATGTCCTGTCATTTTCACAAACTGTCCATCCCACTGAGGCCCCGACCAGCAGAAGACAAGCAAGGGCAGCTTGTTGTTTTACCAGATAACATGTGTAGTTGTGCGTATGTGTTTACTGTATTCAATCCAGAGCTGATGGCGACACTCCAAAACAGAATAGAGACATATGTTGTCATCTGAGCAAATATTTTGATGAAGCACAAGGCAGAAACAACAGGATCAATCAGAGGAAATTACTCAGATTAAATCTCCCTGAAGATTATGATATGCAGTATGTATGTCAATCCCTGTATTGTTGTTTTCCAATACTGTTGTCTTACAATACTTTATCCTTATTTAGAGAATAAGATCTAATCTGATCTGGGCTTTAAGACATGAAGCTTCCTTATTTGCTTAATGGTAGATTTAAAAAAAAAAACCCAGCAGCATTAAAAGGAAATCAAAACCAACGTAAAAAGAATACACACTGAAACCTCAGATTCATGAGTGAGAGTGAACTGAGCAGCTCACCCTTGCCTGTTCCTGGTTTCACTATGCCAACCATGAAGTTGCTGTCTGCGAGGAGAGGGGAAGGAGTCTTGTTTAACTTCCTGAAAAAGCAAACTTTTGACATGAGGTGCACAATATTAGCAATGCAGCAGCAGAAAGAAAGAAGTGTCTAGACATAACTACATTTAGGTCAGACAGAGGAAAACATATGATCGCACAGTCATGCACAAAACGATGGGAGTACATGGTGTTGACAGGCAATTGAATGACCAGGGTCAAATGTCACTGAACCCATTCCATGCTAACATTTGTGAGTGTGCATGTGTGTGCACCACATCCCTGCTTCATGCTGTGGTGTCACTCGCCCTTGGCTGCGATTTGGTCAGAGGTTTTCTTGGGTGCAACCGCACCCGACTCTCCCACGCATGCACACTCTCACATGTAATGGGAACGTGGGCTTTCCACTGAGCTCACGTGAAGAAATCAGCGGGAGCACCTTCAGACAGAAGTTGACTTCACTTTAGCCTCTTTGAAGATTGATGACATTGGTGCTTGTTTCACTGGATGTAAGGAACAAGTGGCCCCTCAGAGACTCATTACACCTCAGCAAGATTTGGAGAATAGAGTGACACTGCTCCCGATTACCAGATTCATCATTTGTATTGGACTGAGTTCCTGCTTCACAAATGCTGGATGGCGAACTAAACCAAAACTACTGACGTGGTTTTATGCCCTTTGCTGCAAAAGAGCTAAAGAAAGAAAAAAATAGTGGCAAATGTGATGTGAGCTGCGTTTGTTTATTTTCCCTCACATGAGACATGCATAAACAGTCAGATAATCCATCTTTGTCCCCCCACGCAAACATTTAACCAGGCTCATCTTATACCCCAATCATACATCCCTGACCTCAATCCTGGCCACACTTCTCTCCATTTGCTCCCCCCTTCAACCCCGCCCTCGTTCTTCCAGCCACCATGCTTTGGTAGCACGGATCCTTCTCCGGCCCTATCCTTAACCCCATTTTCACCCTCCACCCCCACCTATCCTCCAAACCTGTCAGGGACTGGCTTCACATGTCCATCAGCGAGTGATGGATGAGGTGGAAGGTCGTCACCCCACTCTCCAGAGTTCACTGATCCTATCAGCCATGCAGACACCTCCAAATCAAAGCGGGAGAGACGTTACTGAAATCATGCAATTAGGGTAACAAACTTGGCTTTGCAGAATTTGCTTTTAGACGGATGTGCAATTGGCCATGAGTCATAACTCGTATATTCAGTGTCATTTTTGATGCTTTGTGAAAAGAAAACTGCAACAAGGAAAATTAAAAGTATCAGTTCAACCGTGTTTTATGTGTTTACTTTTAAAGCGCGCTCAATCTGTTGCATTGCATCTTGCTTCCACGGGGGAAGATTGAGTGGAAGAAGAGAGTATATATAGTGTTATTTCAACAGGCTACACAAGAAAAAGATTGCTTGTTGTGTTAGGCAAAGTGCAAAGATTTATTGGATTTTCTTACAATAACAAGACTGCTTCTCATTAAATAGATATCCAACATTCCCTTGAAAAATAGGAATTATTTGCCCAAAGTGATTTCCCATAAAATGCAACGAAATTTGATTGCACCCTGGTATAAACTAGAGAAGAGTATCACCCCTGACTGACCTTAAATTGCCTCTTGATGCCTATGGCGCTGTAGGAAAAACAGTAGCCCTATTGGTTCATTTCACATATGTCGTGGTAAACAAAGCTACAGGATATGATTGGTGATTCAATTGCTGAGGAAATCAAAGAAGGCAACCTCAGAACCTGGATAAGTCTGCCCCCAGTTTTCCAGCAGCAGAGAACAAGGCGGCCAAAGGATGCAGGATATTCTCTCACTGATATCATTCTGTCGGAGGGAGATTGATAAACTATAAACACACGGGAAGAATAGACAATGCACAATGGTGTCAAGCGTCTTTGCTGACAGGAGCGTAGATCAATGTTATTTCCCGCTTTTGCAAAAATACCTAATTCCCCTTATTTAATCAAGCGTCTCCTTTCTCTGGCCCTCCTGGCTGATTTATTACACCCACTGCCTTTATGAGTACCTGTTTCATTTTCTTGTCTCTGCTCTGACATCTAAAGTGATAGGAATTTTATGCTTTTGATAACAATATGAGTTTCACTTTGCCCCAGAATTCATAGGCTTGTCAGCAGCCAATAAATAACAACTGCGTGGCACAAAAAAAAAATCGCTTCCATGACAAAACATCCACCTAATGGGATTTACCTTGGGATGAAGAGGATGAAGCTTTGAATAGAAGAAACAGAGAGAAACAGAGGGCTGCACAGGGGGGATGTTGATGGGAAAAACGCACGATCTCGGTAAAAAGGTCATGTCAGCAAGAGCGCGAGTGCAAGATGTTTTCCGGTGTCTTCTCGTCGGGATTCATAATTGGTGGGCTGTCATATGAGCATTTTGATAATGTCACATGAACATAAATGCCACGTTGTGACACACTGTTCTTCAGTTTGTACAGCAGGGGAGCTCGAACAGTGTCACGGCATGGATCTTCAATAAAAGACATTAGAGGTCACAGACATCTGTCTGACTTTATCCCAAAGCCCAAGAAGTGTGAAGATGTTGACAGTTATGCTTCTTATGTCACAACTTGTTTCAAGATATAATCTTCACCATTATTGTCAAAAGTGTGTATGTGTATAACATAAAATTAATGCACTCTGTTACTTAAAGACTCCCTAGAGAATTAAATTTGTCGCACTACCGCTATTCATTACAGTACTTTTGTGTTACTGTGTCACATGGCCTGAGAGCCACTCTTATATATAAACTTTAGGCTACAGTTTCACACACTGACACAAATCCTAACCCTTATGAGGACACAGGATCTTTCTTTTAGTGTTTAAGTATAAACACAAAGCTGACAGCAACATTGAAAACAAGCCAAGCACTACAGACCAATCGCCGCAGAAAGAAACGGGTACAGGTAGAACTGGAGGTTGTACTGACTTCTCTTCTCAGTTTTTGTTACCTGTTGAAGATCAGATTCTATCTTCTTGGCTGGTGTCAGGAAGCAACCGGCTTTAACATGGCTCTGGGTTCTTTGCTGCTAGTTTAGTGTTTGCACGGTGCCCTTATTGTCCTTTTGTTTGTCCTTGCATGCAATGAAAATAAAATTTAATTCCAAATATCCACATCTCAAAAGGTCTATACCACTCCATCATTTTCTCCTCCCCGCACATGAATTGAAGGCAGCTGATGGTACTCGAGGGGCACAAGACAAAAAAAAATAAAAATAAAAATAAAGACATGTTAGTTGAGCTATTGTAGAGATAACTGAGGGTGCCGTATAACACAATGTCAGTATTGAATTTAATAGTAACACTATGAGTAACAGTACTGCGTAACAGAGAAATGCAATTTGATTACAGTAACACGCAATGCTAAAAATGAGACAAGCATGACTCAAATCCTTCATCAACAGTAATATATTTGACAAGAGCAGTGTCAGCACTGTTTAGCGGGAACAAAGTCTGCAAAGGGAGGAGGTTGGGGTGCATGGATAGGTCAACAAAACACGAACTCTCTCTCTCTCTCTCTATATATATATATATATATATATATATATGAACCTGAAACATACGTAATATTGCTGAATTAGCTCTAAATAATGACTAGCAGTCAATCATAGCTGCATTAAGTTACTGCCTGTCTGATTTTCTTTGACTGTGTTAGTACATTTCACCACAGTCCACATTAAAAGTTCACTAAAGTTCAGTTGATGTTTAACAGTGAAAGTCAGAATTATTTTCTGAAAGGTCTAATCAGCACCCTACACTCTACTGTAAATATGTATGCTGTGAATGAAGAACTGCGGTCTCCATTAAAAAAGCTCTCTGCCCTCACTTCTTTATTCTTCTCCCCCTCTGTTGGACCAATCACTTCCATCTGCGGTCAGCTGTAAAAAAAAAAGAAAGAAGTGTGTAATACAAAAAATATTCTCATATGCATATGAAAAATCATGTCCTGGATGTAGCCCTGAGAGATTAAATAGATTTATATTGACACTTCCTCACATTCCACTGACAAATTGGCCGTTTCTGCGTCGTTGCCAAAAACCTGCTGGTTACGTAGGCAATGACATTAAACGGCTCTTTACGTGTGATAAAGTCAAACAAAGATGACGCACTGTATCCAGCAACTATAGCTAAGGAATAGGAAGTAAAATGTCAAGCATTTCAAAAGGAAGCTGCTGTAAACTGTGGTTATGGAGACTATAACAAATCATTGCCCAGACCTAAAAGTCTCTTTGTTCCAGCCAGTCCTGCTCCTCGCTAAGTGAATATTATGGCTCTGAGTGAAGGAGGGAGGAGAGTTCGATGTTTTTTGTATATCCCTACTTGAGCCTTGTGTGTGCTTGGCACAGGGGCCTCGAAAGAGCGCAAAGAATAGAAGAGGCAGGGTCACAACAAGTATTCGGCGCTATAAGGGCTTGAACTGGCACAGGCTCTTGGCATGTGCACAATGCATGTTGGGATGGCAGTGTCCAAGAGCCTCCTGACAGAGACACAAGCAGCTTGGGGTGGAACCAGCATCTCAGTGGGGACACAGAAAACGAAGGGAGGGAGACAAGATCAGAAGCAGAGGGGAAAATTGAGACAGATTTTCTTGCAGGTGTTGAGATAATAGACGAACAAATGATCTAATTGTTGGAGCACGAATCAAGGATTGGAGTCCCTCAGATGGTTCGGGGGGGGGTTCAGAGATCACAGAGAAAGCAGGATTTGAATTACAAAGACAGTCTAGATGACATATGCTAACCTAAAAACCATGACTCAGATGTTCTTTCATATTCACAACTGTGAAATAGTTTAAAGCGCACATATTTCACATCAACAGGCCAAAGTTTTCATTTATCCAGCTTTTTTCTGCATTTATGGTTTATGGACAACCGGTCCCACTCACTTCATCAGGTTGACATTTATTCTCTGAATAAATTACTGTAATGTCAGCAAAGAAATGTATGCACTTATCAATTAATTTCCTTAGTAGGATACAGTTAGTAGTACTGTAACTTGCCATCATTTGTCCAAAATTTGTTATTTTCCCAGCTTTTTGATTTTTTGTGAGCATGTTAGCCCAGTGACGTCAAAGCATCATTGCGCTCTTTTTATGTGGTCAGGCTGGGAATATTAGGGGAACTATCTGAGGGACTTTTATGGTTAGATGACTGAGCGCCACAGCTGGCCTTCTTGAGTGTTCAGTGCTTATTACCTACCCAAACTGGTCCAGGGAAGGAGAACCAATAAAGCAGGATCCAAGAGGCTCAATGATGCACATGCAAAACCAAGTCTGCGCAATGTGGTGTTACACCACAGAAGAGCTACTGTAGCACAATGCTTGATATAGGAAAGGTATCAGGATACATTTCATTGTTGCTTGGTGTGCACAGGGCAGTGCTGACCTGTGTCCACAATGCAACAATCAAAAAGGGTCCACTACCTCGTTTAGTCATGATCTTTTTTAAATTCACATGCACACTTGAACTTTTGATGATGCCAAGGTTTGCAGTCCTGTTTTTCTACTGTAATTCTTTCTTTATTGTGTTTTATTAATTTCTCATCCTGTCAGATGGTTTCTCTGTCCCCTCCTGGAGGTTGAGCCGTACCACTACATCACTGACTATTTACAAAATGCTTGTTCGGTGCAGCATATTAGCACGTACGGTTTTACATTAAAGTTACAGTCCCAAAACATAGAAACACATTTATGCACAATCTAATCAACAAGCTCCTGCTTTAAATTATTCAGAAACACCCCTCACCTCTATCCATATTCTCCGGTGAGAGAAGCAACGATATATTTGGAACATCACACTTTTAAGAGCGTGAGCTTCAACTCCCCTGGGTCATTTTCTGCTCTGGTCTTAATTGAGAGTGTTCTGGAAAAATCATTACTATATTAATGATTTAACACAAAGTAACTACCTGCTTTTTTCCAGGAGGAAAGGGAGATTTGCTTCGAATCAATACCCATGCACGCTCATTATAAGGGGGGTAAAGTTATAGTAATTAGGCAGACACCAATAACTTTTTAATGATCTTTGTTTTTAATTGCATATTATCGGGTTGCACAGTCTGTGTGTTTATACCCAAATATAAGATAATGGTGAAAGGAGAAGTAGATTAAAGAGAGGAGGCACCTGCAATTTTTTTTCTTTTTTTTTCTTTTTACTTCAGCAGCAAGAACAGATAGTCTGCAGAAAAAAAAAGGAGGATAAATGTGACCATCCCTTTGTGTCTTTTCTTTTGTGCATCAGTTAACAAGTAATGTGCCCATACTGGCAGTCTGGGGTTTTGAAATATTTGTGAAATAACACTTCCCTTTCTGCTGTCTATTAGGCTGAGGAAGTGAAAGGACTGTAGATAAAAAAAAAAAAAGGGGCACAAGGACCTTTAAGAGAAATCATTAATATTGCACTTATATCATAGAGTGTTTCAATTAAACACTTACTGGTTAAGTAAAAAAATATTAATACAGTAACTGTTTATTCAGTCTGTTTTCAGCTGACTGCAGGCAGTCGTGTGTCCCGCCGTTGATTAAAGGTATCATTTCGCCACTACAAAATAAAAATATAAATTAAAATGAGGATAAAATGCAACTGCAATGGGCAGCCATCTGTTAGCTCTTAAAGGGGAAGTGGTATACTCGAAGCAGCGGAGGGCTGTGTGTCTCAGGAAGAATAAGAGAGGGAGTGGGATAAATGTGGTGATAGAAAGAGCCCAGGAATGCCAGGCCGGCAATCCAGGACTGCTCTGAATAAGCGAGCAAGCCAAGAGACGTTTTTCTTCTTCTTCTTTTTCCGCCTTTTGCCCCACTCTGCCTCCCTTCTCCCTCCCTTCCTTGGCCTGTTCGCTCTGGCCGGTTCCCCCGAAACACCGCAGCAGATTGTCGATCCAACGACTCCCTTGTCAAGTGATTATCTAGGAGCTTTAATGTAATCTTCCGCTCTCACGTACCATATTTCAATTACGAGTGCCATTGCGAAACAAGCTGCATATTCACTTCACCAATCGCCCCGCTGCTGCCTCAACAATGTCAACTGTAAAAGAACGCCAGCTGAAGGCAATTACGCATGTTTTCAGAGCCAATTATGATCGCTCTCACGGCGGCGGTTATGCCACAAGCAAGGGAGTGTTAGGAAATTTTTAATTTAATGACAATATGCTCATGGTAGGATTCAGCATGCGGCCCCCACTCCCAGGCCTGCCATTTCAGAATCCACAGAGGGAACCATTAGGCAGATAGGAAAAGATTATGGCCTCTCTCAAGGGCCACACTGGGAGCACAGGGATGGCCTCAGTAGTGCCGGGTAGATGGCATCCACTCATCCTCTCTGCAAGATCACAGCTGGCAGGGCCGAGTCCAAAGCGGAGAGGCAGGCTGGTTAGCTCGTCATCCAGTTTGGACTATGCCTGCAGAGGGAGCATAAACTCACACATTCTCACAGCAGATCGGAGGCTGAGAGATGCTGCGGAGAGAGATCAAAGTCTGCTCTGCGGGGCTTCCTTCTTCGACATTGCTGAGACACGGGCTTGACACCATTGAGTCTGAAAGCTTCTGGTAAATGGTCTTGAATTTGACATGCGAGGTTTTGGGGTTGTTTTTTTTTCCAAAATTGTGGAAACAAGTTTTCAGCTTTGTTCCAGAAAAAGAGCTTGGAGGAGGAAAAAGTTGTAAAATGACACATGTCACAGTAAAATATATATTTTTTAAAATGAATCTGTCAGTTACTGGTTATGAAGTAAATGACAATGTCATAATACATGTTTTAAAAGATCTATATTTTACGAAAGCTGTTTTACGTGCATGATCGCATGACCACTACAAGCAAGAGGTTACAGAACAGTCAGGTTTGTATTCACCGTCACAGCAGCAAAATAGGTTTTACAGAAAGAAAGCATATTGTTCGTAAATTTGGGTTTTAACGGTTTTAAAGGCTCAATTGTTCAAAAAACAAAATGCAGGTTAGAGCTGAGCCTCCCCTCCCTCTCCCAGTGGGATGTTTGTATAAAACCCAGTCAGTTCTCGGGGGTAGGGGTTGACAGGAGAAGACATCGCCCCAGTCCCTGGGAGATTGGTGAACACAACACATATATTAATGCATTAAATGTGTTGACTGTGTTCAGCCCAGAGATGCAGGAGTGAGAGAGAGCGAGAGAAAGGTTTGGGGGAAGAGGAGAAAAAAAAGCTGTTGTTATGTATGGTGTTGTCTTGTATACCGCACCTGGCAGTGTGTGTAAGTGTGTGTGTGTGAGGTGGGGGTGTTGGAGAAGTGTTGGCCAGATTATAAGGCCTGTGTTGAGAGATGAGGGATGGCCAACTTGTAAACAAGTGACAAGCGTCCTGGATGACAATTCCTAATCCATCATAGTGCTGTCAGCGGTGACCGGCGAGGTGACGGACAGCACCCAGGAGAGGGGGCAGCTGGTGCACGTCAGTCCACATCATAATTCGATTTTGCACATGAGCCGAAACAGAAGAAGAGTCAGAAAGAAGAAAGAACTTTCTGTCAGTTGCCTTCTTCTCAGTCAGTCGTCTCCATTTTCTCACCTCTGTCTCATTCTTCATCGTTTTAAGGCTCTGAAATGATGTAATGTTCAATTATGGGGAGGAAAAAAGGGATGCCATCAATTTTGTAAAAGTTCCTTGTGAGTTCAGTTGAAAATGTAATCTTCTTACATATTTGTCAGCATTTACTAAGTGGCAAAAAACATTACTAAACTGACAATAAAGAATACATAAGTTTATATAAGAATATAATATGCGTGAGGTTTTTTTTTAAGTCAATAGAGACTGAAATGTTATCCTACTTAGTGACATTATCTTGCAATGCAACTCCAGTGAACTGTTTTGTTTGTTTGTTTTTCAGTGATAACAGGAATCTGTATAAAGAGGTTGGCTTTACTCCCAACTCATGACATGATAACACAGAGCCAGCCTAGCAAGTGGACTAGGCATCTGCCCCTACCCTCCACACACACACACACACACACACACACACACACACACACACACACACACACACACACGCACGCACGCACGCACGCACGCACGCACGCACGCACACACACACAAACCAGCAGGGGGACCCAAGAGTGTTCAAACATCTCAAAATAAAGACTGATTAAAAAAAAATCTGCAGTAATCACACATAACAAAATCAAAACATCTTGATGAATCTGTTCAGCTTGCATCAGAGCTGGTGTCATGTAACTACTTACAAGTAGATTACAACAAATATGTCCCCATAAAGTGTTTATTCATCTGAGGTTGCAAAGTGAAAGATATGATGAAGCTATGTTTCCACAACTAATTACAGCATTACATTAAGTGTCAAATGAGCCCTGAGTTCAGTCAAGGTTTGGTGAACTAATGTCAGCTGGCAGGTAGTTAGCGTTAATTTAATGTTAGCTAGCATTCATATGAAAATAGCTACATTTCGCCCCTTTAAGATAGACAACTCTATTAGTTTTACAGAGCTACACAGATTTAAGTTTTTAACAATATACAAACTTTCCTGCATGTTAGCTAGATTATGTTGTATGTAAACCATAGCAACCAAGTATAATGGCAAAGTATAGCAGCAAAATTTTATTTATGTCATTTTCTCTTGTCAACTACTTTATTGGTAAATATGGTAAATGGCCTGTATTTATATAGCGCTTTACTAGTCCCTAAGGACCCCAAAGCGCTTTACATATCCAGTCATCCACCCATTCACACACTGGTGATGGCAAGCTACATTGTAGCCACAGCCACCCTGGGGCGCACTGACAGAGGCGAGGCTGCCGGACACTGGCGCCACCGGGCCCCTTATTCAGAACAAAAACAATATTAGGAATCTATGTGTAATAAAATTACCAACCAACTTATAAAAAGAGGCACATGGTAAGATCTTAAATAGACTGTAAGTGTTAAAAAATAAATCTGCACATCATACTCATTTTAAAATAATCCATAAATGAATTTATAGCTGAACACAGGACAGTATGTTCCCCAATTTTTTTTTTGGAATTCTCATGTCTTTTAAGAGAAAATTAGAGTTTTATTTTTTACATTTTGAAAACTTGTAAAGATCAGGTGTAAACCAAACCTAGACTAAATATGAGAGATATTTGGGCACAGGTGTAAAGAGGCCTATGAGTATTAATCTTTCTTTTTGGCTGCTGGTGCGTTGATTTAGTTGCCCATGTTATGTCAAGGCCGTCATTCTTTTCTTAAAGACCTTGCTTCCCTGCCAAACCAGGATTTCCGATTGAGGGGTCTCAATAACAACTTTGATGTGGACGGCGTTCTGGAGGGTGAAGTGAAAGGCGCTAGGGAGGGGGGCCACACAATGGCCTGACCTTCCTACTGCATCTGCACAGATCGCACTCTAAATGGTCACATTGATGCTGCTTCTTAGGCCTTTTCTGGGAGCCCTGATGGAGCCAACACTGGTGGACTGGGACACAGCAAAGCCTGGGCACCTGCCAAAAGACAGGGACAAATTGATTGAGACCAAGCTAGCTCCTCCTGCATTTAACCCCTGCTCCAGCACCAGTTGGTCCTTCTAAATCACCACATAAGAAAACAGAAAAAAATAAAGCCTAAATGGAGCTGTTGCTGCTAAAACATATCTCTCTATTTACTTTTCATTATTTTCCATTTCATTTTTTCTTTGTTATTATTGTTGCCTGCTGATTGTATTCACTTCTGTTTTTACTCTATTTGTTAATTTCTATTTGGTTACATTTTCACTCAATTACTGAAAAAGTTGGCCTTCAGTCTTTTTGGCTCAGTTTGCAGGGGCACTTGTGAATAAATACAAAGTTGGAAGAGACTGCTTGCATTGTGCCAGAGGCATTGTCACTCGTAATGATGAAGGTGAAATTAAAAATCCCTATAAACCATGCTGTCTTTTACTTGAAAAACCAATTAAAACAACTGAGTTGATTTGCCATCCACTAAAACTACAAAAGCCTCCATCCTGTTAGTGTAGTGGGGTAATGCAACAAAGTCTGCTGCATGCTTTACCGCTATTTTCAGTAATGCTACACTGGAGAACAAAAGGGGGCGGTTATGTGTTTAAATTCTTAAATGCAAGCAAAGTTCTAGTTATATCCTTTTGTTTTATATCAGTATCAATAAATGCACTGCTTTCTTTCCACAGAGGGACACAGTTTTCCACCCTCAGATGTCTTGCGAGTACACATAAGGTCACCACAGAACAAGAGTGGGAAGAATCTGGGAGCAAAAGGCAAAATGGTTTGTGTCGATTTAAGCAAGAGGGTAATAGGAGGAGTGGGAAAAAAATCAATAACAACATAAAATTGATTTAGTGCGTGTCATAAAACATAAGTAAGTGCTCTGAGATGGAGAAAACTGGAGTCTCAATTTAATCTGTGCAAAAGCTGCACTGTACAGATGAAGCGATGTCAAGAGGGAGAAAGATAGGAAGCGGCTAAAGGAGAGTGGGTGGGAAGAAAGAAGAAAAGCAGGAGGGAGGACAGAGTAGCTCACAAGATAGAGAGAGGAAGATACAATAAAATCTAAAAGACAGACACTTAATTGTCATATTAAAGACTCTTTCCAGTGCTCGGCAGAGTGGAAGGTTAGCTCCCATTCATCATCTCGCTAACAGCCGCCTGAATGAAATCACAATTAAAATCTGCTCAGTATTGTCCCTGGGACGTTTCGCGAGCATTAATTTTTTCCCATTGATTCTCTACCCCCCATAAATCAGAAATGTTGCAGCGCATGCAATGGTTTATGGAGAAGGGATTATGGTGTTATGAAGCTAATGTAGCAGAACCGTCTCATTTACACACAGCCTCCCTGGCCAGCTTACAGGGGACGGAGTTATTACACTATTACACAGCCTATCACAAACACAACACACTGACACTGTTTAAACGATACGTTTAATTGGACAGTACTGTAGATTTATGATCATAACAGCATTGTGTTTTGACGATTCTGTTCATTTGCAGCACAAAAGTGCAGTAGGAGAAGATTACAGCATTTGTCGCAGAAACCAGTGATTCTCTAAACATCTCAGAAGGATTATCCAAAGCCCTGATCAGTTCCTATATATAATTTTCCAGTATATGGTTCTAAGGTGTAGACTTTTACATCCTTAAAAGACAAATCCAAGCACTGAAGTTTAGTTTAGTCTGAAAAAGTTTTGCTCTGCCATTCCTAAGTTGCTATTAAAAAAATAATAAAGTAAAGGAGAATATTAAATGCCGTAATATAAAATAAAAGGTAGAAGAGGACACAATAAAATAAACAGATAGTTTTAAAGTAAGTAAATAATAATAATTAAGAGCCAGTGAGGCTGCTAGCTAGCTAGCTGCCCGCTAGGCGTTATCTCAGCTTCTTTTAAACATTCAGCATGACCTCGCTACCTTGTTTGCAGTGGGTTTTTGTTTTAAACTTCAATAATGTGATTTGTAATTAAACTGTCTCCATTCTTGGTTAGTGGTACTCTGGTATTGTTTTTATGAACATGTTAGACAGTGCTTTTGCACTCCCTGCTAACCATGCTTGCTGGTTAGCTAATAACATAGCACACCGCCTTCTGTGTAAATGCAATCAATTCAGCCTAAATGCTAAAATAAAGGCTTCAACACAAGGTGACAAGATGACTGGTGAAAGCACAGTGGCTACATCCATCTTTTAGATATAGTTTAAGACAGAGCGCAGTCGTTAGTGGGAATAATGCACAGCATTATTATTATTTGCAAGCATCTGGTCTTTGTCTGAAATCATTTTCTTGTCCAGTCATTTGCTGCCTTACCTATTTTGCATAATAATTTAATCTGCTGTGAGCAGCAAACTGTCATTATGAAGGTGTATGTGATTTTTTTGTCATTACTGACAGGTGTCATGTCATGCAAAGCTAATTTGGTTCTACAAATTACACAGCATTGTATCGTAGAACTTTTAGTTTGTGTTAATTGCATGCATAAATTTCCCACTCATTTTGGACACTCAATAAATACTATACCATCTTTATTGTTTACAGCTGTGTCTTCCTAAGTAATATGAGCCTTGTAAAAGAACATGGGTAAATGCAACAGATTTGTCACTGTGTTCTCATAGCACATTGTTATATTGTTGTTTTTTTAATGGCTTGAGCCCATCAGCAATCCAAAATCCATAACTATCATAGTTCATTCTGAGGGAGTTAGATCAGAATGAACTACCCAAACATCACATCATCGTCACATAAACTGGTCCTGACACCAGCTAAAAAGGGAGATGGATCATGTGCTGTAGCTTTTTGATGCTGGAAAAGTTTTTATTTTGATGAAGCCCTTAACTCATAGCTAGAACACCATCACCACCAGACATCTCTATACAATGAACACACATATACACACACACGCACACATAGAAACACACGCACTGCTTTTCCAACAGTGATAATTGTATCTTCAGCGTCAACGGCTTAACAGGACCAAATCATAGAAAGTACCTCTTGGCTAAAGCAAACCACTTCTACTAGATGAAGTGCATATGTCTGCCTTTGTGCAAAGATGGCCTAACTGCAGTTTAACTTTATCCTATAACAATAGAAATGATATATACAAGCAGAAGTACAATGACCTTTGGAATTTCAATATGAAGATGAAAAGCAGCAAGTCTCTTTGACAGGTTGCCTCACAGCCAGTGTCTACATGTAAAAATGATGTATGTAAAGAGAAATATCCATAAGTGCCATGGCCTGCAGTCTTTCCCATACATGGCTTTTACTGAGCCTGGCGACATGTTGAAGGCACTGTATGCAACAACATGAATGACAGCTTTACAGTGTGCATAAAACTTCTCTGTAGACAGAGGCACACGGTTATACTGCCTGGTGTCTCCAGCTCTTAAGAAAACAGCATCAGGAAGCTTCTGGTATTAATGTGCAGACTGGAGTTGGACACTTAAACAGGGAATCAGTGCCATCTCTGCACAGCTCACGCATTCGTTCATTTACAAATTAGTGCTTTTACCGAGGTTTTTAATGACTGAAATGATGTTTATTTTACTTGTTTTTTCACTTATTAATGTAAACAGCCCTTAGTATAACACGATTTCCTCAGTATTTATGTAATCACAAGAACAATAGATCTTCATCCGGAATTTAGCACTCTTAAACTTGTGCAGAGTTAGTTGAACCGGCCAGAAAGTCCAGCAGGTGGGGAACTAGTTCCTGCACCAACATGGTAAGTTCTGCAAGGCTGTAGAGAAGAATGGGGACTACTGTTGCATTTAGGCTACAGTTCTTGGACTCACTGGAGAAGCAACTGTAAGACGAGGTCTGCCACAGGATATGATAACACAAATTCAACAAAAGAATAGAGCACAAAATTCCAAACCATACAAAAATTATTTATAAGATGGCACAAAACACAATATGTGTAGTCGTAGTGCTTCTTTCATCACTGCAATTAAGTTAAAGGACTTTTTCTACACAGAATGAATGTTGTTTAGATTGAAACATCAGCTCTAACAATATCTAATGTAATGATGTAAATGATTAAAAAAATCTTGCTTGGTAAATGTAAAAGGGCAATGGTAAGTGGAATATAATTAAAGCCCTCAAATTAACTCAATCACATATGGTGACTTTTAAGTCTGTCGGATTTATAAAAAGATGATTGAATTGCCTTCTAAAGAGGGGAAATAAAGATGTCACACTTTGAAAGACACTACGTGCGTAATTACTAATCAAAGCTGTCGATCAAAGGAACAGAGAATTCGATTGCCTCGAACTTTAACGGAATCAAACTGGTTCAAAATCATAAGCCTATAATTCTTCACATCTAACAAGGTATTCATTTCATAAATGGCACTGAAAAGTAACATGTTGTGCCCGAATAGACCCGTCAAACATCCACATTTTCACTTTGTACTGACTGATCCCAGGACTACAGAATAATGAGGAGCCTAGAGAAATCTCAGGAGTAATGTAGAACTTGTACAGCAGATAAACAAATCATTTGCTCTAATGCGTACGTTATCTAAGTAATGATACAGCCGTGAATAATGTTATTTGACAACAATAAATGGCTACTTGATAAGAGGAAGGGGGATTTACAGTGTCTGTGGGGACAAACATGATAGCAGTGAAATAAATGCATTCTAAAGCGCAACGCTGTAATTCAATCTTTAGTGAAGATCTTTACGGTGCAGCCGGGGCTTCCACCATCAGCTGCAGTCTGCCATAGAGCATCACATCTCCTAGATAAATTCTCAAGACAGTCTGTGAAATGCTCCCATAACCAGTGACACGAGATGATTTCCCGCCTCTGACAAGCCCCAGTATTGAGTATGATAACACTTACTTTGTCTTCATCCTTGGCTGGAGTATAATATCAATCCGTTTGATGATCCAGCAAACCGAGTCGAGCACTTGTGTATCAATCTTCATACATCGCTGCCTAGTGTCTAACAAAAAGGCCAGAATGGGATCATTCAATCACTCCTGGGTTGCGCTCTGTTTGGTACACTTGGCCTTCTTTACAGCTCAAGTTTTTCACTCTCTGTGAGCATCTGTCCTATTTTTCTATTTCAGTTTCCCTCAATTTCCCTTTCCTTGTCGGGGATAAAGACACTTATATGTCTGCACACTTGTCATAACTAAGCACACTGTTCTTCCTATCGTCCAGTTGTTGCCATGCCTTCCAATAAACTGTTTGTCTTACCTTTGATTTCAACAACCGTAAAGCATCACTCCATAATCTTAACCACTTACCCCTACAGCAGGTTGAATCCATCCTCATTACCCTTCTCTTTCGATATCAAAAGGAATCCGTGTACGATGTTTTTTTTAGATTTTGACTTTACTTTTGTATTTGACTTTTTATTTTTAGTTGCTCTTTATGCACCAACACGACTTGGTTAGGTTTAACATACACCCGTCCAGGTTTTCCACATTAAGAGAAACATTGATGAGTCCTGCAATAGTCTAAAACCCATTTTTCCTGTCTTACTGAGTCTCTTTTAGACATTGTTGGAGTTTGACAGAAGTCTGTCAAACCATTCATCCACTGATCCATCCATACATCTATATATTTGCTTGACCAAAACAAAACTGGGTTCAATTCAGGATTGCAGAGACGCTGAAGCCTATCGAAGCTGTCAAAGGGCGAAAGACGGGGTACATCGTGTCTCAACACGTGCAGGGGCCTTTGAGGGACAGCAATTTTGGGTCCAAAGACAAATTTTCATGGAATCTTAAAGGTTTACTTCTGACAATTGTGGATGCCATACGATGCCAACAATTCTCTGTATCCCCCCAAAAAAGAAATAAAAAATGTTATAGCTGCAAATAATATTTAACAGCTACAGCATACTGACTATTTCCTATTCTCTGGTCAATAAAGGGGGTTTTGCAGCCAATGTTTGGTAGCAGGATTTGGTTCATTGTGAAGACAACCACGAGGCTTCCACTGAAATATAGCTCAATCAATAGACACGCAGCAATCAACTTTTACTTGTCAGTTTTGATATATCCAGTCATAGCTTAGGGTTGTTTTGCGATGTCTAATGTTCTGTGAAGATGGGCTTTTCATATTCTTTATCGTTTCTCACTCCTTTTTTCACCCCATCAACAAAAAAATGTGTTCACACTTTTGTGAAATAAAACCTCTAAGGGAGAGAAGGAGGGGAGAAATGAGGAGAAGAGAGGGGAGGGGGGGACAATGAAATTTAACCCGTTTAAAACTGTATCATTTTCCGACCGTACCTCAGGGCTCTGGGTGTTTATCGGTGGGACTGGAGAAGCAGAGATCACCGGACTGGTAATTGTTTCCTCTAAATCTGCTGAGCTCTGAGGAACACCAAGTGCAGTTTTTCATCAGACAGAGAATGAGAGGGTAAAAGGACAATACTAGGAAAAGCAAAAATGCTTTAGTCCATCATGTTGGTTTTTATCACTTCATCTAGCAAGTTAGGAAGGCCACTAGCCTTCCACACAAAATAATTATGAACACAGCTTTTGCCACTGACGGGGAGTTGGCGTTGCTTTCTGCAGTCAGTAGATCACATACAGTGTTTTCTTAGAATAAAGTTATTAAAAAGAAATAAATTACTTCTGTTTTAATTGATAAAAAAAAGAGAATATTTTCAAATATTACTTAATGCTAACTCAATTTGACATTTTGCTACAGAGTCAAAGCTCAGCAATAGGCCTGATATCTCATTTAGCTGTAAAGTGATGTGCTCTGCACGCAGCCACAAAAAGACATCAGAAAAGCAAAGTACTGCCACACTCCACTCGGACCAATTTGTCTCCATCACTCCATTTATATAAACACTGAATGATTTAGCTAAAATTGTGCCGAGAATCTTATGGGGATTTTTTTTTTCCCTTCTGCTTTATTTTCATTATACTTTGAGTATGTTAGAGGTTTCGATTCTGCGTGTGCATTTGGCTTTGAAAGTCTCAGATTTAGAGCGGTGGTATTGGCTCATTTTTCATATCCATTGTTGGCTTGTCAGGGTGTCATAGCTGTTCCACAGAGCTGTTAGATCAGTCCAAATGTATAAATCATCCAGGATCTGACACACTCATTTAATTTGGGGGGCCCTGGTGCAACAGCGGGACTATTAATGAAAAATCCCTGCCCTGTTTGCTGAGTGGGAACATTCAGTCTATTTTATTTTATTTTTTACATGGATATTCCGCATTATTTCGCCGAGTAGGCTGTTGGCGACCAACCTGGCACTTTGTCATTTATCATCATATGCTGTGTTTGTCAATCTGCTGAATTCTTTTGGTCGGCAGTCCCATGCAAAGATCACTCTGCATATTAAGAAAACGGGGACACCTCCGAGGGCGCTAGGTGAGCCAAACCTCTCACATTCCACAGTGGTTCCAACCCTAGAGCCTGTGTTATTGTTTTCCATCTGTGAAATAAAGTAACAGGTACTTAATGTACCAAAAACAATTTGTACAGCAGTTCTTTTTCCCCATTGAAGGCGTGCATGGCTCGCTGAGGGCTCCCCTTATCTCAGCGAGGCTAATCCATTTTCACACTGCGCTCCGGCGCTCTCATTTTACAGCTGAGGAGCTCTCCGGCTCCACGCTGGGCCTGAAATGGGACCCCAGTCACTGTGGCCCCTTGGAGTTTGCGTAGGTAAGTGTGCAGAACAAATGCTGAAAAGTCTTTAGAAAGTTAAAGGGACTAGTTTGGCTTTTCTCTCTCCCTCGCTCTCTCCCTCCCTGGGCTCCAGCACCTGCATTTTTTTGTGCATTTCACAGTGTGAGCTGCCATGCTTGAGCGCTGTCGAAGGAGAGTTTTTAATTGGAGAAGCATTAAAAAAAGTGAGAAATGGTGTATTCTGCGCTGGCGTGTACCTGTTCAAACTGTTTTATTTTGTTTTATTTTGTTTATGCTATTCTATCTGATGAAAATGCTTTTGACAGGTGAGTATGAGCCATCAAACATTTATGTCACAGCATAAAACTAATGGAGCAGGTCATTGTCAAGGTGCCTCACTGGTGTAGACTCACACAAAGGTCCTGTTTACAAAGCATGTATTGATACCACATGTGCAAGCTGCAGTACGAGCTGAATAGTAGCAAGTGGGACTGATTGTGGTTTAAAATGATTACCGCAAAACTTGATGGATCACTGTTACACATCAAAAAAGCCATGATTAGGATGTTAGGGATCAGGAAAATAAATTACTCCTAAAATTGCTTAAGCTGGTTGGTTTAGTGTGTGTGTTTTTTCTTTTTCATCTTTTATACACTGCAACCATATTTAATGTTAGTGGGATATTTCACTGTTTTTGAACTTATAGAAATGAAAAACACATTTATCTTTTCCTCAAAGTGGAAGTATGTGCATTAAAGCAGGCTGTGGCACAGGAAAAAGCTGGCAGCTCTGTTACTTGATAATGATATTTGGGTCCCACAGCTTCCACATGAATTACTATCTAATGGCGGCCCTTCTGTCGGTCTCGTGTCACGAGTGTTTTAAGTGCAGGTTGGAAGGAAAGGGTTGTCTTTGTTTGGGACAGTCAGCCAAGATTAACTGGGATCATCCTGGTTCACAGATACAAGGTAAGAAAGTCCCCCAGAATAAAATAACAACAATCCAAATGCTTAAATTAAAGGAGGAAACAAAGCAAAGTTACAAATGTAACAAAAGTCAATACGTGTGACTTTGACAAATTGTCTGTGTTTATATGATTGTTTCTTTTTTTCTATTGTTTTTCTAGATCCTGACAACGTTCAGACTTTCGCTCACATATCACTGAAAAACTGTTTTGTTTCACTTGCGAGTCGTGCTCCTAACCCTTCGCCATCCCATCATGCCAAGTCATTTAAGGCATCTGTGGCCTCTCTGGCCCAGCCTCTGCAGCCCCATCAACCCCCTGCCGCGGCTCATAACAGCGCATGCCCACTTGGCTGGGCCAGCCGGGAGGGCAGCCGGGCCAGGACTCCCAGGACTCCGAAGCATCCAGAGCAGCTGGAAGCCCCATCTTCCCATCCTGCTTCTCAGCAAAACAATCAAAACAGAAAATCTATAATAAATCAGTCTCAGGCTCTATATGGGAAAGGGAAAAAAAAGAGGAGGAATTCAGTCAAGGAAATCGCTGTTTGAAAACTGAAAGCAATGAATTTTCTTCAGCTATCTAAAAAAAAAAAAGTTGCCAGGTCCAACCTGGAGTGTGTGAATGTAATAGAGTGCCGCGACTCCATTAGCAGGAGCTGTCATGTTTCCCTTTTCGACCAATAAGATATAATGATGACAATTATTTAAAAGAAGAAGAAAAAAAACACACAAAAACAAAAGGTGTAAGGAATCTTCTAATGTGACTAACTCTGGGTTGTGCGTTAGCAGTTACACTATATACATATAAGTGTATGTACAAGCCTGATGATTTCAAACTAACTTAGACTCATTGAGTTAATACCTCTAACCTAAACAACTGTAATGGAGAGCATGAAAAATCTTCCCTCCCCCTTACTTCTCACACCCTCCAAGAGGACACAAATACACACACACAGAGTCTGACCACCCCAAAGCTAATGCAGTTGACTCAGAGGGTCATCTGTAGTTCACCACAGGGCGATTAAAAAAAACAAATCAAACATATCCCCTTTTAGGTTGTATCTTCATGGGATGATATGAGGGAAAATAAAAGTAGGAGAGGAAAAATAAGGTGTTGTCATTTTACATATATATATATATATATATATATACACATACATACATACATACATACATACATACATACATACATACATAGATACATACATACATACATACATACATACATATATATATATGTGTGTGTGTGTGTGTGTGTGTGTGTGTGTGTGTGTGCGTGTATGTATACAATTAATATTTAAAAAAAATTGATGCTTTAATTTATGTTGTATGGGCATCTACAGGTAAAATCAGATAACAAGATTTTTCCAATGAAAAAAGAAACAGTGGCTTCTATCTTGGTGGGCTCGCCACTCGGCCCGATTGTTTACATTAAGATGAGCTGGATTCTTTTCTCTCTCCCTCGAGTGGAGTGATTTGAAGTTTGCTCTCTCATCCATGTAACTAATGCTGAGCGAGGCTAAGCTAGAATGCATCTGAATGGGCCTCCGAGCTGCAGGAGGAAGAGATTCATAATCACAGGCGAGATGACAGGTGGATCAAATTTCTAAACTTTTTTTGTGCGCGCGGTGACAGGCTATCAGTCAGCAGGCAAAGACGATGTTTTCTTAACCTTAGAGTTGCATTAAGTTGACATCCTGCTGTAGCGGAACTAGGTGACATATTGATGTGGAGGAAATATAACAGGCGGGAAGCTTTAAGGCTTTAGGACAGAGAGGAGGGAAAAATTACAAGCAAGAGAGGTTTGGGGAGGGGGTTTATGGGTAACAGTCAAACAAAGTGACCATCTTTATGACCTGTCTGTGAATATGCCTGCTTCAGCTCTGCAGAAGCAATGATTTAAAAAAAAAAAAAAAGAGGTTTAATACACTAGAGTAAAAGAGCAACACAATAACAGAAGGATTAGTTAAAAAAAAAAAGATCAGCAACAGCCGTTTAGTTATACGGGTTTTAAAATAAATACATAACTAAATAAACATCACTTTTATTGATTAATACACAGCAAACAGCAAAATGGACACCCTACAGCAATTTTTCAATTTAGGACTCGAATGGCGATGCCCCCTTCGCCATTACCCGAGAGAGCGTATTGGTGAGGCGGACTAAAGCCCGTGCATCAAATCAAAAGTGCAGAGTGTTACCATAAGCATGAAGACAAACTGCTCTCACGTTTCTAAGTACAGAAGTCTATGTTCAGTTACTTTGTCACAAATCACTGCAAGGCTTCCCTCCCAATCCGTCATTTCGGGATTACCGGGAGTTCGCGTAGGCGCTGCCATCGTCACACAAGCCTGTCACCTGCTCAGTGGGGGTAATAATTGGTATGAAATAGCGTTATGGACAGCTGAAAAGTAAGTGCTCTGATTGACTGGGAAGCCACTCTGAGGATTCCTGTTTTACACTTTGTTAAGGTTCTCAGTTCTCCTTAACTCTTTGCTCTTTTTATTCCTTCTCTTTCCCTCTCCTTTCATTTTAGCCTCATGGATTTGTTATCACAGAGGTTTAACAATTTTGCTGGCACCTCTGTCAGAAAATAATTTTTTTTAATTTAATGACATTTTTTTCAACCAGATCTTGACTGACTCCATTTGTGGGGGTGTAACTCTATCAGAAAGCGCCTACCTGCTCTTTCGGTCATCCTTTTTCTGACTAGTCGAGCGGAGAAACAGAGGGACTAGACAGAGATGGGAAAGGCGAGATGGGAAAAACGACAAGGCTCACAGGTGGATGTGGTTTTAGCCTCCATATTCATTTTTATAACTTTCTGACAAGTACCCTTTTTGTAATTTATGCCAAGAATTATCTGCGGTGACAAGTGGACAGTCATGTCAGAGGCAGAGATTGAGCAGCGGTGCAGCGCAGAGACTTGCTGCACGCCTGTACAGAACAAACAGCCGTGGAAATCTGTACAAGGTAGTTGGGGGGGTGTATAGCAAATCACACATTACACGACATACACTTGACAGTGAACAAGAAGAATTTGTTTCACTCTAACACTTGAGACAAGGTGGGAAAGAAATGGGAGGAGATCAAAAGACTGTCACTTACAACAAATAAAACACATCTAAAAGAAAAATGACTCTGCCTTTACTGTGAGATGTCTATGCAGGTTGACTTGGAAATGAGTAAAGTAATAAAAGAATTAATGCTCTTTTAGAAACCTTCTAGTGAGAATGTATGGGCAGAGCTCCAAAAGCCACCATTTGAATTTGTCAAACTGTGAGAGGCAAAAACGAAGGAAAAAAAAACCATCACAACCCTTCTTCAGATCACCCAGTTGTTATTTGTGCCTTAATTCAGCTGCTGGTATTAGTCTCTGAAAAGGCAGAAGCGGCTGCTGTGATGCTCCAAGCCTCACATATTCTTTTCTATGGCTTATCAGTCGGAAAGCCAGAGGAGCTGTCCGGTCTCATTCTCTCATTGGAGAGCACATGTCAGGACCTATTTGCCACTGGTTACTTTGAGAGTGACATCAGTGATGACCCCTTGACCCGCGCTGACGGAGAAATGCTTCTGCAATAGTTTTCCATTACAGAGGCGAGAGAGCGCGGACACCAGACAGATATGTTGAAATGGGAAAATAGGAAAACTGGAAAAGGCATTTAGACCTGTATTTGACCTATCATGTTTCAGTTTTCTGCAGGAGCCTTTTATGAAATGACTATTTGACCCGTGAACAAAGCCCTTGTCATCACCCGCTTGTTTTCTATGCACTAACTGGCCACCAAAGAATATTACAGCTGAGGAAACGGGGTCTTTACACCAACACACGAGCTTCTTTTCTTTTCCTTTCAGTTTTTCCTCATTCTTTTCGTGTTGCTCTGTGTCTCCTTGTCAGTCTCATTATGTGTGAATCAACCTGGAATGTATCTGTAGATTTCTGAAATAGAGTACAAATTGCTATCACGGAGCTTTTGACATGCTTCTCAACAGGTTGGAAGCCAGTGTTTCATAAAGATTTGAGCCGTGCTTTGTTCACCCGAAAGCACTCTGGTTGAGACTGCGCTTGGATTTCTTCCAACACGATAAAAAAGAAGAACAATTAAAAACAATTGCTTTAATGTTGGTTATTATAATGCACAAGTTAAATTTCATTGAAAGGAAATTTCAATTGACATTTTAACTAAGAAAGCGTAAAAAATACCTAATATTAATATGTAATACATATGTTTTTTTTATATTTAGTTACATCAGATGTCAAATGAACAGTGTTGTTTTTCTTCAAATGTGACGAGACATGTTGAGTTTCACCTGCTAAATTTAGTGTGAAATTTTGGAATATGCATATATTTGTTCTCTTTACAAAACTTTGATGTGAAGATTTAAATGCTCTAGCTACACTGAGCACCTACTGGCAGACTTTTCCTTCAACTGTGAAAGGATCAACAGCTGGCTTGGCTCAGTCCACGGAAGAAGAAAAAAGTACAAAGAGTAGAACCTCTAAAGCACACTACTTTAATTACTTCATTGTAGTACATGTTGCCATATACTGCAATTGCCAGGCAGCCAGCTGAGACTTCAGAAAGTTACTGAGCTTAATTGAGATAACCATAGAAGCAAAGCAAAACAACGGAAAGTATTCATTAGTGTATTTGAGTACAGTAATGGACTTATGTATGTTTCCTAGGCATCTAATATTAAGTGGTTATTTCTATTTTATTCCATTTGACTTTTTCCACATCAATAAATTTCAAAGGCAAATGTCAAGATTTGTCTGAAAAATTTGGTTAAATTAAATTTAAGGAAATATACTTCTGACAAGTTTGTT